>NC_045560.1:60673047-60974752 GCF_009819795.1 Aythya fuligula
AGTAATGGCATAGTGTAGTTGGGGAATCCAATAAACACAGTGGGCAACAGGAGGTAAAAATAACTTCATGCTATTTTGACAAGGTGACAAACTTTGCTTACACCTCATGTCACTGCTGCTGTCAACTAATTGTGAGCATAGTTTGTTTAATGTATCGCACTGGGATGTCTGGACTAATTTATCATGAGTCGGGGAAGGCAAGGTAATTAAACATCTCACTTGATTTTGTGTGCTGTGTGACAAACCCAGCCAGGCTGCTAACTAACAATTTTGTTAGTGACGTTGCTGAGGAAAGAAGCGGGACTTGCTTTCTTCTGGGACCTGTAGGTCTGTAAGCACTCACAAGGAGGGCATGGAAGCATTGCATACTCTCAGCTTTTCTAAAGGCATCTGCATTTGTGTGAAATCAGAGGTTAGGGTGAGCTTGAACTATTTCTTTCTTATGAAGGAGCCTGTACCAAAAGTCTAACATTGCTAGTTGCAACTGGTCTGTCCTCATTAACCAAGCAAATTGTTTAGGAGCGTCCAACTTTTATAGAGTAATGATAAAAGTAGCTCAGTAGAAATCAGCAGGCGAAGCTCAGAACTGTGACATCAAGCTCCAAATTTGCCTTATTTTCTTGGACTGCTGGTCTATGGGGTGGCATAGGTCAATACGGCCAAATTCCTCCGAGAACCTCTTACACCAGGGCTACTCGTACACTGAGGTGCACGAGTAACGTCATAAACTAGAGAGCCTAATGTTACCACAACCTCTGTGCTTCTCTCTTCACATTATTTGTAGTGAATATGACTCTAGGGATTGCAAATTCCTTGCCTTAATTCCACTGGTTTAAGCTGAATTATACACACAAGAAGTTTGTCCGGGAGAGGGGCTGGGGGAAATTGCGTTTTTACTTATTTATTTTTAAATCACTGGCAGCAACACAGCATCCCTCATGCTATCCAGATACTCAAATTCAACGTTTTTCACATTACTAAGCCAGATAACTATGCCTCTTCTGGCATAACTCATGCTGATAACAAATCCTATGTAGTTCCATAGTTTACTTCTCTGAACTACTGTGTATGTACAGCACACACCAAATTAAGCTATAGCATAGCAGACAATTTAGAAATAACTGGGTCACAGAAGGGTCCGGCATGTCACAAATTATTTGCTTTGACTGCCCACGCACACAACAGCAAAAAGTGTCATTTCTGGAGAGGGAGAATAGATCTGGATCTCTCAGAGATGACAAATAGGTTATTGTTCATCTGAACTTTTCACACAAGTATTGTATGATAGTTAACATGTGCAATAATAAACATGGAGTGGCCAGCTAATGGGAAGCAGATGTGCCAAGAATTCCAAGTAAAATGTTTGAAAGCTGCAGTGTAAATTGGGCCTTTCGACAAGTGGCCCAAGCTCATGTGACCACCAGGGTCTCGGAGGAATAGATTTAGAAGGGGAGGCTAAATAGGAAAGGAGTACAGCACTTTAATGTATAACTCTGTGAGGTTTAGTATCATGTAGAAAAGTGGTAGACCACAGGATCCACCATGTGACTGGTATTCCATGACTTTATAACATCTAGTACACCTTACCCCTTGTGATTTTTGTTTTGATGGAGAGAAATGGGATAAACGAGATAAAATCCACTCGGACTTAATTCTGAACAGTCCAGCTCCATTAAAATTTCGAGGGGTCTTTGCCTGGGTTTCAGTGGGTTAGGTCTGGGCTATTGGAAAGGACCTCTACATGTAAACTTAAACAGTGAAAATCAAACGAAGACAATCAACAGTCTCAATTATCTACCCAATGTCTTTGTCTTCAGCTGAAATCTTATAGAAAACTATGACAAATAAATTTAATGTGTGTAAAATGATATAATTTTTAAGTCTAGTTAATTCTACTTAGAGTAAGACTTAAAACTCTCTTTCTAAAAGTGTGGCAGGACCTGGTTTATAATCTTCTCTTAGTTTTGTAGGGCTCATCGTCATTGCTAGGCCTTTGAGTGTGGTAGGAAGGGCTAGCTGGCTAGCTACCTGTAAAGCGACAATTCAACAAGCTTCTGTGCCAGCACTGCAGAAATACTGGCTGAATTGAGCCTAGGACTACACCATGGCTCTATCTGTCTTCAGGAACAGTAGGGCTTCAGCTGTGCTTCACACTTAACACACCGCACAGGTTGAAATTGGTGGGATTTTTGCACTGGAGGTGATGTTTTCAGATTTTCATTTGCAATTTATATGTTTTGCTGTGGAGCTGTGGCATGTCTGTTTTCTTTATGAAATTGCCCCATTGTCCTGGGGATCCTTTCAGAGAAGGGGGAATAGCTGTCACTGGTTTGCAGAGCAGACAGCCACTGGGGATATGGCGTTTAAGAAACCTGTGATAAGAATCCATTGTGTCTGTCTCAGATACCCAAATTCTTGGGTATCTGCTTGAGGCTGATGCAAAAACTGTGTTTTTTTTTTTTTTTTTTTTTTTTTTTTTTTTTTTTTTTTTTGTGGCAGGTCTAATCCCCTCCTGGCGCTGGACAAAGAAGGGTAATCAGTAGGGGGGATTTAATTTATTGTTTCTCTTTGAGGTATTGCTCTAGGTAGCCTAGCACTTTGCCCAGAAGTCCCAGGACTAGCAAGTAAAGAGTGAGTCTTCTTGGGAAAAAAAGAAAAATATCTCTTGTGAAAAGTCACAATTTCACCATTCACTTCCTTTATGTCGTGGTTTAACCCGGCTGGCAGCTAAACACCACGCAGCCGTTCGCTCACCCTCCCCCCTCCCTCTCTGGGACGGGGGAGAGAAATGGAAAGTGAAGCCCGTAAGTTGAGATAAAGACAGTTTAATAAGACAGGAAAATAATAATAATAATAATAATAATGATGATACAATGGTGATAATACGAAAGTAATAATAGTATGTACAAACAAGTGATGCACAATGCAATTGCTCACCACCCGCTGACCGATGCCCAGCCTAACCCCGAGCAGTCCGGCCCCCTCCCCCCGGCTAGCCACCCCTATATATTGTTTAGCGTGACGTCAGATGGTATGGAATACCCCTTTGGCTAGTTTGGGTCACCTGTCCTGGGTCTGTCCCCTCCCAGCTCTTACTGCACCCCCCAGCCTGCCCGTTGGCAGGACAGAGCAAAGGCTGAGATGTCCTTGGCTTAGTGTAAGCACTGCTCTGCAACAATTAAAGCATCGGGGTGTTATCAGCACTCTTCTCATTCTAAGCCAAAACACAGCATTCCACCAGCTACTAGGAAGAAAATTAATTCTGTGCTAACTGAAACCAGGACATCTATCCACCCCTTATTCCATACCATTTATGTCATGCTCAGGTTACACTCTTTTCCATACATTCTAATTAGTCACCTATAGTAATCATGGTAGTGATAATATACAGTATAATATACTATTTAACATGGTGCAATTCAGTTCATGGGCTATTCTCACCCAGTATTAAATCTCCTTGAGGTACACACCGGACCTCTCCGTTCTTTTGCATTACCCACCAAGTATATCCAGGTCCCTGAGCGAAAACAATTCCACGAATAGGTTTGCCTTTTCCTGAGGCAGGAGTAGCCCAGACTGTTTTACCCAGCATATTTTTTACATGCACTACAGGAACTTTATCCCCATCTACAGTACGTAACAGGTTTGATTGGGCAGGTCCAGCTCGGTTGGTAGATCCCCTAGTATTGACTAACCAGGTGGCCTTTGCCAAATGCGTATCCCAGTTTTTGAACGTCCCAGCGCCCATTGCTTTCAAGGTAGTCTTTAACAGGCCATTGTATCGTTCAACTTTCCCGGAGGCTGGTGCATGATAGGGGATGTGATACACCCATTCAATACCATGTTCTTTGGCCCAAGTGTCTATAAGGTTGTTTCGGAAGTGAGTCCCATTGTCTGATTCTATTCTTTCTGGGGTGCCATGTCGCCATAGGACTTGCTTTTCAAGGCCCAGGATGGTGTTCCGGGCGGTAGCATGAGGCACAGGATATGTTTCCAGCCATCCAGTGGTTGCTTCCACCATTGTAAGTACGTGGCGCTTGCCATTGCGAGTTTGAGGGAGTGTGATGTAATCAATCTGCCAGGCCTCTCCATATTTATATTTCAGCCATCGTCCTCCATACCAAAGAGGCTTTGACCGTTTGGCTTGCTTGATTGCAGCACATGTTTCACAGTCATGAATAACCTGTGCTATAGCGTCCATGGTCAAGTCCACCCCTCGATCACGAGCCCATCTGTATGTTGCATCTCTACCTTGATGGCCTGAGGTGTCATGGGCCCATCGGGCTATAAATAATTCACCTTTATGCTGCCAATCCAGGTCCACCTGAGCTACTTCAATCTTAGCAGCCTGATCCACCTGCTGGTTGTTTTGATGTTCTTCAGTAGCCCGATTCTTGGGCACATGAGCATCTACGTGGCGTACTTTCACAGCCAGGTTCTCTACCCGAGCAGCAATATCTTGCCACAATGCAGCAGCCCAGATAGGTTTGCCCCTACGCTGCCAGTTGTTTTGCTTCCATTGCTGTAACCATCCCCACAGGGCATTTGCTACCATCCATGAATCGGTGTAGAGATAGAGAACTGGCCATTTTTCTCGTTCAGCAATGTCTAAAGCCAGCTGAATGGCTTTCACTTCTGCAAACTGACTCGATTCACCTTCTCCCTCAGCAGCTTCTGCAACTCGTCGCGTAGGACTCCATACAGCAGCCTTCCATCTCCGATGCTTCCCCACAATACGACAGGACCCATCAGTGAACAGGGCATATTTCTTTTCATTCTCTGGCAACTGGTTGTACAGTGGGGCTTCTTCAGCACGACCCACCTCCTCCTCTGATGATATCCCAAAGTATTTGCCTTCTGGCCAGTCCATGATCACTTCCAATATTCCTGGGCGACTGGGGTTTCCTATTCGAGCCCGCTGAGTAATCAGTGCAACCCACTTGCTCCATGTAGCATCAGTTGCATGATGCGTAGAGGGGACCCTTCCCTTGAACATCCAGCCTAGTACCGGTAATCGGGGTGCTAGGAGGAGCTGCGCTTCAGTACCGACCACCTCCGAAGCAGATCGAACTCCTTCATATGCTGCCAATATCTCCTTTTCAGTTGGAGTATAGCGGGCCTCAGATCCTCTGTATCCCCGACTCCAAAACCCCAGAGGCCGACCTCGAGTTTCCCCAGGTTCTTTCTGCCAGAGGCTCCAGGTGGGGCCGTTCTCCCCGGCTGCAGTGTAGAGCACATTCTTTACATCTGGTCCTGTTCGAACTGGCCCAAGGGCTACTGCATGGACTATTTCCTGCTTGATTTGTTCAAAGGCTTGTCGTTGTTCAGGGCCCCATTCAAACTCATTCTTCTTACGAGTTACTTGGTAGAGCGGGTTTACAATCAGACTGTAATTTGGGATGTGCATTCTCCAAAACCCCACAACACCTAGGAAAGTCTGTGTTTCTTTTTTGTTAGTTGGTGGAGACATAGCTGTTATTTTGTTGATCACATCCATTGGGATTTGACGACGTCCATCTTGCCATTTTATTCCTAAAAACTGGATCTCCCGTGCAGGTCCTTTGACTTTATTTTGTTTTATGGCAAAACCGGCTTTCAGAAGGATTTGGACTATTTTCTTCCCTTTCTCGAAAACTTCCTCTGCTGTGTCACCCCACACAATAATGTCATCGATGTACTGCAGGTGTTCAGGAGCTTCCCCCTGCTCTAGTGCAGACTGGATCAGCCCATGGCAAATGGTAGGGCTGTGTTTCCACCCCTGGGGCAGCCTATTCCAGGTATATTGGACTCCCCTCCAAGTGAAGGCAAATTGTGGCCTGCACTCTGCTGCTAGAGGGATGGAGAAAAATGCATTAGCGATATCAATTGTGGCGTACCACTTGGCTGCCTTCGATTCAAGTTCATACTGAAGTTCCAGCATGTCCGGCACTGCAGCACTCAGTGGTGGCGTGACTTCGTTCAGGCCGCGATAGTCCACTGTTAGTCTCCACTCGCCATTAGACTTTCGCACTGGCCATATGGGACTATTGAAAGGTGAATGAGTCTTGCTGATCACTCCTTGGCTCTCCAATTGACGAATTAGCTTATGGATGGGAATCAGGGAGTCTCGGTTGGTGCGATATTGCCGCCGGTGCACAGTTGTGGTAGCAATTGGCACTTGCTGTTCTTCGACCCTCAGCAACCCCACAACAGAGGGGTCCTCTGAGAGACCAGGCAAGGTAGATAATTGTTTAATGCCCTCTGTCTCTAAGGCAGCAATACCAAAAGCCCACCGGAACCCTTTTGGGTCCTTGCAGTATCCTCTTCTAAGATAGTCTATGCCAAGGATACATGGAGCATCCGGACCAGTCACAATGCGGTGCTTTTCCCACTCATTCCCAGTCAGACTCACTTCAGCCTCCAATACAGTCAACTGCTGAGATCCCCCTGTCACTCCACAAATATAGATGGGCTCTGGTCCTTTATAGCTCGATGGCATTATAGTACATTGTGCACCGGTGTCTACTAAAGCCTTATACTTCTGTGCGCGTGATGTGCCAGGCCATCGAATCCACACAGTCCAATAAACTCGATTGTCCCTTTCCTCCCCCTGGCTGGAGGCAGGGCCCCCCTAATCCTGGTCAGAATCTTCCTCGTTTCTGTGTTTGAAGGACTGTCTGCTGGAAGTTGGAGCAGCAAACTTTTCGGAGAATCCCTTTTTCCTGATTGTTTTCTTTTGCAACTCACGTACCCGTGCCTCTAGGGTCGCGGTAGATTTTCCATCCCACTTTCTCATGTCCTCTCCATGGTCTCGTAAGTAAAACCACAGGGTGGCACGGGGTGAGTACCCACCATATCGTCTTCCTTGTGTGGGTGAACGCCTACCCCTGACAGCTGAGACACTGCTTTGTACAGGTGCGAAGGAGAATAATCTCTCTTCAAGTTGGTGAACCTTTTCAGAAAGTTTCTCCCAAGTGTTCTCCTTTGGTCGGTGGGCACTGGTTGGTTCAGGTGGGGAGGACAATAGATTCTCTTCAAGTTGGTGAACCTTTTCAGAAAGTTTCTCCACAGCTGAGACGCAGGCCTGTAAGGAAGAGGAGAGACTTTCTTCGTACTGCCGGAGTTGTTTAGCCGCTTCACCCACTGTGGGTTCCTCATCCTCTTTCCAGGCCATTATTGCCAATGAGCTGGCATATGATGATGGTGCACTCCGTACAAACTTCCGCCACATGGGTCGTGTACACTTGACTTCATCTGGATCTGTGGATGTTTGTTTGAGGTCTGGATCCTCATAAATCACTTCCCGTACGGCTAATTCCCTCAGGTACTGGATTCCCTTCTCCATAGTGGTCCACTTGCCTGGTAGACATAAAATATCTTCCTTGAAGGGATACCTTTCCCTCACAGCTGAGAGGAGACGCCTCCAGAGGCTGGTGGGTCGTGCTCCATCTGCAATTGCTTTGTCAATGCCGGCGTCTCGAGCAAGGGATCCCAGCCGCTTGGCTTCCCTGCCGTCTAATTCCACACAATTGGCTCCAGAGTCCCAGCACCGGAGCAGCCAGGTGACAAGCTGCTCACCTATACAGCGACCAAAATCTTTTCGCACATCTCGTAGCTCGCGCTCGTTTAGGCTTCGGGTAGTTACTGTTGCTCTTTCGGCATCCTCATCTTCCTCCTCCTGAATCCTTGACGGCCCAGCGTCGTCATCATCTTCGTCATCTCTATACTTAGTTTTGGCAGAAGCCTTACCTGGATTGGCAGAAGACTCTCTGCGTTCTAAACGACTTGAATTTCTATACCATATTTTCACCTTCTCTACCGGGGCAGCTTGCACTGCTACTGCTCGTTTCTCTGACTTTGTTACAGGGTCTGCCACAGGGGTTGGAATGCCCTCTGCAGGGTCAACTTGCACTGCTACAGCTCGTTTCTCTGACACGGCCACAGGAGCTGGAGCGGCTACAGGAGCTGGAGCAGTTGCAGGAACCGGAGCTGTAGCGGCTACAGGAGCTGGAGTTGGAGCTGGAGCAGTTGCAGGAGCTGGGACTGGAGCAGCAGTAGGAGCTGGAGCTGGAGCGGCTTCAGGAGCTGGAGCTGGAGCGACTTCAGGAGCTGGGACTGGAGCAGTTGCAGGAACTGGGACTGGAGTAGCGGCCGGAGCTGGAACTGGAGCGACTGCAGGAACTGGGACTGGAGCAGCTGCAGGAGCTGGAGCTGGAGCGGCTTCAGGAGCTGGAGCTGGAGCATCTGCAGAAGCTGGGACTGGAGCATCTGCAGAAGCTGGGACTGGAGCGGCTGCAGAGTCCACCGTAGGGGTCACAGTGGCCGTTGGATCTGTCACGGGACTTGGAGTGGCCGCAGGGTCTGTCACTAAGTTGATAGCAGTATCCATGGCAGCTCGATAGGCGTAAGCCAGGCCCCAGCATGTTACAATGATTTGTGTTACTTTGGAACTTCCCGAATCGCGACACCTTTTATTCAAGCATTCTGCCAGTTTTTGAGGATTTTGCACTTGTTCAGGGGTGAATTTCCAAAACACTGGGGGTGCCAACTGGTCTAGATGCCTGCCCATATCCTCCCATACTCCCTGCCACCCACAACTATACTGCCTCCGGGCAGATCTCCGGATGAGCTTCCTAAGTAGTTGTTTAACTTTAAGCAGAACCTGAAGTGCATTCAGGAGGCAGAACAACAGGACTATGCTGGTCTGAGTATCCCAAGGATATTCAATATCTTGGAGAGCTATTGTAATAAACTCGGAGGATAAGAGGGTGGTGAAGGAGGAAGGGAGAGTGATCAAGGAGGGTACAGGGGTGGTGAAGGAGAAAGGGAGAGTGATCAAGTAAGAAAAATTATCTTCCCCTTTCCCCTCCACAGATTGACTCCCTAATGAAAAAAGGCAACAGATACAATTGCTAATAGTTTCCAAAATACAGTTTCCAAAGTATAGAATCGAAGATGTTACTGAGTACAAATACCAGGTTAGAGTCATGGCCAGATATTTCATCATCTCATAAGCCACTGATACAACACACAGTACCATAATGGTCTGAAACCAGGGCCCGGAGAGGATAAACAACATGACAGAGAGCACATACGGAAAATAACGTGCTATAATACTCAATTTGGAAAACAGGCGCAGCACAGTTGAGATTAAAGCAATCAGCATTATGACAAGTGACTATTAAGCAGGTCTAATACTTATACCAATTTTAGTTTAACACACTCTGGTCAGATCTGCCGTTATCTCAACCTTTCGTGCCCCACGTTGGGCGCCAAAAAGACTGTCGTGGTTTAACCCGGCTGGCAGCTAAACACCACGCAGCCGTTCGCTCACCCTCCCCCCTCCCTCTCTGGGACGGGGGAGAGAAATGGAAAGTGAAGCCCGTAAGTTGAGATAAAGACAGTTTAATAAGACAGGAAAATAATAATAATAATAATAATAATGATGATACAATGGTGATAATACGAAAGTAATAATAGTATGTACAAACAAGTGATGCACAATGCAATTGCTCACCACCCGCTGACCGATGCCCAGCCTAACCCCGAGCAGTCCGGCCCCCTCCCCCCGGCTAGCCACCCCTATATATTGTTTAGCGTGACGTCAGATGGTATGGAATACCCCTTTGGCTAGTTTGGGTCACCTGTCCTGGGTCTGTCCCCTCCCAGCTCTTACTGCACCCCCCAGCCTGCCCGTTGGCAGGACAGAGCAAAGGCTGAGATGTCCTTGGCTTAGTGTAAGCACTGCTCTGCAACAATTAAAGCATCGGGGTGTTATCAGCACTCTTCTCATTCTAAGCCAAAACACAGCATTCCACCAGCTACTAGGAAGAAAATTAATTCTGTGCTAACTGAAACCAGGACACTTTATAATCCCCAAGAGGTTATTAAGAAGATCACAGGGAAAAGATATAGGCTGGGGCAATGCTTTTTGAAAGCTAACAGTGCTTTTTCTCTCCAACTGGTTTGATAGATCCAACATCGTCTTCTTGTCTGTGCTGTAAATTCAGCCATGGGTGAGAGCTGGCTGGTTAGCCAACAAGCACTGAGTCAGACCAGACTGGGATGATGCTGGCAAGTGAATTCTATTAAGAGCATATCAACCTTTTTAAGTATAGGGATACTCAGGAAGTATGTTTTAGGGTAGTCATTGCATTTTTGGTTGCAATGCAGTGATTTAGGAGGTACTGACAAAGGCTAGCCTTGTTGCAGTGAGGTTTAGTATTTTTGGAGTTTTTCTGTAGTCATGGGTGAGAGAGAATGAAATCTCAGCTTCAGGCACTCTGAATTGCTTTCTGGTGGAGCTTCACTTTTCCTTAACCATGGCTCTTGTACCTTGACAGCCTCTTTCTTTTCTCACTGTGGTCCTGATCTCCTTCATCTCCATCCATCAGTGGAGATGAAGGAAAGACAACTTTGTCATTGTGTCCCCTGCAGGACTGGGGCAGCTCTTTTCAGTAGGGTCTTGAGTTGTGTGGCGTGTGCTTTTGGAGCATACTGCCACATGGTTGACTTTTGGATTTAAGGATTTCTGTCTACAGCTCCTCCTATAGCCACTCTAAAATAAATATCAGGAAAAAAAAAAACAAAAAAACAAAAAAAACAACAAACAAACAGCAAGCACAAAGAGAATGTCATTACAGTACATTGGCAATCACGAGCATGTCTCCTCTCATTATGGTGGTGAAACCTTTTAGACGCATTGATCCCTCAGCTGAGGAAATGAGGTTCAATCAACTGAGTGAGTGAGAACACAGTATCGCTGGTGTCAGTGTGAAATAAAAGCATGCAGTGATGATTCTGCTAGTGAGACCAATGGTAATGAACAAAAAGCAATTCAAAATAAACCTGTATATGGTTTTACAGCACGTGTGTCTATGCATTTTAAAACATATAATATATGAATACATACAACACAGCTGTAATTCTAACCACATCCAAACAAATATATGACGGCTGTTGGAAAATATGAGAGCTGCAAAACTTGACCGCTACTTGCTGTTAGCAGTGTGTCCGTAAGTTAGTCCCAGTCCCAGTTCAACCCAAGCACATGCTTAGCTTCAGTTCTGCTGTTCGGTTCACCTGAAGTCAATAAAGCATAAGCATGCACTCATATTTAAGCAGGTCCTTAATGAAGCACTTAGCACAGCTGAATAGAGACTCCTGAGTAGAGGTTTATTGCATGAGAAGGAAAATGCAGAAATCTAGATGTATGAAAGAAAGAAAGTAAACTCTATGAAAGGGGAAAAAATTACCTGGTGTATTTTTTTCTTTTACTTGGCTCTGAGGAATTCCTTCCGTTACTGGTATACGGCATATGATAAATGTTTTAGAAATATGTTTTACATTATAAGATGCATTCTCATTTGGGCACGAATTGACCATAAATCATGTTGAAATATACCCCCACTACTGAAAGCCAGGGCAAGAGTTTAAGTCTAATGCTAATGCATAGTTTTCAAGGGGATAGAAGAATGGTGAGTCTGGATCACTAAATAAATGGGTTTGCTGCTGAAATAGTACAGTTTAAGAAAAGAAAATCCTTAAATATTTAAAAAGGGAAAATTGATTTCTTGCAAATGGGGCTTTGAAAATTCTGGATTTATACACTATTCTTTTAGTTATTATTATGAGAAGAAGATTTTTGATTGAATCATTAGCTTCTGTATCACCTAAGGTTTGTACTGATTCTGTCTTCAACCCAGATAAAGTTTTCTGTATTCTAAATCTACTTGGAAAACTCTACTCAAGTAGAGAAACAAGAAAACATCTCCTTCACTTAATGGGAACAACATTTGAAGATACAGTTTGTACCATGACAATTGCAGTCTAGATTTGCAGATAAATCTAGATGCTGACAATGATTTACTGCTTGACAGATTAAAGTAGAAAGCTTCTCACAGTATGACTGCTGTTGTGTTGAAAACCCATAGCTCTGTCCCCGTTGATCCAGCAGGTTCCTACCTAATTCATTGGTAGGTAAGTGAATGTGGGGAATTCCCTCTTTATGAAATGTACTTGGTATTTATCATATTTTATGGATATGTGTTAGTGTATTTTTCTGATTTTTCATAATTACTCCATTTATGTATTTATGTTTCAAAGTAGCATCCTCCTCTTTGACTGCTTCAGCACTGACGGGGGCTTGAAAAGAGAAAAGAAGAAAAGTCTTTCCTTTTCTTTTTACGGTGTAACAAAAGGTGGCTGTCCTCTTCTCTCTGGTTCAATGGGAGACACAGCCATGATAAATATTTTTCACAAAGCCACACTGAAAGAGAAATTGAAAAGGGTGCTTCTGACCTGATGCGCGAGAAGAGCTATAAAAATGTCTGAAAAATCTCTCTTTCACAGGAAGACTGAAGAAGTTTGGTCTCCTTAGCTCATCACAGCTGGGTCTGAAGGTGGATTAGATCACACAGCTCTGTGGCTAAAAATAAACTGTAGTATTACCCTTAAGACCTGATTTACAAACACAGTGACCAACCTCCTTGTACTGAGCACTTGCCAGAAAAATACAGAGAATGCCTGTGAAGAACCAGCAAGTCTCACAGCTGTGATGGGAAAGCTTTAGTTTTAACTTCAAGTTCACTTGAAGTCTCCTCACTAAGCACACACTGACATAAATGTATAGGTAATGGCTGGGAGAGGAGGCAGCAGCCCTTATATTAACAAGCTCGTGGGATGCCTGCCCACCGCTGGGGCATTCTTGGTGATGGTGCCAGGGTGGGAGAAGAAATAGCAGCACAGGCATATGTGCTCCCCTTCTCCTCCTCCCCATGTGGGAGCACATCTGAGTTATACATGTGGACCAGCTTAAAGGAGACAGTAAAACCTCAAGCACAATAATACTGCCAGGACACCGCAGCACTTTTTTGGTGTAAATGCAAGGAAAAGCAAATGATTAGCCTAACAAAAAGCAGTGTCATAAAGTTAAACAAGGTATTCATCAAAATTATGAAAATGATACTGAGTTCAATATGTTCACTGCAGAAGCAAAATTAGGTATTTTTCAGAAGCTATTAATAATGTGAGAAGTGGCATTTTGGGAGGAGAAGCCTGCAGGAGGGGAACTGCCTCTTAACACGCTGTATTAATGAACCAAGTTTGTACACAGTGATGCTGTAAACAACGCAGACATTTGTTTTCTGTCTCTTTCTGTAGTCAGAACATTACTGTGTGTGTGTGTGTGTGTTTCTTAGCTCTGCAATTCAAGTTATTAATTAAAAAGTATTGTCAAGGGTGCTTTTCACTGTAGGTCCCCAATTTACAAATAACTTTTCTAATTTAAAACCTGATCTGGAGACCGACTGCTGCCAAAATAGAGAATGTTAAACTGCGGTTAAGTACTTCATTAATATAGAATGGTGTAAACTACAAATTACCCTTATGATGCAGGTATGGAGCCTCCCCAGACAATACAAACATCAAGATTGAAGCAGAGAGAACACAGGGATATAGAAATGCAGGCACAGCTAATTCCAGTTTGAATAGTTCATTAACAAAAGGTTGGCATACGATTTAGTGCACTATTCCTTGTTCCCAGTCCTTATTGTTAGCATAATATTCATTTAACAGTACATTATTATAATGCTTATAGTTGCAGTTAGATGCTTCCCATTGCTTTCATTTCTTCCAGTGCATGCCAGGATTTTAACAGCTGAAACTGCAAAGACCTAAGCATGCACTTTCTGTTTCTGCTCTGCTTGCCAAAATTCCCATTGGATTAAATGTTGTGAGATTACGTTAGTATTTGGATGTGCAGTAAAACAAAAAATAAAAATAAATTAAAAAAAGGAGGGGGGAAGGGCATGGGAGTACAGTGTTCCTGGCCTGTCCTTGGATAATCCTCCTTGCCAGGAATAGAGAGCTAAAGTTTTTCATGGACTCACACACCTCCGTATTGTATCGCTGCTAGTTGAAATAAGCCCTCCTGGGAGCGCTCTACAACGTACAACGTGAGAGACAAGTGTTGCATTCACCTCATCTAGCCACTTTGCTTCTCTCATCCCTCTGGAGATGAATGAACCCATCCTTCTCCCCAGTGTGTCAGCTCGCATTTCCTTTAGCTTCATTAGAGAGCTGTCTAGCATCATTCAGTGCCTGGATAATTAATTGAAAAGCCCCATCACTTTCTTGCCTCAAAGTGCAGAGAATTTGGCTTGGTAGTGCTAATGGGATTGAGTGCCATTTGTGGAATTTGCTTAATCACTGCATATTGACTTTCTGGCTAAATCAGATTACTTTTATCCATATTGATTGCACAGTTAGAGAACTCCCGTGAAAATCTTTTCATTACATGTTGTAAATATCCTTGCTAAAACAACGTAAATGCCACGTTGATTTAATTTGGCACTGTAATGAGTAAATTGGTTCTTTCAATTTGATCGTACACCAACGGCTGAAAGTATTGATGAGTGACCTTTCCTTTTTATTTAGTGTTAAGCACTGTGCCACTTAGATTTAATACTGGAGAACATTCACTGTTCACTTCTGCATAACCCTGGCCATACTTATGTGTATGAGCCTGTGTATAGATTATGTGTGGTTAATTAACACACTCTTTAAGCTTACAGAAGGGTAATAAAGGAACAGTGCAATGTTGCTTTGCTCAACCTGTTTTTGAAGCAGATCTGAAGACCTTTGTGGTGGTGGAGCTACAGTAATCTGCAGACAGACAAGGTCTGTGGCAGAAGCATGTCACTTTTACTAGTTCAACCTTTCCTTTCAAGGTAATGTGTTGCTAAGTCCTTGCATCATCATTTGCAATTTTAACCCCCCAAAACTGAAGACTCAAAATGCCCCAGCCTTTCCATGAGTCGTCTTGAGCAAGGGCTTTAAATAAGTACTCTGCTAAGCTTTATGTAGCAAGTATCAAACATCTGGATGTCTGGAAGCCTCCCTTCCTCTGTTGATTTTTTTCACCACCTAATTCTGTAATTGCTGCCACTCTACTTAACTCGTCCCCGGAATATTCCTATGCTCACATCCACTTTCTGGCATCACATTCAACATCAAAAAGGGCAGTTTTCAAACAGCAACACGTATGTATACAAGCACAGCCCCAGGGCACTTGCAGATGATGCTCAAGGTCAATGCTAACCTACAGTCCGGAGATGGCTTTTATCTGAGGATGTTCCCCTGCAGGAACAAGCTACGCTTTTGAAAGAGCCAAGTCAATATCATGAAACAGCTTACCACAAAATTACCTTCTTGCTGAACATGCACCCTCAGCACAAGCCCACACTCAGCTCAATCCCTTCACAGGAGATGTTAAACTTTCCCTGTGAGCTTCCTGTACTGAAAGATGACTTTACCTTCAAGAGCATTCCCACAGCAACTCTCCAACAGCCCTGACATCCAGCATCCTGCATTAGGGTTCACTGTTGTCATCTGCAGCAAGTTTCCTGAGAAACCTCATGTGCCAGGCACACCCGGCTTGTGCCAGTGCAAGAAATGCTGAGCATGTGTCTGTGTGTTTCCAGTTGCTTGCCAGAAGCAGCAGTTCCTGTCTTTTTGGAGCTCCTGGCCCCTCTGCCGTTGCATTTCCTGGGATCTACTGTGCTTCTCCCAGTGACCCTGCTCCTGGATGAGAAGAGTATGTGGAATGAATGGAATGAAGTAGCCAAAACAAGGGCTAACAGCAACAAATAAAGCTGCCACTTATCTCTGTGGTCGCACTTCTCTGAGCTCCTGGTGTTCATCCTAAAGATCAACGTAAAGACACCTTCACAACAACCCCAAGCACAAAAACTGCCTTTTTTTTTTTTTTTTTCTTAATAATAAACGTGTGGGCTCTAAGGTCTGAGAGTTTTATCCTGTAACTCCCTTCCCCTCCTCATGCAGGAGGACGTGTGACATTTCTCTTGCCCACTGGAGGTGACTGCCTTCTTGCCTTGGCTCTTGCTCACCTTTTATTGCAAGTTTGACCGATTAGTTTTGCTCCCAGACAGTCTACCTTTTAAAATATTAGCACAATTACTTTCAGCCTTTGTTTAGCCGTGAATGTTGCTGTTTGAGGGCTGGATCACCTCTCAAGGGGCTGGATCACCTCTCCTACGAAGACAGCCTGAGAGAGCTGGGGCTGTCCAGCCTACAGAAGAGAAGGCTCTGCGGTGACCTCATGGCAGGCTTTCAGTACTTAAAGGGGTCTTGTAAAAAGGAGGACTGTTCACTCGGGTAGACGACAGGACAAGGGGAATGGTTTTACACTAAAAGAGGGCAGATTTAGGTTAGGTGTTAGAAGGAAACCGCCGCCAGGGGGCACCGCGGCGGCGGCGCGGGGCGGTGCGGGGCGGAGCGGGGCGCCCAGTCCCGCCGGGGGTTGGCGGCTCGGGGCGAAGCCGAGCCGGGCACAGACGTGAACCCGGGAGGAGGAAGAAAAAGAGGAGGAGGAGGAGGAGAAAAAGAAAAAGGAGGAGGAGGAGAAGGCGGCGGTGCTGGGGCTCGCAGGATGGCGGCGGGGTGGCGGGTGCTGGCGGCGCTGCTGGCGGCCGCCCTGGCTCGCTGCTACAACGTGGACCTGCGGCTCCCGGTGGTCTTCCAGGGCCCCAACGGGTCCTTCTTCGGGTACTCAGTGCTGCAGCACTACCACGACAGCACCCGGTGGTGAGTGGGGGACCCGCCGGACACCCGGCCCCGGGGGGAAAGGCGGTGCGAGCAGCCGTCGTGCCGCCTTAAATGGGGGGAAAAGGGGGGAAAAAATGGGTTTTAGCAGTGTTTTTCGCGGTGACAGTGCCGGTCGTGGAGGGGTAGCGGTGGGAGAGCCGGTGTGTGCCCGCTGCTGTGGCGAGGCACGGGGGAACGGGCACGTAACTTTGATTTTTTGGGTAAGGATAGGAAGTTTGTCCTCTTCCCCTCCAAGTTACCCACACTGGCAAGCTTCTCGTTGGTCCTCTTGGTTGAAAAGAGCCCCGGAGTGTGGTCTCTCTCTCCCTCGTCTGGGTCAGAGGCTCTTTGTTAGAATTAAAAGAGATTTTTTCTCTTAGCTGGACCTAGCTGGTGTCGTCTGGTGGCCTTCCACGGGCAGGAGCCGCCGCTGCCAGTGCGTGCCCACAAAGCTCGCCTTTATCTCTCACGCATAGATACAGCCCAATTGCTCAGCTGTTGGTGTTGGAACTGTAGCGCACTGTGATAGATAAATCAATGTATTCATGCTGGCGGCCACTTTGTCCAAAATGACTCTTTTTCATGCCCTTTAGTTCACAAGTAGTTGTGTGCTTTGCCTCTCTGCGCAGCGGCTTTCTCGGAGTATTCACTGTTAAGGACTCAGGAGGCTTCAGGAGGAAAAGCTCTCGGAAAGAAAAGCTCTCAGTTCACAGCGATGCTTAACTCAGGGCAGGAAGCAACAAAGGATGAAAAGGCTGAAAGTGGCTTGTATTCGACACGGAGCATGGGGGGCTGGCCACAGGGTGAGCAAGATCCGGTGAAAAGAGAACGATGCAGCTTGTTGCCCCTTGTCTTAGTGCCCGTCCTTCTGGATGGTGACATGGATTATCTTCAGGTGGCACCTGCTGGTGTCATTTTGGAAAGCGAGGGTGAGCAGGGAGGAGAATCTCAGTGACATCCAGCTTTGCCTGGAAATGATGCTGGACCAGCGGCCCAGGGCACCCTTCTGAAGGCAGACATCTGTAGTTAGTCTGATGCCCCAAATTATTTCACACCTGTTTTCTGAAAACAGAGCTTTTTCATGGAGCACCCAGAACCATAAAGTGTCTAACATCACAAACTATTCTTAAATAACTAAAAAGGACATTAGCCCTAGCACCTGGAAGGGTGAGTAGCAGCTTTATATGGTCAGCATCTGCACAGGGCTGTCAAAAATTGTGAGGGTAGGATTGTCAACCTGTGAAGGGACAGCAAAGAGTTTTGCTCATAGAAGTATGTGCAGCCTTCTTCAGTTTTGTGGAGAGGTCGCCTTGAACTGAATGGGCTTATTCTGAGTGCAAGCATTTTTTATTTATTTATTTTTGTACTGTGATGTAAAATCAATTTTAAGTGTTTAACATGTTTCTTCTGGAGAGCTTAAAATATCTGGCCAATCTTTCTGGGCATTGAGACCATCAAAGGACTGAACCTTCATCTGAGCCTTTAGCTATATCCTCGTCACCTGAGTAGGGCACAAAGGCTTGCAGTGTTGTATAGTACTATTTTAAAATCCTAATCATACTGGACAGAACCTTGCTTCTGCCTGCAGATATCACTCCAGAGCATAAAAGCCTCTGACTTCCATTTCAAAGAGATTACATGTTGCAGATTATTCAATCATGAGATACAGTCTCTGTTTTATTGGCTGAGTGCAGAGGGAAATGGTTAGTAGAACTGATAGCATTTTTGGGATTTGTCAGGTTTTTCTGTGTGAAGCCTTTGTGTGCAAAGCTTATAAACAAAGCTGTTTCCTTAGTTGGCTTGTAAAGTTAGCAGGTGATGTATTTTTCTTTCAAACTGATACCCTGTTGACAGGGTGAAGGCTGTTATATGGAATATGTAGCAAAAATGTTTTTTATTCATGCCATTGTAGCATACAGCTCCTATTAATAGTCATAGGGTTATTGTTTTTGTGTGTCAGTTTCAGTCTTAGCTTCATAGCTTTTCACAAAGAAACATTATGATTCCAGTTTCTCATGTCCCTTTGGCCTATATGCTGTTGTGGGAAGTTAACCTAAGTTCATTTTGGACTGTGATATTTCAGTCATACATGGCTTGCCTGGTGAGCTGTGCACTATGTGAGTGTGCAGAATTGTGATCGATCCTATCCAAGGCTGTCTCCTGCCTGTCTAAATCTATTTTGTGTGTTAACACTCTCCTAAGCATGGGAGAATGTTGTCCTGATAGCTCAAGGCTTCTTAATCTTTATTGCCCAAGGATCCAGTATTCCCGTAGCATACTTTTGATCACTGAAGTGTATTATTCTCAGCAGTCTGTCCATGTGCTTTTTATATAAATTCATTTTTTTTCGTAATAAAATGGTATCTGTATTTGCCAGCTCTTCAAGTTCAGTGTTTCAACCACTTGTTTTCCAACACCACAAGGAGTTTGTCTATGTTATCTGCCATAAACCTGCAGGTTTTCAGTAAACCAACCCAGAGTTTGATAATTTGTGAAGATTTATGTGAGCCAAATATTCTTGCCAGAGGAACTAAAGGAGGAATATTTGGTTTGAAGTGTTGTGTCAAATAAATACAGATAGTTAGACTGCTACACAGACCTAGACAGAGAAACTATAAGGGGTATTCAGCCTCCACTGCAATAGTGATGAAAGTCAGTGCCTTTGACATGTCTGAAATAGTTAATTGCAATGATGCTTCCTTTTAGGAGTTGTTTTCGCACAGTTTTTGTGTTAAGAAAGGTTTGTCATCACAGATGTGCTGAAGTTATTGTTTTTCTGACAATGTCCCGTTTTCCTTCCTTGAGCGGGTTTTATGACCGTAAATCTTGAAAGACTTACCCGGCTCCCCGTCACTGCCATTTCCAGCAGAGCAAGGATCCAGGTGGTTGCTTGCATTTGGAGCACAGACAGGCTGAAGTGCTTCTGTTCTCTGGAAATAATTTGGAAGCTTGGAGTAAAGACCTGGCAAAGCGACCAAGAATGCAGTTTTCTCTGCTTTTCTCAAGGAGATGGTTCAAGAAGAAACAATGTCGATTTTGCCCCATTAAAAGATGTTAATGATGTGACATCCCTCATCATTCTTCTGTTAATAATGTTATTTTATGTCTCTCCTTTCCCCTCCTTATGTCTTCTCCTTACTGACACCTCCCCTGATCTCTCAGCAAGCCCAGGGTAACAACTTCATCCTTTCAGGCAACATGATCCGGCACTAAAAACTAAGGGAGTCAGTTTAGCTGCATGGGATCCTGCTGTGAGAACTACAGTAAGGAATGAGGCTGGATGTTGTGCTGCCACTTCGCTTCTTTGGCCCTGCACTTCGCCAGATTGCACTGTTGCTGAAGCATGAAGGTGGTTTTGCATCTCAAGCTGGTGGATGGATAGATGTCATTAGTTTATGGTGCACCTGCCTGTGCCCAAAATAAGACATAGGAGCAGACTGACCCAGCAGAGGCTGGCTGTTGTGCTAACGATGCCGTGTTACATCAATGACGCAGAGATGCTGTAGGTGCAGCAAGGGTGTGTGGAGGAAGGTGGGGAATCTGGGCTTGCTGGTGTTGCTCACAAGTTGTTCATCTACTGCTCCAATAACGGTACTGCTTCTTGCTCTGCATGCGTTGGATGAACCTCTGTTATTTTATTTTGAGGGCTAAACAAGTGGCAAAGACCTTTCTGATGGGGAGAAGCTCAGCTGGGATGGGTTTCACCTTCCTCTGGCGCTGCTATTGAAATCCGCTGCGGTATGCGAGGATATTTAAAGACTTTTTTCCCCTGCCACTTAACATTGCAGCAAGGTGAGGTACCTACTCTCTCCAGTCCTTGAACTGTGATTGCCTAATCACTCCTGGCATGTTCCAGGCTGATGCTTAATGTGCTTGGCATCCCTCCACACCGTCGGGCAGCATGACACTTTCTTTCACTGTTTCCACTAAATGCAGCACTTAGTTTCCAAATCTGTACGTCCTGAGGGTCAATCACCAGCAAAGTGATAGTTACTGTTCAGCAGGAAGTAATTTTAAGAAGGTGTGGATTTCCCTGGGTCCAGAACAGCTCCTTGTCATCCATTAATATTGGCTGATGTGGCCTCTGCAATGCGATGGTTTCTGGCTGCACAGTTGTCTCCATACAGATGAGGGCGTTTGTCCTCAGCTGTGGGAGTACGAATGCAAGAAGAGAAGTGACAGCCTTTCTGCTTACTGCTTCTCATATCAGTTTAGATCCCAATACTTGGTTCACAGAGCCAGCGGGATGTAGCCAATTCTTAGAGATTTCTGTGCCTGTCAAGCAAAAGTGACCCTAAAATGGCCCCAGCCCTTTGGTTGTCTTCACTGGGAAGTGATCCCTTTCCTGTGGTGGGGTATCCTGATCGAGGTGTTTCCCTGCAGCTGCCCACAACATCCTAGGAGCTTCCTGCGACGCATTATGGTTGTGGTGAGAGCTTATGCTCATGGATAATCACATCATAAGCCTTTGGCAGAAGGCTGGAAGACTGCTGGTGCTTGTTCGCTGATACTCCAAGTAGTCCTACAGTACTGCTGAAGAACTGTACCACAAAATTAGGCTATTTTAACCTAGGGCTTTTTAAAATGGTTGGAAGGTTGCCTGGTAATAGGGAAAAAAAAAAAAAAAAAAGAGAGAGAGAGAAATAAAATAAGGGTTGTGATTCTCTGGGCTGTTCACGTATCTGTGTGTTTAGGTCAGGCCAAAATGCACAGTGCTGAGGCATGAGAAGACTGTGTGAGGCTCCGAGGCTTTGTTTTGAAATGCATTTCTATTTTGGTATGGTACCGGAGAAAAACACCTTCTCTGGTTGCAGCATTGTTTCACAGAAGTCTCCAAAGACCTCAGAGGTGTTTTAATGTGTAGGGGAGATGCAAAACAGACATTTGTTTTGCTCAGTGAGCTCCAACACACTAGCAGAAAAGTGAGTTTTCTGTCAAGACCTGCTGGGACTCTTGTGGCAGTTAAATAGGCAATTTTCTTCCAACAGTTTAAGCAGTCACATACAGAATCGGATGAAAGAGTAAAGGAATCTTTTCTTGGCAAAGGTAATATCCCAGCCTCAAGTCTTTGAATAGAACCACAGTAAGTGGTATGTGACAAATGCCAACCTGACCAGCCAAAAAGCATGGCAGCCAGCAGGAAGACCTCCCATCTTCCTGAAGGTGACTTCTTCCTGGGCACAGGCGAGCATGGGTCGCACCAGAGGAAACAGGAATCCTGCAGAGGTTTCAGCCACTGGGGAGGAAGTGTAAGAGCGAATTAAAGAAACAAGACCCTAAGATTACACGGTGTATGAGGTAGGCGAGCTACCAAATTTGGATGTCTGGCCATTCAGGACAATCCAAAATAGATTTGCTTCTGGCACATGTCACCAGTTGGTTTTAGTGGCTCCTTCCTTGTGCACAGTCCACGTGGGGAGACGTGACAAATGTTTTTGAAAGGTATCGCTCAAGACAATCTGAGTCATATAATTCCCCCTCCCCCTCCAGCCTACTCAGATCATTAATTACAGATTTTTCCCATTCAGCTTTTTAAAGAGATCGGAAGAGGTCTCCATCTGGCATTCTGCAGTCTGAGGTATCTTTTGCACTAATTGCCGAATCAAATTTACTTTTGTTGGTTTAGAGGAAAGCTTCATTTAAACTGGAGGTCAGCATAGCCCACATTACCTTATTGTTACAATAGGTCATAGAAACATTTCTTGCCATTTGCAATTCGAACCAGTAACTCTTTAAGCTAGTAATATGCCCCCTTGTTTGTTTTTGTTGGACCTCATGAATGTCAATAAGTGAATGACGTGCATTCATTGCCTGTGTAAACGAGATGATTGGCATTGGATTTTCTGCCTGCTGCCTGGCTGGTGGGATTTCCATGTTGGGCTATTATTTCAGGCTCCTTTGCATTCAGTCCTCAATGTGTGCAGGCTTTGTAGGCTTAAGGAACTTAAGCATTTCAGCCACTAATTCTTCTCACTTGTGCAAACATGATGTGCGTTATCTAGAGCAGCCCCATTGAACTTCTCCAAATGATACTGCTCAGCTCATGAGACTTGGGAGAAAATGTAGGGTTTCTTTTCATTTTGTGAATGTGTTTCCAAGTGCCGTGGGGTGGTTTTGAGATGTGTGGGGAAGCATATGGTATAGAAGAGGCTTCTGATGGCAGCTTATCCAGGTGGCCCAGGTTGGCACTGGACATGTGCGTGCATTGCGCCTTGGGTCTCTCTGTATTGAATGGTGACAATGGGTGGTGGTTGGGAATGGAACTTTAAAGAAGGAAAACCTTTAACACCAGGAAAGCTTCCGTTCTGGGGCTGTCCATCCATGCCATGGGTGGGCTGTGTGCCTGGGCAGACTTTGTACCAGTAGCTCTCTATCCTTTTAGTAGCTAAACCAAGAGTGGTACCTCCTTGGTCAAGCACCCATGGTCAACAGTGGTGCCTCCTCGGTCAACAGGCAGCACATACATGTATGCACACAAACACTGGAGGCCGTCTTTTAGAGATGGTTGCCCTCAGTTCCAGCCCTGGGCTTAACTTCATCATGGATTTTGTTAGATAGAAAAGCTCTGCCCAGCCCCACAGTGCAAGGGTATCTGCAGAACTGATATTGAACTGCTTGGTGCTCCCCACCGTCCTCCCCGGCACTGCCCTCCTCCTGCTTAACCTCCTTCCTCACCCTCAAGTGCCTGCATCCAAGTTCACAGCCAGGTGAGGAGGTTGTCCCTTTGATGAGGAGAAGGCATGAGAAACTACCAGGTTGCTAAACAGTCACTTGTGGGATGATCCACTTAGCTAAAAGTGCTTATTGTCTTTCAAGGCTACATCTAGGAACCCCATGAGCATAGCTGTGTGTTGGAACTTCCCAAGGTACTAGTTCTCACACATGGGACAACTACTCCAGGTATAGTTGTCACAGCCTTAATGATAATGAGGGCTGATGGCAAGGCACTGTGGAAGAGAATTGTTCCTGTGTTGTCATCCCCCCACCCCCTTTTAAAAACTGTAATTACATAAAATCTTCTGGTAAGGGGGTGCCTCAACTTTCTAAGTAGCCTTATTAAATTTAAGCTGTCCGGAAACAAGCAGGTTCAGGTTTCCTCATCTCATGGGTGTATTTTAGCTCTTGTGGAATTTTGGGGTTGATAGGGATAGAGTTAAAACTGAGGAAAAATAGATGCAGCTGCTGTTGTGTTTCCTAATACTCTCCTAAATGTTATCTGGGGTGAGAAAAGGACTTGCTTCAAAAGTGCTACACTGCTAATGGAAATTTAACTTATTAAAGTATTCATGGCTTCACTGGAGAAAAATGCTTTCACTGTCAGTGTTGTTTTCAGCTTGTGAATCAAAGTCATCGTTTTACAAGGTTGCTGGAAAAAAGTCTTTTTGCTGAGGAACCACTGGCAATGCGAATCTTGCTGTTGTTTGTGTTTTTTTTTTCTTTTGGCTTGAAATTAATCACTTGTTACTTTGTGTTTGGTTTCCAGGGTCTTGGTTGGAGCTCCCAAGGCAGACTCTAAATACAGCACCTCTGTTCAGTCCCCAGGAGCAGTGTTTAAATGTCGAGTCCACACCAATCCTGACAGAAGATGCACAGAGCTGGATATGGGTCGAGGTGGGTATCAGTGATGCTTTGAGAGGAGGGACCAGAAGACCCCACATGACTTGCAGTCCTCCTGCCAGCTTCAAAGAGGCTCTGGGTCCCTGAGAGGGATTCATATGCCTCTCCTGGTGGAGCTGGGTATGGGATGACCAGGTGGTGGGGTGATGGGTGTGTGGTGTGCAGAGTTAATAGCATCACAGCAATCTGTGGATTGTCTCATAATGCAGCTAATGATTCCTTGCCTTTGCTTCATGTGTGAAAGGAAATAAGTTTATCTGAGAGAGCCATGCTTGTACCCTACTGCACGTGATCATGATTGACTCATTTCTCTGACCTACTGTCTGAATCAGGGGAAGATGGGCTGCCTATTCCCAAAGTAAGGCTCTGATCTAAAACCTGCTGGATTCTGAGGGAGTAAATTGAAGTCTTTATGTATTTTCTCTTTCTTGGTCATGTGATTCACAGTATTGATTTCTCCGTCTATAATAAAACCTATGTCAGTATTGGTTTATTAATCTTGTCACATTTGAGTGACATAGAATTTCTTTTTATGAAGTGTATGTGGATTAAAACACTATTTTGGCAAGTTTGATTTGTCCAGCTACCATAGTGTAAACCATCTTTCACGGATTGATGAATACTGCCTGAGAGGACTAAAGATTTAGACCCCATTTTTTTTTAAATGCCCCATATCTCATTTCGCAGGATAACTTTTTTTTAACTGCATTCTGCAAGCAATCCCACATCTCTCCCATTTATTTCAATTGGATGGTTTATTCAAGTAAAGCTGTGGATATACTTTAATAGCTGCTGGCTGTTTGGGACAGTGTCTGTCTTCTACTATGGATGATGCCTTAGTAACGGTGAGCACCACCCTGACTAACGCATATAAGAAGTAATATTTAGGTTGAAAGGGAAAAGAAAAGCACTGACAGGCAGATGTTAGATGGACAATCACTTTTCTTATGGGGTGTCTTTGTAGATGTTTAAAACTCACGTCTCCTTGCCTTGCTGCCCTTCTTCTGTAGGCAATTCTCGGGGCATGCTCTGTGGAAAGACCTGTAAAGAAGACAGAGATGATGAATGGATGGGCGTGAGCCTGGCTAGACAGCCTAAGGCTGGTGGAAGTGTGCTGGTAAGTCCACTCTTTTCTTTGATCTCATTAAAATCACTGCTGCTGTCTGACTCTAATGCTAAACATGTCAGGATTAATGTGTTTGGTAGTGACTGACTGAGTCCAGCTTTACAGGCAGCAAATTCTGTAGTCTCTTCCTTCAAGCGGAAGGAAAATGAACCCAAGCCAGAAAGTTTTATTTATAGAGGAACGGCTTCAAAGCAATCACACCTGACTTGTGTCACCTAAGGGCTTCCTCCTAAATGTGAGGGATTAAATCTCTGAACGGAATAAATAGAACTTTGTCTGTGAGGTATCTGTTGGTTTGTTCTTTTTGTAGGTTGTCTGTGTTTATGTATCCATTCATTTTCCACGAGCATATGTATTGCATGTCAGAACTCACCATGAAAAATGTAAGATGAGACTTTGGGGCAATATTTTGTCTTTATGTATATGAATTTTCCATTAATGAGGTGGAAGAATTGAGAGTGGAGATGAATTAGTTGCATGTGGGTGGCCTTGTTGTCTCTGATATGGTTACCATGGAAATAGAAAGGGTCAAGGAGAGCAGATGTGGTCCTTAGGATGTGGAATTTATCTCTGCAAAACAATGCTTCCTGTGCTGGGAAAGAATCATAAAAAGAGCTGGACAAATACATTCATGCATTTTAAAAATATATTATGATCAATAATTGTCTGTGTTTGCATCCGCTGTTGAGCTCTGTCTACCCTGGAAGCCTGCCTGCAGGACTGTTAAACAAAATAAGAAAAATTGCAACTAAATGTTGTGCATAATATGTGGCAGGCAAATTTCAAGCTCATATCAGAGTAACCCTAACAACAATCTATTTCTAAACACTGACATTTGGGAGTTGAAAACTTGCAGTATGACCGCATCTTTCCAGTGAGGTAGGGAATTGCCCTGGTGAGTGGTGCCAACCAGTCACAAATGAGCTACAGGAGATTTCATGTGACACCTTCTGCACCAACCACTTACTAAGCCAAGTGGAGAAAGCTGCTTGACTTAAAGTCATTTTTCTTAATATGTATTTAGATTCCAAACACTTAAAACCCCAGATTCTTTCACACTGACTTCCCATGGGGGAGTGGGAGCATGAAATTCAGGCATTCCAACCAGAATACTGTAAGCAATTCATATTTTCAAGGGATAACCCAGTACATGTGCTTAGAAGAACCCTGCATGAGTGAAGAGTAACATGCACTGATCCAGAAAACCCAACTTCGTGCTACTATTCCATGTTGGAAGTGTTCAAGGTCATGTTGGACGTGGCTTTGAGCAACCTGATGAAAGATGTCCCTGCCCGTGGCACGGGTATTGGAACTAAATGATTTTTAAATGTCCCTTCCAACCCAAACCATTCTATGATTCTAAGACACATGATCCTCACAATTTTCTAGTCATTGGTCTGAGCTAGACAAGCTCTTCTGTCATTTTCAGAAGCTAGTGCATATACTTTGTTAGGCAACACTGAAACATTTTTGTCAAAATGACAATTATCTTAAGAATAATGATTTCATATATCTCAGTTCAAAGGGGAAGAGGTTGCAGCTGATGTCTAGGGAGATGACACCTAAGCAAAAGCAGCAGAGGAAAGGGAAGTTGGTGAAAAAGCCAGTTAACTGCCAAGGCTAAGTCTGGATGCTCACTGGCAGAGGGAAGGCTGCAGGGGTGAAGGACGTGGGCAGACTGGGAGGGCTTAGCTTGAAGGGGCGATTTCCATGCTCATTGCTGGAAGCAGGAAGACCCAGCTGAAGGCACTGGAGGTTTTAAGGGGATGTCTGCTGAGTAAATCAGAACAGAGTAGTAAGAAATGGTGGAAAGTATCAAAACAGATTTTTTAAAGGGGTTTATTTGCTGCTTCAAGGAAAGATTAGGCTACTTAGCCCAGCGTCTCAGGAGCTGGTAGGAAGGCAGTGTTTTGAGAGTGCTTGCCCAAAGGGCTCGCATCAAGTGAAGTAGTTTTGTGTTCAATTGCCCTGGATTATTTTTCTATATATATTTTCATAAATGTGGGCAGTCACTTTTTAAACCCATGTGAAATCTTTGTGCTCCTGACGTCATGTGTTAGAACAATTACTCCTACAGTTTCACTGTATATTGTATGAAGAAATCTCTGCTTTTGCTTTGAAACTGTGTAGTGGCTTAAATCTGTCTTAGCAGTTTTCCACAAGGCAGATTCCTCTCCTTCAGATGAAAGTACCAGCTTCAGTGTAAGGTTAGGAGTGTGTGGGGGGGCCTAGCTGGTGTTTGGTAATGTGGGTTTTATTTGAGCCCATAATGTGCCAGAACATTACAGAACCAGTGTTTTATGCTTGTGTAAAGAAATGAATAGAAAAAATCTAATAATGAAGATTTAAACAAAAGAAGAAGTAAAATTATCTAAAAAATAAGCTGAGTTTGCAGTTTGGTGGCTTCCTGTCCTCAGGCATGCCATCAGTTATTATTTGCATTAATTTAAGAGCTACAGTAATACTGCTGAGATTGCAGTCTCTTTCCCAACTAAAATGGCAAAATTCCTTCTTTCTCTTTTACTGGGAGAGGAGCTGGGGACAGTACATTATGATTTGGAGGTAAGCCACATCCTTTAATCTTGCTCTTCCTAAATACCTGCCACATCTGTCGTTACTCTGCAAGTGTTGCCATTTTTCACTTTAAGTAGCATACTGGCACGCTTAGTGATAAAAGTGTGTGTGGGGGCAAACCCATCACAGTGCTGAAGCCCTCCCTAGGGAAGAGCAAGCCAGAAGCGGTCTGACAGTGGTACATTTAACAAGTCTTTGGTTTGGATTCTGACTTCAGGAGTCAGCCTCTGAAGTGAAGTCTTGGTCTCTCGTGGGCTCTTCCTCTGGTACAAAGCCCATGGCTGGTGCTCAATGTACAAGAAAGCAAAAAGCATCTGTGGTTCTGAAATGGGCTGTTCATGGTCTTCTGGTGATGCAGTGTCTACTATCACCATCCCTGGGGGTGTTTAAGAAAAGGTTGGACCTGGTGCTTAGGGACATGGTTTAATGGGTGATGTTGGTAGTAGGGGGATGGTTGGACTAGATGATATTTTCCAATTCTGTGATTCTATAATTGCTAGAGACCTCTGTGTGCTTGGCCCAGAAAGGTTTTATTTGGCCTCAGGATTTGCATTCTTTCTCCCTTGTTCCACATCAAATTCAAGAAATTCCTCTCCATTCCCAAGATCTCTTCAGTCACATGCTGAAGAAGGAAGGCTGTAGCAAACAGTGGTGGTGCATTGCCTTGACACAGCAATGTTGAATAGTCCAGGGATCATGTATTATAATCCAAGTATGCACTTTTGGGAAGGCAGGAGAACCAAAAGCAGCTGCAGACAAGCTTTGCTGTGGTGGTGGGGAGCCTGGGGAAGCCTCACCTGAGATAACTGAGGTGGAGCTCATCCCTTAGATCTACTCACAGGTTGTCAGCAGATTCAGGCAGCCAGCGGTAAATTGCATTGTGCCTGAGTATGCACCATGCTGAAGGTACAGAAAAGTGATTGTTCTTGAAAACAAAACAAAAAAGTACAAAAATGAATCCCCCTTCCCTCCCCAACATAACACAAAGAAAAATACCCACAAAAGCAATCAAGCAAACAAAAAAATAACAAACAGAATAGGGAAGTGTGCCCAGAATTAATAAGCCGAGCTCCCAGCCTCTTATTGATTTTTTTGAGCATACTTTTAATGCAGTTGCATCTCTCTCTCTCTTTCTCTCTCTCTTTCTCTCTCTCTTTCTCTCTCTCTTTCTCTCTCTCTTTCTCTCTCTCTTTCTCTCTCTCTTTCTCTCTCTTTCTCTCTCTCTCTCATTTCTCTCTCTCTCTCCTTTCTCTCTCTCTCTCCTTTCTCTCTCTCTCTACTTTCTCTCTCTCTCTCTCTCTCTCTCTCTCTTTCTCTCTCTCTTTCTCTCTCTCTTTCTCTCTCTCTTTCTCTCTCTCTTTCTCTCTCTCTTTCTCTCTCTCTTTCTCTCTCTCTTTCTCTCTCTCTTTCTCTCTCTCTTTCTCTCTCTTTCTCTCTCTCTCTCCTTTCTCTCTCTCTCTCCTTTCTCTCTCTCTTAAATTTTGCTCTACCTTTTTTGGCCTCTGTACTTCACTCCTTCTTGCTCCTGAGCAGAGCCTCCTGCTTCTGATGAAATGCTGCTGCTCACCCTGACATGCCATTATTTGTGCTCCTTTGGGAGAGATTAGTAGGTAAATTTATGTGAGTCCCTGGCAGTTTCTGAGAGATAAAATATCAGGGAATTTACAATATCATGGTCCTTTATTTGTTTTTACATAATTTTAAAAAATACTCTGGGTCTGTTTCCATTTGAGTCAATATCCGGAGTTGAGGTTGACTTGACTGTAGCTTTAATGGTATGTGTCTTTATGGTACTGTCTTTAGAAGGGCCAGGCCTTAATCTATTTGTGCTCACAGTATAGATGTGCCAGGAGAGAAGCTCTTTCCTGTTTACTCTGAGAATTAAGATTTCATGGGCTGTTTTCTTTTATCTTTTTTTTTTTTTTTTTTTTGATGTTGCTCTTGAATTTTGAATGAGGGGTGCATGGGGATTAAAATCATAAATGAGTTTCCTTAAAGCAAGGAACTGAGTCCCCGAGGCTGCTCTGTACAGGACTGCTCACGTACATTGTTTGTCAAGCCAAGTGCTGTTATAAGCATCCTTTGTGTGACGGGTGGCAGTCTTTATGGATTTCTTTCATTGGAGATGCTTCCAATGGCAATGTGCTTGGCTGCAAGGTGCTGAGGCAAGAAAGTGGGTAGCCAAGAGGAAGGAGGAGAGAGGATGTCTCATCTGGGGGGATTGGGTAAAATGTGGAGATCATGGCGGGGTCTGTCCCCAGTCCCTCTGAGATAGCAGGGCTGATGTGAAGTTTCCAGGAAAAGTTGAAAGCATGCGGAGGAGGTGATTTGTAGCAGAGAGCCTGCTTTGTGCACATGGGACCAAGCCTTAAACAAAGCAAATTGATACCCCTACACTGACTTTAGTGACTTAGACCAGCTGGAGATGTGGCCCAGCATGTGTTTAAAGCCCTTGCTCTTTCACATCTCACTTCCTTTTATTCTGAGTAACCCTTGTGCACAGGATAACTTGTGATTTGTCTGGCAGGAATGCAGTGTTAATGCTTGGAGCAAATAGGTTCTGGGAAGGTGTGAACCAGGCTCTATATTGCTGGCATGCATGTCTTTGTGTGGCAGTTGTACTGAGTGCTGTGTCCTGGTGAGGCTGGTTTAGCCCTCGTTGATCTTATTGTCCACTAAAAGGGGAAGGCACCCTGATCTCTGCACTTTGTCTGTACCTTGACTGATGTTGCCAGTCTTGTTGCCACAAAATCTCTGGCATCTTCACTTAAACTAATTACTGGTAAGCAAGATCTGGCTCTTCTGTCACCACGAGCAAAGCTGCCTTTCCCAGTAAGACAAGCCTTTGACTCGCACAGGCATCCTCTGGTGGGATAATGTTCTAGTATGCTTTTAGTAACCTTCTGAGTCCTAGCATCAATTCTAGTCCCCTGGCCATAAGGGTGTGGTGGTTTCACCGCTCTAGGCAGCTAAACACCACAACCGCTCTCTCACTCCCCCTCCTTAGATGAGGAGGGGAAGAAGTAAAGAACAACTCATGGGCTGAGATAAGGATAATTTAATTAAAGGGGAAAAATAATAATAATAATTATTATTATTAAGGAAAGGTTATTATTAACTAAACAATTCAACTAAAGGGGAAAAAAGGGGGAGGGGGAAAGGGAAAAAAGGAAAAAAAACAAAAAAACAAAAACAAACAAATAAAGGCTATGTGGAAGTGCAGAGGAAAGAAATTACTCTCTGCTTCCCACAAATGAGCAATGCTTGACCACGTCCTTGAAGCAGGGCCTCAACGCACATGTTGAGGTGTTCGGGAGGAGGACCCACATTTTCACAATGAGAGCCCACCCCTCCCCTCTTCTTCCTGTTTCTACCTTTTATTGCTGAGTGTGACACCACATGGTATGGAATAACCCTTTGGTTGGTTTAGGTCAGCTGCCCAGGTGATGTTTCTTTTCTCACTCTTTTGCCCTCCCCCTAGGAGGGTTAGAGAGAGTCCTGATGCTGTGCCAGCACTGCTCAGCAGTAGACACAACACTGGTGTGATACCACTGCTGTTCTAGCTACAAGTGCAGGGCACAGCACTGTATGGGCTGCTGCAGGGAAAGTTAACATCCCAGCCAGACCCAGTACAAAGGGTCAATACACAATGAAAGATCTTGAAGTCTCCAGCGTGAGCTATGACTTGTTGTGACACCTGCTGTTTTCCTCATCATGAACATATGAAGGATTTCCTCATTGCAGCTTTTCAGTGCTTAAAGGGGGCATATAAAAAAGATGGAGAGCAACTTTTTGCTCAGTCATATAATGATAGGATAAGGGGGAATGGTTTTGAACTAAAAGAGCGGAGATTTAGGTTAGATGTTAGAAGAAAGTTTTTCACTCAGAGGGTGGTGAGGCCACTGGCACAGGTTGCTCAGAGAAGCTGTGGATGCCGCCCTGGAGGTGTTCAAGGCCAGGCTGGATGGGACCTTGGGCAACCTGGTCTGGTGGGAGGTGTCCCTGCCCATGTCAGAGGGTTGGAACTGGATGGTCTTTAAGGTCCCTTCCAACTCAAGCTGTTCTATAAAGGATGAGATCTGAGTCACCAAGTAAGGCAATGTCCTAAGCTACAGAAGATAATAGTGAGAAGATGCTGTGACTAGAAAGAGTGGAGTGAAAAGGGTGGGTGACGTGGCAGTGGCGGGGAAGGTGATACTGAGAGGTGCTGTTCATGCACTATGCATACTTTGCCTTGGTTGGAGGGCTCTCCTGTGACTGGGTCAGTAATGCATGTGGTATGATCTGTTTAGGCTTGTGCACACCGCTGGAAAAACATCTACTATGAGACAGAGTACATCCTGCCCCATGGCTTCTGCAACATCATTCCCCCCAACCTGCAGCCCAACGGGCGGAAGCTCTTGCCCTGCTATGAAGGTAAGGGGCAGGGGGGTGGGAGTGGGGCTTACTTCCATCTCCCATCTCATGTCTTATGGCTGCTGTTTTCCCTTTTTTGCAAAACCATCCACAATAACCCTTACTGCTGATGTTTTTCTTTCTTCCTTTTTTTTTTTTTTTTTCCCCCTCTGTAACATACTGCTGCCTTGAGGCACAGCTGGGATGGAGGTTGGGTTTTGGGTGAAGATGGGAGAACAGCACAATGATTGAACAGATCCTGAGACTTTTTGTACAAGGTCTCATTTAACTACCTGAGAAATAATATCTTTGTGAATTGTGTTTGGAGGCTATGGTTCTCTTTCCTCTGTATAAATAATCAGTAGATACTGATTTGAGCTTGGACTCTCATGCGTAGCTGTAGAACAGACTAAATAGGAAATACTGTAATTGGGAACCTATTTTCCCATCTCATGGAAATATTTTCATTTTTGTGTTGTGATTTATTAGAGGATTAGAGAGGAAAAAGTGTTGCTTAACACTTTGCTTATTTCAGAGAACTTCTGCAGCAGCTTAATATAACTGCTGCTGTGTTTTAGATGCTGGAAGATGTCTTGATCCCTGTTTGGATCCTCCAAAGGTCTTCATTTAGGTGGGCATGAAGAAAGAGGGCCCCACCACCCTGAACAATGGGCTACTGTTCCTGTTGTTTTTACTGTAAATCCCAAGTGTCAACATCTTAATTTTCCATTTTTCTGGTGCATTTGAAATCTTTGTATCATGTTTCCTCTCCTAAACACTTTAGAAGACAGCATCATCTCAGCCAAAAGCAATTAACTAAACCAGTGGCATAAGTATCCTGTTATGAAGAAGACAGGGTGTCTCCTAAGGTTTCTCAGCCCCCAGAGAGGCACTCAGGGAAAATACCTTTTTGGGTTTCTCCTTCTTGTCCCTGGCATTCCCCTCTTGCCTGTAGGAGCCTGAGGAAGCGTGGGAGTTTGGAAGACAAGGTGTAGCATGGTTTGATGTGGGCAAGACTTCTGATTTTATTTATTGTTTTCATTGCAAACCCATGCGATTTTTGTCTTAATTGCATGTTTCAGTCTGGAAACAACACACACTTGTGTATTGTATGTTTAACCAGTCCTGAAATTATTTGTAATTTGAAACGTGAGAGTTTTTGAGTCTCTTGAACCAGCCACCCCAGCTGATCTGTGACAGAATACAAGTGAATCACGTAAGCCTTCCTGTTGTGAGTGCTGTCCCATTGTTATTTGTTCTTTTTCTTTCATTCCTGTCAGTAAAACCAGGTTTGGGTTTCACAGTGAGTTAACACAATGCAAATTGTCTGATACAGGCCTTGATGGTCAATGCACATGTATGGAGATGCTGCCAGAGCTTCCTCTGAATCTTTGTCATCACTCCGGCTTTTGCTTTAAAAACTGCTTGTCTGAATCTGTTGCAGGGAGGTGGTTTCTAGAGGAGACAAACTGCTGGTGTTTTTCTGTGCGTCATGTCTTGAGAGTAAAATGGCTGCTAATCTGACAGGATATTTGCCAGGAATTGCTAGAAAATAGAAACGTGTGGGCCTAGCGTATGCAAAACAGCCAGTGGAAAATTGGCAGGGCTGGTTGCAGTACAATGTTGGCTTAGCTTCACTGCATGCTAGAATGAAAATTGGAGTTTTGGGACTGATTTCTCTCCTCCCCGCCCCCCCCATCTGCCATTGTCAGACATGAAATCACAAAGTGTCGCAAGGGATGGCTGTGTTTGTTTGCTGCTGGAACTTTTAGGTTTTGATAAAGCAAGCCTGATCCTGAACGTGAGTGATAGCCATGATACGGTATGCAGACGGGTGCATTGTTTGAGGTTGGCTGTGATCTGCTCATCTTGCAACAATCCTTTTAAGCTTTTTCCTTCGCTTTCTGGAAGGAGGAGAAGAAATTCTCCTCCACTGACGCTACGGGTTGAGAGAAACAGTCTGAGGGAAAGAAGCTGGAGGTTTGATAGGAATAATAAATGCAGTGAGTAATGCAACCCAAGTGCCTCTAAAGCCAGAGCCTGTAGTTAGTGAACCTAAAGTGATAAGCCTTGTGAGAGGCTAATGTGGCCGTACAGCTCACAAACAGAAGTGGCTTGCCAGCTGGTGAAGCATGTAGGCCAGCTGAGCACACATCAGTCGCCATACGTCTGTGTGCGCACAGCTCAAGACAGATATTAGCTTGTGTAACAAAAGTCTTGTGCCAGAAAGGGAGAGGAATCTGACCTCAGGACGGACGTCCTTAATGCACACAGTATGTTTTCTATCTGCATAAAACAGGCTTAATAATTAAAGACAAAAAAGGAAATCTCAGTTTCCTGACTGAATGGTAGTGGTGCAACAACACAGTGGTCTCAATACATCTTACTCTTATCCAGTTTCCCTGAAACAGCTGACAGAAGTCTGGAAGCTATTGAGAGCTAATGAGAACAGCAGAAAGCCTAATAGTTAAATGCCATCTTTCTGAGTAGGAACTAATCTGGTTTATATGAGCTGGCTGTCCTCTCAGGTATAGCTGGGGTATGGAGCCATGCTCTTCCAGGCGGTGCTTTCACTTGTTTATTTTTTGCTAGCTGCCTGGTCACCCCCCAGTACCTTCAGTTTGCAATGAAGTGTTCGTTTCCAGCATGAGAGGTAGCCCAGCTGTACAGGGAGAGCTGGGATGGTTTCCTAGCCTTCTGTGGTAGGAGCTGGTGATGGAGGCAGGCAAGCTGGTGGACTGTGTGGTTAGGAAATAAGGGGAACAGCACATGCTCACGTGCCTGCCCTCCAAAGGGATGAGCAAGTGCTGGGTCCAGACCACACTTGTTTTTCTGGGAGGCATCAAAATATCCCGGCTTTGTGGTGTAAACCAATGCCACAGTGCTAGGTCAGAAAAATTACTACTGTTTTTTCCCAGTATAGTAGAACACAGGAAGATGGGAAACAGGATGCTCTCAGTGCAAATGGTAGCTTATTGTAACTGTCCATTTCGCTTTCATTTGTGAAAATGGTAAAGGATTTTATTGCACAGTGAAACTCATGCTATTTTATGATATTGAAGTTTGCTTAGAGACTTAGGTTTGGTCAGAGAAGAGGTTGTGGAGCATTTGCCTTCAGTGTCATCACACATCATAGCTCATCCTTTTTTGTGTCTTCTTTTAACCAATTACTTCTTCCTCAGCCTTACTTCTCTTATAAACTAAGATTAACAAAAAAAAAAAAAAAAAAAGGGAGGTTTAAGCAATTATTTCTGGCATGTTTTCAAAGTCACAAAAGCAGCCACCTCTTTCATGCTCAGCCTCATCTTATTGTTTTGCTGTCAGCTGTTGCTGCAGCAGTTAATTTAGTGGCTTGTGGTCTGCATAAATGAGGGTGTGCAGTGGTCTGTGGACAGATGAAAGAACAATAAAGAAGTGTAAAAACAAAGGATCCTTTCATGACAGCAGTTATTGCCTGCAGATATGTGGAAACCACCTAATCCACTGCATGTAATATCTAAACCTCATGCAAATGTTGCTGTTCAGGTGTGCAAAAACTGTAAGCTCATGCAGTATCTGCACAGTTTCCTGATGGCTTATGGTTTCAGTGCATTGATGGGTGGATGGATGGATGGTGGTATGAGTGGCAGGTGTCATGGCAATGTACTAGGGTGGAGGGGAAGTAGAAGCAATCTTGGTTTTTATGCCTTTGGGGATCTTCTGCTGCTTGGGCGAGGCAGAACAGCTCTAGGAGGGGACAGAAGTCTGTGGGGCTGGAAAGTGACTATCCAGGATGTGAGGGGCAGTGGCCCTGGTTGTGTGAGCTGGAAGGCGATCTGCCTGGGGTGAGAACCATGTGCAAGTGGGAGTGAGGTGGCCTGAAGAGAGGAGTGGCTTTTGTGCTGAAAGAATAATGCCAGAATCCAGGAGCCCAGTGTCCAACCAGGCTAGGCTGCTGTCTCCCTGGGCAGGACTGCCTGTGTTGGCATCCCGCCAAAACATGCTGCTGCTTTCTTCTCTGTTTCAGTGGAGTTTTAAATGCTCAGGTAGCCTTAATACCTGTGGTGTTTGTGCCTCTGTGCTTCAGATTCTCTTTGCAGAATGTCATTAAAGCTGTTTTCTCTCTCAAGGGTGGTAGGAAAATAGATAAATCGATACGTGTGATCTGTTTGGGTCGCATAGCGATAGGATAGATGGATACCTGTAGGGTGGAAGGATGGTCACTGCTTTGCATTTTTGCTGTATATCATGCCACGCTACTGTAATGAATCCATTTATACCCCTGTAAGCTCTTTTTTTTTTTTTTTTCTTTTTTCTGAGAAGTATAATCAGGTATTTATTCAAGCCAAATATTTTCATGTCGTGTCTTCATTTCACAGAGACAATGGTTATATCCAAGCTCAGAATTTATTTGAAATGCTGTAATTCCAACTGACCACTGTTACAACCACAGTGTAACTAGTTATTTAAGTGAAGTCTAGGGCTATTAGTTTGATCAGATAGTACTGGCAACATAAGTGACTTAAAAACACTGAACACCACAGGAAGCCATGAATGATGTCTGTTAAGTATGAGCTTCAGTGGACATACCAATTGAGTTTATTGTACAACCATTTAAACCACCAAATCTCTCCTATTCTTTATGCATTGCAGCCAGTCATTCATCTCATTTAAAGAAAACCCTTTTTTTCATGGTCTGACAATGAAAACAATTATGTGTTTTTCTGTTCCTTTTCTAATATGTATATTGCTGATGAAAATCAGCTTTGTTGTGTCCTGTGATGTAGGGGCTTTTGTTTTCAAGTTATTCCTGGATCTGAATTTGACCTCTTTTTTAAAAAAAAGTAGGCAAAATTATACTATAATAAAATAATGCTTTGAATTTGATACACTTTTTGACATGATTGGAGAAATAATTTAATTTTTGTACAAGCATTTCTTTATCAAGAATTTGTACAGGCATTTCTTTATCAGAAGAAAATCCTTTTTATCCCAAGAAATGAAGTTATCTTGTTTGTTGTTGGAACACAACTGCATGAAGCCCTGGACTCATCCACCAGCCTTGAATGGCTGCTTTGTTGCATGGCTGAAGCTGTTACTCTTTCTTCTGTCATCCTCACATGGTTTTACATTCCCTTGGTTTCTATTTGCAGCTACATTCAAGGGGTGGCTTGTGTCAGCTGGGATACTCACATCCACAAGTGTTTGTGGAGGGAGCCTTCCATTGCCTGGAGCAACATGGGGTGATGATTTGGAGAATCAGGACTCTCATACACCAAAACTTCAGTTTCTGGGGCATTCAGTTGTGTTTGAGACTTTTATTTATGCTGCAGAGGGTGAGATGTAAGGCACAAGTGGGTATCCTGGGTGCTGTGTAAACAAAGCTTGGTAAAATAGTTAAGGCAGGATTGTTTGTGGGAAAAAGTGTTGTAAAACCTATTGATAGAAGGAGAAATTTTAAAAACCACAAGTAAGAAGTACATTTTATTTGCCATTCAACCTGTGCTGAAGCATTCCAGGTGATTATTTCATTATTTTTCTGACTTAAATCTTTCACTACATTAGTTAAATGTCCTATGGCAATTTTCCCCTTTTATTTTAAAGCAAATTGAACTGTGTGGATTTTTTTTTTTTTGAAGGAGACACTTAAAGAAACTGTGAGCCGAGCCTAATACCCTTTTTTGTAGGGAAATATACAATTTTAAATCCATCAAATAGTCAGCGTGGCCCAGCTGCAGCAGCTGGTTGTGGCCTTGCACTCTGGGGCTGGAAGGCCTCTTGCCAACCCATGTAAGGGGATGCTCGCTGTGGGGTGATTTTGGATTACCAGAACCTGGGAGATACCACAGGCTGAGTGTGGAATTGGGAAGAGGGAGGATCTGTTTATGCCTTGGTACATTGGGTGTAAGAAAAAAATTGTGGTTGGAGGTGAAAGTGCCTCAGTTGGGCAAATGTGGAATTTGTGGCAGTGCATCCCATGCAAGGCTGGAAACGCAACCACTGGAAAAGTAGGGCCCTTTGGGACACACACAGCATTATTTCTCAGGAAATGCCAGAGGGAGAAACCTCATCTCCTCAGCTTGCTGAATAAAAAGTGCTCATGTCTACAAACAAGGATTTTTTTCCAAGTGAGGAGAGCCTGACTCAGTGAGTCACTATCTGTGAAAACCTAGAGATTCAGAGCCCTGGTGCTGCCTGTAAACAGCCAAGAGAAGGCCTGGTGAATACTGGTTTCACTGCTCTGTGGGTGTGCTGCTGCACATTCCCACTGGGAAGCCGGGTGTGTGGGGGCACGGCTGCTGCTGATAATTCCTTTTGGTCTTCACTATGATAAAATTAAGTTCGTGAGGAGTTTCTTTTGGTTCCAAAGAGGCCACCGATTCCATTACTTTTTCTTTTTTTAATCATTTAGCCATGAGTTAATGATGCTTGCTTTAAAGAAGAAGAAAAAAGAACAACAACAACAACAAAGTTACTGAGCTATTTGGAGACTGTTTTTGGAGCCTGAATTACTCTTTCTCCTGGACTTTTTTTTTATTCTTTGGAATCCTACTGTAACACAGGAAGTGTCAATATGCAGAAGCTGTGTAGTCATTATTCACTCATTATTATGGTAAATATTTGACAGTAATGGTCAGGAAAAAAGCTTCTAAGTGGAATGTGATTTCTCCCCACACCATCCCTTGAATTTAGTGTTTTTTTGTTTGTTTGTTTGTTTTTATAAGGAAAGTGGGTTTTTGTTTTTTGTTTTTTTCCCCTTCTGTTTTCTACTGAAGGCTAAAGTAAAAATTCCTCAGGTTTGACAGGGAAAACAATTGCTTCATAAAACACAGACGAAAGCTCCTTTGCTGGGGACTGGGAGCCCTGTGATCTGGGAGCTGTGAGCATGTGGCTGAGAGCAGTGGAGCTGAGCATCCTCCAGATGAGATGAGCAGACAGTTGATTAAAAGTGGTGCCCTCTCCTTCCTCCACACCTCTTTCCTAGGGATGGTGTCCCAAAGCATCCCTCCACCAGAAATGCTTTCAGGGTCCCCCATCCTACCCTGGCAGCCTCCAGGCTGTGTGTAGGGGGATGCAGACCTCTTGGGTGTGAAATGCCCACTGCGTGGTGATGGTAGGGGTGGTATACTTGTTGCCAGCACAAGCCAGAAGTGACTGTGGTTTGTTTTCTTCCCTTCTCCCACCCAGAGTACAAGAAGAAGTACGGGGAGGAGCACGGTTCATGCCAGGCGGGGATCGCGGGTTTCTTCACCGAGGTGAGCAGAGGTGGTGTGGTGGGGATGGGGTTTGTAAGCAGAGATATCTCTGTGTCTAATGCTATTTTTTTTCTTTCTGCAGTGATCTAAACCATTTTTCCCTGAATGAGTTTGTTTAATTATGTGTACGTGAATATATAAATACATAAATTTGCACAAACACACACACACATATATATACACATATATTCAGAATAAGATAAGAAACACATTTTTTTTCAGTTCTGTTTCAGTTCTTCATTTCAAAAAGGTGGAAAAAATAGCATACAGAGCTGATATGAATACTGGATCATATTCTTTGCTATACAGCAGTTTATCAACCATGTTTTAGTTGAGGCAAAGATGACTTTGTTCCCTGATGTATCTACTGGATTTTTTTTAATTCTTCAAGATCTAAAAAACAAAGCCAAAAAAAGCCCCCAAAAAAACACAACTAGTTCAGTGCAGTGTCAGGCTCATTGCTGTCATGTCCAGTATATGCTTAGTCCTAAATACAGATGTGCTGGGCTGCAGACCTTGTTGTCCAGGCTGATACAGAAGTGATGTGCCCTCTGCACTGTCAGGAGCTGATGTCCAAGTAAACAGGAATGGCAGTCAGGCACTGTTGCCACAGTGGCACTGCCCGATAACTTGATGTATCATCGGCAGCATCTGTTTCCTGGCTTCCCTGCTCTCTCCAGCCTGTTTCTGTTCCCATGCTTTAAATCCTTCTTTGCTCACCTAATTCAAAAGACAGCTTTGAACTTCCATTGCTTCGGGCCCAGTGGCGGCTCCAGCACTACCAGACTGAGCAGGAAACGCAGATAAATAGCTTTTTGGGTCAAACAGGCAAGCCCCTACCATATTTTCAGTGCTGCTGATGGTCGTTGTTCCTGCCAGTAAACGATCCCTTGACCTCAGGGGCACGGCAGCTTCCAAGGAAAAAAGCTGTGGCTGAGCACATCCCATACTTTGTCTGGGTGTGCAGTCCTGTCCCTCTAGGATTATTAGGAAATTTGCTTGTTTAAAGTCCCTGCTACTGCAGCCGCTCACCCCAAGGGGTCTGTAGTATGGGAGTGATTTCCCACAAGGACGGAGTCCACCCAAGGCTTGCGCTGAAATGAGTGGTGAGGCAAAATAACTGTTTTCTGTCTTCCCTGTGGCTGGAGAAATTACCTAGGCTTAATGTTCTCCAGGCTTCACTAAATCCTCTGCTGGGGCTATTTAAACCCACATCTGCTGCTTTCCAAAAGCAAAGGTTTGCTGTGAGGATGCTGGAAGCTTTGAATCATGAACACATTCTGCATCTTCATCTCCTTTATTTTATTTTTTTCCCTAAATAAAATTATTTGGTTGGCAATAATGTCTTTATTTTTTGGAGTGAAGTTGTAATTCACTGAAACAAAAATAGTTGTGTCCTACCCCTATAAGCAACAGGTTTCCCTCTGACCAAAGCATGGTTAAAAAATGCTATGAGCAGTTTCAAATCAGTTCATGTCTTTACTCTGTCACATGCAGGTGTTTTGTGCTAATGCTTGATCCTAGAAAATGAAAAAAAGTGTGCCATTTTGCCAGCAGCAAATGAGCAGGTGATGTTCCATAAACAAAAGCAAATCTGAAAAACACCTATTCAAGTTCTGCTTTAAATCATGACAAAAATAGCAAAGAAAATCCTGGAATTGGGTTCACGTGCATGTTTAGGTCTCCATGTGTGAAAAACAGCAAGAAGTTTTTCTCACCAGTTTGGAACTGGGAAAAGAAAAAGAAAGGGTTTCCCTCTTGTTTATTGTCCTCTTATGAATAACCAGCAAAACACAGACATTTTTACTTGTTACAGCCTGGCACTTGATAATGTGAATTTACATTGTTTTCCAAGTGTTTGAAGAAAAGAAAACTTTTTTTAAAAAAAAACAAACAAACAAAAACAAAACAAAGACTATTAGTGTTTTACATGGTCTCCTTCAATGGGAAAGAGCTCTGAGGGTTGAATGCAGTTGTAATATGAGAAGTACAGTTGAGGGTAGAATCAAACCTTCTAGAGAACCAGGGTATCTCCATGGTAGATATTTGGGAGCAGGTTTTGAGGTACACTCAGGACATAGAAAAAGTCACTTTAGAGAGGATGTTCAACTGGAAGCACTATTTTCGCGCAATTAATTTACTTTAGAGATGGCTGGTTCTTACAGTAGGCTGATAAAAACTCCTGCTTCCTCTTTCCCTGGTCCAGCACAGCCGAAGCATCAAGTGTTGCTCTGAATTTTTTCAGCAATGCTTGGAGTTCAGCCAGTAACTTCAGGATGTAGGATTCAACTTGAAACTCACCCTACTTTCCTCTCCTTACCTTTGCCACCATGGCTACCATTTAAAATCTCTGCAATGTCATTGTTGCACCTCTTCCAGCCTTGCTTGTGACTTTCTTGCATCCCCTACTCATGGGAATAATGGGAATTTTGTTGTACAGGTGTGCCAATGTACATTTGATTTTGATTTGAAAGCATTCTCCATGAGCATCTATATTTGGATGTTGGATCTGGGCGATCTCAGTTGACGTGTTAAAAAAGCATTTTTTTTTTCTTTGATTTCCAGTCTTTCAAAATCCTGATTTGCTCTTTGTGTCTGTGATTAAATATATCCAGGTTTGCTCTGAAAGAGTGGAGCATTTTTGAAGACAGCAAAGCAAGATGCTCAGTTCTTTAAATGTGCACACTTGGCTTGCTGTCTTTGGGTCTTCTTGAGGCTAGCTGGGAAAGGCAGCAGGTAGAGAAGCATTTTTTGTGTGTTAGCAGGGAAAATTTTATGGCGAGTAAGGTTGAGGAGTGTCTTTTACTGAAGTTGCAGTACAGCTGAGCAAAAGCGGGCCATAGAAAGGGAGATCAAGAATTTCAAGGATATGTATAGTGACCTTTGTGCTTGGGAAGAAAGAGATTCTACATGAACACAGAATGGAGGTTCTTATAGATGGGCTTTTAAATGGTGTTTTAAGTTAATATCCTGTCCTTTTCTCATTATTTCATAAGGAATGAATTGTTGTCCAGTTTTGATTATTACTTACTGTTTCCCCATCCTTTCCTCACCCTGCTGTTTTTCCTGTTGTAGGAGCTGGTCATCATGGGGGCACCAGGATCTTATTACTGGACAGGAACAGTCAAAGTGCTGAATCTCACTGACAACATGTATTACAAACTGAATGATGATGCTGTAATAGCCAGGCGTTACACCTACCTTGGTAAGTAGCTCTGTGGTGCTTTCTGTGAGAAAGGTTGAGTTGAACAACATGTTTCAGGGCTTTTACGCTGTAAAGTTGATATTGATTTTTTGATGGTGTAGAGTATGTTTTTGAAAAGTGTGAAGAGTACCTGAATTAAAGGGTTACCTACTTGGAAACAAATGTAAGCAAGGAAACAGCCAGACTAGGCCCCTTTTTGAAAAACTAGCAAATGAACAACAGCAACAAAAAAACAACCAGCCTTTTTTTTGAGTAATTTTTTGAGTAATATGGAAAGTGCATTTGGACTGAGAAGCAGGTTGGTAGTGGGCCTCCTACATTTGTCCTTTTACATTGTGATGGAAAAACTATGCGTATCAGTTAGGCTGTGTTTCTACTGTAAAATGGATACAATACATAATTACAGAAGTTGTATTGCAGAGACTAATTTGTTTGAGCAAAAATATTACCACGTAAGTGACTCATTGGCAGCAGAAGAAGGCTATGAAATAATTGGCTTGAGAAGGATGGTTTGAGTAATCTTTAATGTTAACTCCATTGGTTTTACTTGCTCTAAAACTAGCTAATGTCCCAAGCATAATTAGTTTAAAGGCTTCCACCAAATCCCTAGTGCTCAAGACTTAGAAAGCATTTCAAACAATCAGTGGTTTGATATTGTTTGACTAAAGACTTGCACTGACCTGTCTTCTTCCCTTTAACCTTTAGTCTTTTAAAAAAATACCACTTGGGAGATGCTGCTTGGAGATAGCTAAGTGACGAGTGCTTTTAAGGACATATTATTAATATTTAAGGACATATATAGATTTTGCCACTGATAGACCTAAAATATAGTGATTACCATGTAGACAAGTGCCTCATAATTTACAACAGAAAAGCTAAGTCAAATGCAAGACAGCCTTAGAAGGAAAGTACTCTGCTCTACGTACTCTTCTCTAGTTATTATATATATATCATTTTAATATAACAAATAAGATCAAATCTTTGATCTCCTTCTGTCAAATACACTCTTTCTTTGATCTATCCTCCTCTCTTTATTCTTGTGTAAACAAAAATCTTTTTAAGCCATTAACTTTTCTGACCCTTTTGTCTACTCTCCTCCATTTCCCTCCCCCCCCACCCCCCCCCCAAAAAAAAAAAAGGCATGTAATTTCCCCAGCTTTCCTGGGCAGTGATTTCAGCCAAAGGAGGAGACTTGTGTCCAGCTTATGTGGGACTGTTGCTCTTTGATGTGATACTTCTCTGCCATGATGTGCTCCCCTTGTTCTGTTTGTCTCTGTTTATATGCTGCTGTTTTACCACCTCCCTTTAGGGACTCGGGGTTACCGAACTGTTCCCTGTAACTGTTTTGTGTGCCCCCCTGCATGTTCCCTGCTGACACACACACCTTTTTTCTCTCCACTTTTGGAAGTGTACCAGAGGTTGTACTGCCATTTCCTGAAGCCTCGTGCTCTGGAACTGAGTGAATATTGGTGCATCCTGGACAAAATGGTTGCATAACACTAACAACGCGCAGTCTAAGAGGAGCCATGAAACCCGATGAGCATGCTCCAGATGGCTGACCTGTTTCTCAGGCTCTTTCCTTTTGTCCTTATTTATCTATTTATTTATTTTTCCTCTCTTCTCTCCCACCCCACCTCATCTCCTGCTCAGGATACGCAGTGACAGCAGGTCATTTCTCTCAGCCGACTTCCACGGACGTCGTGGGAGGAGCTCCCCAGGATGGAGGCATCGGAAAGGTGCGGCTTTTTGTCAAACAATAATGTGGTCGGATGCAACTGGGCAAGGAAAGTAGTATTGATGCAGTTCCCACATGTGTGACAAGCCAAGAGATTTTTGCCTACAGAGTAGTTTTGGAGCACTATGCAGGGGAGAGGTGAGGTGGTTTGATGAAGTCATCAAATTTTCTCCACCTGTCTCTTCTGGTGCTTGACATCCCTCCTCCCTCTCTTTCCTCTCTCTCCCACCCAATCTTTTAAATGGTTATTTTAACAAGACAGTGGCAACATTTCTTTCACACCACTTCTGTTCAGGATTTCTAATGTACAGGCATGGCCTTGTGTAGAAATGTACAGACATACCTTGTGTAGAAATAAGAAAAATCGGAAAAAGAGGGTTAGTCCTCTACTTGTTTTTTTCAGACATTTGACAATGCTTTCCATGTAGACTGTATCCCTACTTGCTTCAGGGTAGCACTTCTAATAGCATGAAATTTAGTAGCCTTATTGATGTCTCTCTTAAAACGTGTTACAATACAATAGCATTTAATAGGTTAACATCTGGATTTCTGACAGCTGTGCTCAGAAATCTTGGTGACAAGCTCTTCAGAAGGCACAAACCCAAAGGTTTTCCTGTAGGTATATGTATGTACAACCCCAAGGGTGTAAGCCTGTGAATGGCTGGATGGAGGTAGCTGATGCATTAGGTGTGCCTGTTGTTTCTCTGTAGGATACCCAGCTGCTGTTGGTAGCAGGGTGATGGTAAGCACTGGGACCGCTCTATGCTTCTGAATCAAAAGTGGAGGAGCAGGACTAGGGAGAAGGAGGGAAGGGATGTGAAGTATTTGCTTTTACCACTCTTCCTTTCAAATCATTTTGGGGCCTACTATCACCAGTTGCTCCAGCAGACACATCTGGTCCTTCCACCTTCTTCCCTCTACTGCTCAGTTGTAGCTGAGTCCTAACAATAAGGAGTGAAAGGTCTCCATTAGCAAGAACACTGTCCTTTGTTTTAGACAGATTGTGTCCTTGCAGTTGCTGGGGGCAGCAGAGTAAATGGGGATAATGGAATAAAAGTAGAGGATGAACTTGGTATGTACACCTGGTCTGGCATGACTAGGACATAAGGGATATAGCAGCAGCACAGTTGCTACTGAGAAGACGTGCACAAGATAGTTTCCTTATCCCAGGTGCTCTGCTATGGTTGCTCCAGTGCATTTTCCTTCCAACCCGTTTTCTCAGTGGAACAGATTTAAATTCTCTACAAGGAAGGAGAAAAAAAAATGTAGCTGCTAATGTGAGATCCATGAGGAAGCAGCTGGCTCTGTAGGTTAAAGACTGTTGCTCTAGTTGCAAAAGCTCCTGTTATTCTCACTTGGCATGGAATGTGGGTAGCAGGAGTGCATGGCAATGGGGGCGGTAAGAGGTGTTGAATGCTGGACATAATGCTGAACAGTCCTGTTGTGCTTTCCACACTCTCTAATAAGTTAATCCTTACCACTTCCCCAAGAGAAAGTGATTACTGTTCTCACACCCTTTCCATTGATGAGAAAGCCAAGAAACTTAACAAGACCGAGTCATTTCCCAAATGGCACCAGGAGTGTCCTTAGTAGCTGGGTTTGGAGTCATGACACCTGGCAACATGCACTCGCTGCTAAACAGGCTGCTGCAAAAACTGGGGAGTCCTTTATATCTACAGCAACAATCCACGGTGAATACGTGCTGTGTTCTCAGCTGAGAATGGCTTTGAACTCTGTCTCACCACCTATTAATAACTCTCCACATATTCAGCTATGTCAAGTGCTTGGCTCAGCCACACGGCCTTGGAAAATTAGGATCCTTCGTCCCACAAACAGCATGAAGACCTGCTGGGAAGAAGCCTGTCAAATGCTGGAAGAGTCTCAAAAAACGCTGACTGAGCCAGCCCTTCTGCCAAAGGGAGTCCCTTCCTACAAGCAACGTGCTTTAGGTCTTAAATTTTGGTACAAGATCTGTTACTGGACTTCTATCAATGCTTTTATCCCCAGGAGTTCCTGGTTAAGCAGTTTCTCCTATGGAAATGAGCAACAAGTGGACCGAGTTTGAATGGCTATGTATTTACAGATCATTTCAGAAGAAACAGTGCAAATGCCTTGAGTGATCTGATTGGGATTTCTACTCTAAATGCTAAACCATTACGAAGTTTGCAGTGCTGTACGTGCAGGCATGGGTCCCTGAGAAGGGAAGGCTGGGTAGGGGAAGGGAAGCAGCGTTGTGCCTTCTCAGCCCTTTGCCCTGCTCATTTCCTGGCATTCTCCAAATGCCTGTTGTTTGAGAGCTGGAGAGTTCCTTTATGGGTTGCTTTTAAGTACTCAGCACATGCTCACATACAAAAAAGTAGGTGACTAAATACTGTTCAAACATCTCTTGTGACAGGAGGTCTGTGATTCATCAGGAAAGTGGGGAAGTACATGCTTTGTCTTTTAAAACAAGACTGAGCAATAAACTGTCTTGAAGTTGTATCTTGGCAATAGCCATGGCCACGATCATGATGCAGATACATGGAGAAAGCACCAATGCTGTACCTTTATGTGCTTCGTAGTTACTATTGGTTAACCTTTTTCTTTTTTCACTTTTCAGGTTTATATTTTCAGAACAGACAGGCGATCAGGGTCTTTGGTGAAGATTTTTCAGGCATCAGGAAAAAAGGTGAGATTTTATGTTTATATGTTTTCATCTGAGGGTGGAGGGAGGGGAAATAAAGGCAGGTTTGTCTTAGAGCATCACTTTCAATTTACTGCTTTGTGAATTTTTGATCAAAGGCTGTTTTTCCTCATCTTTCCTGAAGATGTGAACCTATTGTACAGACCACCTGTATTCCCTTTGTCTTGCAATGGTGGCGACTTCAATCTCTGCTCAATGCCCATGGGACTGAAGTTAAGGGTTTTGCTGAAAATTGTACTACTGGTTCTGCCTAGCCTTACACAAATGTAGCAGCAGCTTCTGCTGTTGCCTTCTGAGATGTGGCAGAGCCCAGACAGAGACATTTCCTCTGACTAGATGTTACTAGTAGCCTGGAGCTTGGTTTATTACACAAAGCCCCTCTCTGTTTTTCTCTACCCTGCTGTGACAAGGCAGGGACATGAGAGTTATGCTGTTTTGTGGAGGAGCAGCTTTTGTGCCTCAGGAGAGGATGATTTTCCTCTTCCAGCCATGAATCAGTCCTGAGTATTTCTGTTATGATTGCTGCCTTAGAACTGAACCCTGCCTCCTGCCCAAAAATGTAGTGAATGCTGGTGAGATACAACTCCCCCATGCAATGTTGTGTTTGAGTGGGGAATGGCTTACATTCTTCGCTGGGAGCTTGCCGGTGATGTGTCACATGAAGAATGAAGTGGACAGTATGTCTAGGTGTAGATAAAAACAAACAAAGGTTTATTTGGGAATAACACCCTGAGGACACAACACTGTTTACCCGGGGTTGCCTGTTTTCTCCTGGGATGAGAGGAAATGCAGAAGAAAAAGGTTACTGGCTCTCAAAAGCATCTGGCTCTAGAGAGATCTGCCATCCTCAGAAGGATCTGAGCATTTGACTGTATTATTAAGTGGGTAGTATATTAGCATGTTCCCCCCCCCAAAAAAAAAAAAGACGACTGTTGTCATCTTTAAAAACATGCCTGGAATACGTAAAAACTGCAAGGATGTGTGGGTAGATGCTGTGACTTGTGTTCAGGAGTCTCTGCAAAATGTCTTTCTCTGCGCTGTAGCAGAGTTGCCAACATCTTGAAAGGAAAAGCCCTCCCAGTTCATCTGGGGCACCTCCTGTGTTTGATTGTTTCCTGTTCATTTTTTTCCCTGTTGACTTTTAATTGCCCCTAAGGATGTGCTCCTGGAGAAGTATTCCTCAACCTAATAAATAGAGCTATCAGGAAGTTTCCAGGTCCTAGCCAAAAACTTTCATTTTTCAATGTAATCACATTATTCGTATATGAAACTTAACTAATCAAGTATTTACATCCTTCAAGTACTTCTAGGCTGTCATCACCTTCTTTCCCAGTAGTATGCTTTCTACAAATTCTGTAAAATCTGAGTGAGGATTGTATTTTAAAAGAAACCTATCCTAAATCACAGCTTTTCTGTTTTGTGACTGAAATATAACCAGACATGCTCAGCAATGAGCAATTCTTGGAAATGAGCTCTCAGCAAATGCTGTGTCCTTCCGAGTGGTGTGAAAGGTTCATTGCTCAAACATTCCTGTTAGACAGACATTAGTGGGCAGTTTCTTCCTTCCTTCCCTTTTTTTTTTTTTTTTTTTTTTATTCTGTGGAGGCCGAACAAGGAAATCAGATGCAGAGATGAAAAAAGAAAACGTGGTGGCTCATTACAAATGTTAAGTGCACAACTGTCAGGTTCTCACAGCACCATGAACTCACCCACACTGCAGACGTACCACATTGCAGTTAAGTAAATAATAGCCTTCCCCTGAAAACTGCCTGAATACACAGTGAAATGCTTTTCATAACTTTCACTCCTTACCCATGAGAAATTTGTTTTAAAACTTTAGCGGATTAAAAAAATAAACAAATAAAAAATCCACAAGGGAACCTAAACTACAAAATAACTGGAATCAAATGATACTTGAGGTCTGACCTTAAACCCACACAAGCACAAAAATCTGAGTTACAAACTGAAACTCTATCCTTAACTCACCCCACTGTATAGATTTAGCAGCTTTTAAATCTTTTAAGACTCTAAAGAGTGAAGCTGCTGCTGCCCATCTCCTGTTGTGCCCGGTGGTTCTGGCTCACATGTTTGGAGCTATTGGACATGGAAGGCTGTGGTGCAGGGATCCACAAACAGGAATGTGAAAACATGCAAGAAGTGTGATTCATTCTTTTTAACCTAAATAATTACTTGTTTAACCTCAATTTTTCCTGCTATGTAAACAGCTCTCAAGTTCAAATATGAAGAGCTGTCTTTTAATTTTTCTTTTAGAAGTTACTTTTAGTTTTGAGACTATGGTTTTTAACTAGTCTCAAAGAGTATGCCTTGTGGTACCTTAGCAGAAGTGGATGAAATAAGAGCAGAATATCATTCTTGCTTTTGGCTTCTTTTTTGTGTTTAAATGTGTTTTTAAATTCATAATATGGATGCTGGTTGGGAGATTGTTAGTATTTCATATTCACCTGTATAAAAACGATATAATGAATTTCTTAAATTTAAGCAATTTAGTTTTGTCAAGCAATAATAATCGGAGATGGAAGTGGCTTAGTTTTTTTCTGTGTCAACTGAAAAGTTTTTATTGTATGTGAGAGGAAAGGTTACTAACAAAACTCACAACCAGTGCTGTTAATTAAAAGTGACTGATACAAATAGAATATGTGAAAATATTCCACAAATGAGGGGTAATTTCAAATGCCTCTTTTAATGGATGCTCCTTTCTCTCTCCCCCCCCCCCCCCTTTTTTTTTTTTGTTTGTTTGTTTGTTTTAGGCATTGCCAGAAGATCTCTGGTATATAAGTTCAGGTCTCTTTAGGAATGAATATGGGCATGAATAATCGCCAGCAAGGTCTCGGTTTGGGAAACTTATTTCACCCCCTTCCTGGTGTTAAGCATTTGACAACTGAAAGTTAGTCTAGGAAAACCTAGGTGTCTCACTTAAGCATGTGCCAGGGTATAGATTTTATTCTTCTGATAAGGCATCCAAGCTCATGCACTGTTAGAGTAAAATGTTTAATTCTTGCCTGAATTATCCCCTAAACTTTTTCTGTAGGAGAACTTGTGAGTGATAAAGCAGCAAGTCATCATTTTAAATAAAAAAAAAAAACACAAAAACAACAAAAAAAAAGCACGCCTAAATGATTTCCTCCTGTGTGTGGGCAGATACTGAATGCTTTGTTGTGACTCGGCTTGGTTACAGATGGGCTCTTACTTTGGCTCCTCCTTATGTGCAGTTGATCTGAACTCTGACGGGCTGTCAGACCTGCTGGTTGGAGCACCTATGTTTTCTGAGATCAGAGATGAGGGTCAAGTCACAGTCTATATCAACAGAGGAAATGTGAGTATATCCAGGAGATGACTCGGTAAGGGATGAGGGTGTGGTTCTGGGCAGGGTAACGCCGATGTCCCCTCCAGCGTTGCATGGTGAAACTTAATGTCTCAAACAGTGGGGCCCTGGATGTCTCCAACAGAGCATGCAGTCACGAAAAGCTCATCTGGTATCATGGTTTCCCAGACACCAACCCACATTCATCACAGAGCTGTGAATCTTTCAAGGAGGTCTGGGAAAGTTTCTGGTTTCATATTGAAACTTTGTGGTATTTGTGGCTTTACATGCCAAAACCAAGTAAAAGTCAGCAGCTTTGACTGAGTTTTCCTTCTGTGTTTTGGGTGGTCATTGGGACCTACGAATCAGAACAAAAATGTGTAGGGATTTAGGAGTCTTTTTGCAGGGAAAGCAGAGACTGCATTCATGTTACCTTTACATTATGGCTCATATATATCCACTGGTGGGAAATTCTTATCAGCTGATACTGTTGGATTTCTCACGATCCAACCACAGTCTTGGAAAAGTCTGACCTTTCTTCCATCACCAAAGCAAGATCATTATTATATCCTATTTATAGGAAAACAGTAACTGTTTACTAATTATTGCACATTTAATATTCAGGTCCAAACCCTGCTGTCTCAAAGGGGGAGTTGTTACTGACTAAATTGATTTAATTAATCAGAACTTTGAGAACTTTAATACATGGAGTTTGTTTATGTTAGACATAACACACATTGTGAGTCCTATAGGCAGCATTTGAGAGACTTCAGAATTAGTTTTGTTGTATTTTTATCTTCAGTTATTGCTCCTCCTTTAAATGGACTTTACTTTTTCAGCTTGATCACAGGTTGCCCAACTTCTTATACTGCAGTGTGGCTGCAGTGTCATCAGAATACATCCAGAATTCTAAGCAGATAATACCTAATATTTCATGCTTACAGTGAGAGTATATATGATTTCATATATACCATCATGTATAATCATATACATGATGGTATATATGAAATCATATGTGATCATATATGATTATATTTGAATCATATATATCATATACATGATCGTATATATGAAATCATATATATGATTTTTATCTTCTATAAAATGATGACGTTAAATAATTAAACTCCTGCAGTAAGGATTACTTGAAGCAGCAGTGGCTTGCAGGATTGGTGGCTTTCTCTTTGGGGTATGGTCATTTAAAGCTTGCAGTTTCATTCTACAAGCACCAGTGCTCAAGAGGTTATTGCAGTGGATCAGAAAAAACTGCATTATAGTGATGCTAGGTATGATACACTTATATTTTTCTCTTTCTTAAGAGGATTGCAGAGAAATGAGTTGCACATACAGGCCTGCCTGTCTCCTCTCTGTTGTGTTTCAATTTAATTATGTGGGATTTTCTTAAAGTCAGCAACTCCCTGCAGCCAAGAAAAAGATTTTATTACATGTTCCAGAGGGCAGTTTACCCTCATTCACAAAGGATGCAAAACAAAGAAAAACAACCTTTGAGGTGGGTACAAAGTTGGATTGCATAACAATATTTTGTTTTCTTGTGGAAATGTTCCTTTCCCCTTGAGGGAAGACTGCAAGAAACTGAAGCTTATGTATCTGACCAGAAAGTGGGTGGGCAAGAAATACCAAATCCATATAAGGCTTCTCATGGCATATGAGTACAAAGCTACTTTATTCTGAACTTTCCTCTGTCTCTTTATTTCATTAAAGCTCTTTCCTTATTCTTCATTTCAGAAGGCTTTTTGGGTAGTTTGCTTTAATCCTTCTGTCCAATACATAAAAAGTTTTAAAATCCAATTGCCCAAATGTTCGCTTCTTAAAACAGAATTCTCTTTAATTCACTGGGGTTTAGCTGAGTAAGTCTGGACTGAGAATTTCACTTCTCAGATGTAATCTGCCAGCAGAGCAAGCTCCGAGCTGTTACATTTCAGGTGTCTGGAAACCTTCATGAGCTCACCAAGCCCCGTGACTGCATGTAGTTGTATCACTGAGTTATTGTTTAGCTAATTTAGCATCCCCCCCCCCTTTTTTTGTTTTTAACAACATAAGAAGATTTAAAAATAGAAATTAGTATCATCATTAAACTTGTTCCCACCAGCCCCTACAAGGTGCTATTGTTCAGTTAAAGTTAAAGTGCTCAGCTTTAACTGAACAATAAAGGATCTTTGAAAGAGAAAGGCTGAATTCCTCTTTAAGTGGATTCTTTTACCTTGATGTTGTCATCCTCAGGCAGTGTCTGCTCACCTGTTCAGCCAGAGCTGGGGACCTTTAGGTCCCTGGCTCACCAGGCTAGTGGTACCTAGGTTCTGATGTTGGCAATGCCACCTGTGGCCATGGAGTGTGCCAGGGAGACCTATTGGCTCCTGTTGGAGTCAACTGTGTTGGTTTTATTGTTAACCCTTTCGATTTATGGCACCCAGCTGATCTCTGTTGGTGGGGGGATGCCTCAGTAGTGAGGGTGATGGTCATTCCACTGTTCTACCCTGGTGCTTCCTGCAGCATTGTTCCCCTGAGCCTGGTTTATTTCCTCTTTGCTAGGGAGTGCTGGATGAGCAGCTTGTTCTGGATGGTGATGGTGCCTACAACGCGCACTTTGGGGAGAGCATGGCTGCCCTTGGCGATATCGATGATGATGGGTTCCCAGGTCAGTGCCTTTTCCTTGAAGATGTCAGTGGGGCTGTCAGTGCTGCCTGTCTTCTCCCTGGGCTCATGCTGAGGACAACAGGCCTGCATGAGATTTGTCATCTAAAACTTTTGACAGGTGGTCCTAGGTCCTACATGCTGTGGTTTAGTTGATGTCCGTGCAGCTCACACCCCAATCTCATTAAGTTCAGTTTGCCTTCCTTGTTTCACTTTTTGTTTGGTTTATAAAAGGTTTCAGATACCCAATCCCCAAACAGCACAGAAACCTGTCTTTTTCTTTTTTTTCCCAGTTATGCCTTCAAACCTTTCCAGTTTTATTGGCATAGTGATGCTTCTTATCATGAAATGAAATTAAGAAGCAGCTTCTCACTCCTGATACAGTGAACTCTACTAATGAACTCTCTCCTGCTTTATTTAACCCTTGCACCTTTCATGGGCTGCTCAGTATGAGACCTGATGCTGTGGTAAGAATGGATGAGAGCAAAGTGTTGGTGCTGGTACCTGACGTCTGGCAGGACAGATTAAGGACTTCTGACCAAAGGCTGACTTGCTCTTTGTGTCCCTGGATTTTTTTTCTTCCAGGCTACTCAGGGCATGATAGCACATTCAGCTTAACCTAACTTTACTCCAGGTTGTCATCACAAGTGGTAGGAATAGCCTCCCTCTGCACCTGTCCATGCATTTGCACATTCTTTGCTGCTGCTTGTGAGTCAGCCGTGTTGATGGAGGGGCTGCAGACTGAGTTGGATCAATCTGTGGCTAAGATGCCGTGAGGAAGAATTTAATTTTAGCAGCTATGCAATCACTAGATCCAAGCAGCAGAAGCGAGTGAAGGGTAGGATCACTCTGCTGTTAAATTGGATCAAATGTAATTTCCAAGTGCACCCTTGGCAGCACTTTTTTTGTCTCTGCCTATCCTTATAATGCACTCAGTCTCATTTTGGAGGCTTGGGTTTTAAAGCAAACTTAATGTATTGCTACAACAAATGTTTTGCCAGTGCCGTCTTAGTTCATAAAGCTGATGTTCCCCTAGGTTTTGATGGGATATTTTGATATGAAAGGATTCTATTTTAACTTTTTGAGCATGACTACTGGTTAGTAAACACATGTTTTTGTAACAAACACGTGTTTCTGATTGGGCACAACACACAGCCACATGCATGTACAAATTCACATACATGTGTGTATTTTTTAAATTTATTTTAATGTGAGCTCTTCATTAAATCAGTCAAGTTTTTCTAGCCAGGCTGACACAAGCTGCTGATCATCTTCACAGGGAGTTGTTTTCCTGTAGAGATCTGGCTTCTAAAACCAGGAAGAAGCAGGGTTAACAGAATGGATTGTGAAATGTTTATCATCTGTCCTGTTTTACAGATGTTGCCATTGGGGCGCCTAAGGAGGATAACTACATAGGAGCAGTTTATATTTATCATGGAGATGCCAATGGTATTGTACCCAAGTACTCTATGGTACGTGACACTGTCTTTTATGATATCTGTAGGCTCTTTCCTGGGACCTGCAGAAAAAACAAAACATGTTTGGGGATCTCTTTATGGGTAGTCTTATGCAATTCAAGCTCTACATCCCTTTCTTGGTCCTGATTTGAAGATGGCATCTCCCATTTTGCCCTTACTTATGCTGTAAGGTAAAATTGTGTTAATCAGGGGATACTTTCTTTATTTCTATATTTCTTCTATATATCACTTTATTTTACTACAGTCTTTAGCTGTAGCTTCCTTATTGAAGAAAATGAAATCTTGGGATTTGAATGTCAATTTTTAGGGAGAGTAGTACGGCAGAAGACAAACTCTGCAGAGGCTGAGCATATATAGGTCATGGAAAGGCCAGGGAGAATTGGGAGGTTGCTCTCTCTTCCCACCAAAGCAGACTTAGCAAGAAGGAAGAGGAACTTAAGTTTTCTTTTGTTCTCCCCACAGCTTCTTAGCCTTCTACTTCTGATGTGAGAATACATCATAATGATGGTCCACACATATATCACAATGGTTGGGTACCACTCCCTGACCTCTGTTATGAAGTAAAAACTAGGCTGGGGTATGCTACAGAGTCTTGTGCATAGATGAAACTGTGCAATTCAGCTACTGTAGCCAGGCAGGAGAGAAGATAAATTGATGCCGATGCTGCCCAACATGTGTCCCCTAGTCTCTGTCTAGCACATTTATTTTTTGCAGAGCCTGAGTCTTCCCTACCTCCCTCCGTGTGTTTGAAGTTCTGGCTGTTTTGTTTTGTTTCTGGGTGGGATCTTTCACAGTAAACCAGTTTAAGCAGGATTAAAAGTTTAGTGGTTATATTGGAGGCTCTTCTAACAAACCATAGAAGTTCAGTCCATCTTCCTTTTAGCATGTATATGCCATGCACTGCTTTTTAAAAAATGAAGTTAAATGACTCTTCATGGATACTTCTAAAATGCACTAATTTGTGGCATTTGGAGGACCCTGCCCGTTTTTTTCCAAGAGCCTCTGGCTGGGAGGTTCTTGGGCTGTTCAAAGGTTGGAGCTTTCCAGCTCTTGTTGCAATGGATCAAGGTTTTGTTTTTTTGGGGGGAGGAGTCATTCATGGGGGAATTCAATATTTTTGAAAGAGCCTAGATCAGCAGAGTGGTAAGTGAAACATCCTGCTTGCTATCTCTTCCTTCCCATCAGATGAGCAAGGGCAGCAAACAGCACATGTCTCTCTGCTTGCCCTAGCAGGACAAAGCCCAGCTCCAGAGCATAGCAGGATACTGTGATACTGTTCCCATCTTTGCCTCCTGTCCCCAGGCAGCTGAGGGGGCGTGTACTGGGTCTGGCTGGAATGTTAACTTTCCCGGCAGCAGCCCATACAGTGCCGTACTCTGTACTTGTAGCTGGAACAGCAGTGTTATCACACCAGTGTTGTGTCTACTGCTGAGCAGCAGTGGCACAGCATTGGGCCTTTCTCTAACCCTCCTAGGGGGTGGGCAAAAAAGTGAGGAGAGAAACACCACTAGGGCAGCTGACCTAAACCAATCAAAGGGATATTCCATACCATGTGGTGTCACACTCAGCAATAAAAGGTGGAAACAGGAAGAAGAGGGGAGGGGTGGGCTCTCGTTGAGAAGACGTCGGTCCTCCTCTCGAACACCGGCTGCGTGCGTTGAGGCCTTGCTTCAAGGACGTGGTCAATCATCGCTCATTTGTGGGAAGCAGAGAGTAATTTCTTTCCTCTGCACTTCCATATAGCTTTCATTTATTTTGTTTGTTTGTTTTCCTCCCTTTTTTCCCCTTTCCCTTTTATTTCCCCTTAGTTAAATTGTTTAGTTCATGGTAGTCTTTATTTAATTATTATAATTATTTCCCTTTAATTAAATTATCCTTATCTCAACCCGTGAGTTGTTCTTTGCTTTACTTCTCCCCCTCCTCATCTAAAGGAGGGGGAGTGAGAGAGCGGTTGTGGGGTTTAGCTGCCCAGCACGGTAAAACCACCACAGGGCGCTACTTTTGTGCCATTTCCCAAGACAGACGCACCACTGATTCATATACCACGTGCAACCCAAAAAAGCTGTGTAACAGCTTCAGCTCATTACCTGGCCTGGGTTTGAACCCAGAGGTGAAAGACTTTTTGTATCTTATTACTATACCCATGAGCCATCTTAATGACCTGGATTTCCTTTTTTAAATAAGCCAAGAAAGGTGTGTGGTGGGGGCTGCAGGGTATACATTTTCACTCTTTTAATTTTGTTAGATTTCCCCTGCTTCATTCAAATTGCTGATCATTGTTGCTGCCTTACACTGCCACAGCAGCTTGAGTGGTGGCTCTGAGCAGAAGCAACTTAATTGGCTTCATGGCCTGCTGTTTCCATTCATGGCACTTAAAAGCAGAGCAGCTTTATACCTCTGCCTTCTAGACTGTGATGGCTTGCAGATGTCTGCTGGGCTGCTTGCAGGCAGGATTTACCACCCTAACTGGGACCCACTCTCCAAAAACATGATGTTATGTGGGAAGGAAGTGCTCTCCCGTTGTCTTATCTACACAAACGTAGGAAGAAAGGGATATCTGTATGTGACTGGTATCCCTTTACACTGGCTGTCAGGATGGCAGGAAGTCTTTCTTCCCCTTGTCTTCTTTTCCATGGGACTCCCCTCTGACCTTTTGCCGAATATTGTGTCCTTTTGTGGGTGGGCCAGGAAGACCTGGTCATATGTCACAAGCTGTGCAGCACCACTACCAGCCTCAAAACTAGTTGGTGGGATAGGTTTCTTCTGTCTACAACTTCTGCAGTCAGAGGCTAGTTAGAGTTCAGGTCTTGCATTGATGGCCCGGCATAATGAATAAGGCCTGGGAGACATCAGCTCATCGTAGAAAAAGAGTTTTGATACAGTAATTTGTTTCAGGCAAAGACCTTTACAATTCAAGCTGGTTAGAGAAAGTTTTTGTGTTTGTAATTAGAAAAAAGAAGTGGTGCTAGTAGCTGTGTGCTGGGGAGGCAGAAATGAGATACAGCTTCCACACTGACACAAAATACTGCATAACTGCTGATGAAAAACAGGATTTCCAAGTGGGATGAAAATTAATCAGTTTGGGTATGCTGGAAAACTTTGTGAAAAGAAATGGTAATGCAGAATTTTCTGTTTCGTTTAATGATTATTTTTGCGAAGATGCTGTTGAAATCTTTTATTTACATAAATGAAGGTAATGTGAAAAAAAAAAAATCTCTGGGGCACAGTTAAATTTACTCCCCGCAAATAAATCTGTTTGATGTGTTCTTTATCTTGCTTGGGTCTGCATGAGAGTTGTGGAGCAGGTGTGTGTTTTGCTGTAAGTCAGCACTGGCCACCTCCTAGCCCAGAGCAGAAGGGCTTCCTGCAGTCGGCAGCCTTCCTGCCCCGGGCTGCATGGGTGAAGTGCGAGCCTGCAGATGTGCGGCACTCCCAGCCCATGGAAGAAAGCCCCGGTGACCATGAAAATCAGGCTCAAAGTTTTCTATTTTTTAATCAGGGCTTCTTTGAGTTCCTATGATTTCACTTGATGTGTTTTCCACTGCAGAAGCTGTCTGGGCAAGCGATAAACCCGATGCTGCGGATGTTCGGCCAGTCCATATCAGGGGGAGTCGATATGGATGGCAATGGCTACCCAGGTACGTGTGCTGCTCTGACAGCAACGCTGGAGCAACACGCTGAGAAAACACCAGAGCTGGTCATTTCCGGGTTGCTGGTTCCCACATCTGTGAGAGGACAATGAAGCTGAGTGTGTTCCTCCTTTTCCCCTCTGTTATTCAAGCTCCTGGCTCAATAATTTGAGCTGATTGCTTGATTCAAGGGGTTTGGGCAGTCATGACAGAAGACTGAGGTCTTGAAGCAGAGGAAGTTTAGTATCCTGCCAAGGTTATAAGTTGCTTGGAAGCTGCTCAGTCATGATAATAAACTTACAAAAATATAGACAATAATAGTAACAATAAACAAATGATGAAGTAAAGTGAAGCATCCTCGTAGACCTAATCCTCTAATTATAACACTTTTGATATAATGATATTTTAAAGGCTAAGCTATCTGATTTAAGATAGATTTTTTTTTTTTTTAATGCACGCTCTGTCATTTACCAACTGACTTGAGGGAACTGAATTCTGTGCCTCCCTTTTAACTGTCTAAATGTTACAAAAATTTCAGATATGACTGTTGGAGCCTTCTTGTCAGACAATGTGGTACTCCTAAGGTGAGATCCATGTCTTTTTGCTCTATTGTTGTTTTAATTGTTTCTGTTTATATCTGTCTAGGTCCTCCACCCCACATATTTTCTCCCTAGTTTATTGTAGGCAAAATCAAATTGGATTGCTTTTCAAGCATAACCATAACAGCATAGTGAGGGATGACCTCTCAGTGCTATGAAGAAACCAAAGAGTTAAAGCCAGGTGGAGATGTGGTGCATCTCAGTGCCTCTTGAGAAAGGTTGCTCTGAATATGTGAGAAGATTATGTACTTTATGTAAATGTAAGAACAGTAACAAAGTATTATTTAAGGGAACAAAATGGAACAAAAAGCCAGCTGCATACAATGCCAGAATTTAATTCTGTGAGTTATAATGGAACGCAGAATGAAATAAGAGTCTGTAAGGAAATGAAATACAGAGATGTTTTGAATACACATGGCATTTGGGCTACTGTTCAGTTGTGTGCATTAAGTACAATTGCTTGTTTCATCTGATGGAGGGAGGTGTGGCAGCTTGATTCACCAAATTACACAGGTGGAGACAGAGTACAAGCAGGCTTGAGGCACACAGAAGAGAATGGGAAGTTTTAATTTTGCCAGTAGCTCCATTGTTGCACTTGTAAATATTTAACAGAACAATACTGACAGTAACTAGGTGTTGCTACTAGTAGAAGTAGGGATTCCTGCGTCTTAATGGAAGATAGGGGAGTGTGGTGAGATTGGCAAGACAAATGCTTGAAGTGCTGAAAAGATGTGCCAACCCACATCTAGTTAAACGCAGGGAAAGCATGACTGTTTCCGTTTGAGTCAGTTAAACAACAAAATAAAGGTATAGGAAGAAAGAAACGACAAGTGTGACAGCTGGTCAAGTCTTCTGAAGGGCTTTCAGTGCCATTGTCACACAAACAGGGGAAGCCAGTTGATGCTCTGTAAAATGGTGTGCTGTGCGCTGAGACAGGACCTCACAACCCCAATGGTATGAAACCACTCAGAGTACAACTGTGTGTGGTTCTCCTGCACTGTTGTTCCTTGCAGGGTGGAAAAAGGCCCTCAGAAAGGTTTGCGGTGATATTTAGAACAACATGCACCACAACAGCCTAGTAACCTCTGGCCAAGCATTCAGTCACTGCCTGTGCCTTTCTGTGGAGATCTGGGCATTGCTGGCTAATGATGTGGGCAGCCTGATTAATTGCTGCTGCTTCCAGTTCAGAGTGTGTCACTCTTGCTGTTTAGATTCAGATTAGGATAAAGAAATCAGCTTTTTTTCCGCACCCCTACAGAAGCGTTTGTGAAGTCCTTTGGCCAAAACCAACAAATGTTTTGCCAAGTGATATTAAAGGCTTTTGTGGAAGCCGTGGTGACTTGGGGCAGATTGTAGTTGCTATATTGCTTGCGCGTGTGTATGGCCATTTGACAGGCATATTTTATTTATTTTTTTTTTCCCCAATGAATAACCAAGTGAGTTAACATTAAAGGAAAATCAGTGCATCATGACTGGAAAAATTTCTCCTTTCGAGAAGAAATATTGTTTTAGATCAATTATAACATTTATTCTTTTACTTATCCCCTAGCGCTTGGAGAGGGTTTTTTCCATAGTGGGGTGCTCCTAGGAAGTTCACTCTTTTTCCTCCTTTTTCCTTGCCCTCCTCCCCATTACTGTATGTATTTCTAGGCTTAGCATTTTATCTTCATCCTCCATCTCATAAGGCAAACTTGCACTGTTATTTCAAGCTGCGGTAAAAGACTGTGAGCAGCTGTCTCAGAGATTGATGTGAATCTTGTTCCAGTTGATATGAATTAGGTGTAACCACAATCCCTGCTCTCTTCTCTCCTCTCTCCCACACCTCCAAATTAAGTGGCTTGTGGAGTGAGAGTCCTGAAGTGGTTTGCTTATGTGGTCTGGCCTTACAGGGTGCTGGGACTACCCTACAAGTTAATCTGCTGGTTGTTGCACCTTTTTTTTTTTTTTTTTTTTTTTAAATACTGGAGTTGTTTTTGGAAGAGCACGTTCAAATTGGACATGTACGGAACTGAAACCACGAAGAATAATGCTTGCTGAATACTTGGACTGAAGTCCTGCACTGAGGACAGCTCTGTAGATACTGGATTTCTGAGCTGCTTTTCCCAGGAGAGCTGGTGGCACTTCTGTGTCATCTGAGAGCAGACTCACCTGGGCCCTGGTGGTCCTTAGCTTGCTCTGCGACTCTTACTGAGCTCTTCTTCAGCTGGGACTTACTGTAGCAGTAGCTCAGTGCAGGAGTTGCAAGGGTGGAAAACTTTAATTCACGGTGCACTGGGTCACTCCCAAAGTAGATTTCTACAACATGGAAAGAGTATTCATTTCTTAGCACCTGCTGGGAGAAATTACCCAAATATTTGCTCTTCCAGAAAATGTGAATGTTTTGTCTCTTGTCCCACTTACACCATAAGAAAAAATATGTATGGATGCATCTCCTACCCCTGTGCTCCCAACTTGACTTTCAAGTTACAGATTTTACCTAGGGCCATTATTTACCTCTCCTGACTATGCAGGCACCTTAGCTAGCAGCCTCACTTGCATGACTCTGTTGTCCTCGCTTGCTAATTTTGTCTTCGGTCATCAGGAAGACTTTATGCAACTTTTACTGGAGATGTTTGTTATATATTATCAGTTACCCCAGATGCCTCCTGCAGTCTGTATCTGAGCACTGAACTTCAAGCTAATACTGTGATTTTCATTCAGAAGCTAGCGGCCTTTGCCAGCTAGGTCAAGAGCTAATTTATTTTAGAGTTCAAATGCATTTTTTTATTTTTAATTTCTGCTTGAAATTGTGCACATTACCAATTTTTCTTTCTTTTGCTTTGGCTGAGAAACTTCTCTTTGAATGACTGTTCAATTCCACTTCTATGTTGATCTCTAGATCCAGACCTGTCATCACCATGGACATCTCCATTTTTCTGCCAGCATCCATCAATATCACAGCTCCTCAGTGCCATGATGGTTTGCAGCCTGTGAACTGCCTCAATGTCACAGCATGTTTTCGCTTCAGTGGCAAGCATGTTCCTGGAGAAATAGGTAAGGTACCTGTGCCAGCCCTGGTCAGGGGCACCCAGACAGGTTGACATGGAGCTGGGGGCTCCCTTTGGAGTCAGTATCAAAGGTTTTCTGTGAAAGAAAATTTTTTGGGGTATACAGTTATAGAAAGTTGGAGGCTCCCAAGATGCTTCCTTTGGAATTTGTTCCTTTTCTGATGAGGATGAGATAATATTGGAGTAGTTTTCTCTTCAGTGAAAGGACAGGAAAAGGTATCCTTAGCCTTACTGCAAGGATAGAGAACACAGAAGCAAACAGTGTTTTGAAAGTTCATGTTCCCTCTATTTGCCTGTTGATAACACATTTTTTTTATACACATCCTGTATCATAAAGCAGCTGTGATGTGCTCTGGATGAATACTTTTTGAAAATCTACATGGAGCTCTTGAAATAGAGCACCATAAATTTGAACTCTTGGGTGTTATTACCACCAGACACGAGCAAATCCTTTTCAGTGCATCAGTTTACCCATCTGTAAAACAATTATAAATAGCCCAGTATTCTATTGATGGCAAGAATATCTTTTGAGTTATTTAGTCTCTAAACCACATGGGTGGTTTAGAGACCATTCTGTAAACTTACACTTCACTTGGGTGAATAAAATCATGTAAGGTGTGTAATTGTGCCAGTCATTACATCTTGACTGCATTAAATTATTGCCTATGTCTTCTACATCCCGACGTTTACCAGTCTTAGGTATTGCCTGAAGTGGTATGAGATAGATACAGCATTTCTAAATACCATGAAGACTGGATTTATTTAGTTCAACCATGCTGTTTTAACTTGACCATGCTTTAGGAATGGCAGTGGGCTTGTTTTCTCTCTCATGTGGAGTACAAACTAGAAGCTGCTCATTGGCATTGCTTTATGCATCTCATCACAGTCACCTGAAAGATCAAAAAAACAGAGTTGTAGTTTAAGATTTCTCTGGATTCTAAGATATGGATGCAACTGAGACTTCATTTTCTATTTTTGCCCCTTTTCCTTCCCTGTAAATAATGTCAGACTCCTAGCAGACAAATATGTGCTTTGATACAGCTTTTTTTTTATATATCCTGCTACTCTCTCAGTTAGAAAATGCTTGTCCTTGGGTGCTTCAGGGGTGTTGATTTCTTTGTGAAAATCTATGAGTAGATCTACTGAATGCCTAGGTTTTCTTTTTTCCTGGGGATACTGTTTAAAATGTTTTCTTTGCTTTAATTTTGTGTCTCTTGACCTGTGGCTAAGAAATGATCTTCCTGTTTCTCATTTTAAATATATATTCCCCATTTTCATGAAAGAGTTATCTTCTGCTTCATCATGTCTTGTAAGAGCCAGTTGCATTCCTCTGCATTGTCATATAAACAGTGCTCTTGATGATTTATTGTGGTGAAAGCACATGTGCATCTTCTTTGGTGGGTAACATCCGTCTCATTGCAAGGGATTTTTTTACTATTAAGTAGATGATTATAAAACTTCCAACCATTGTCCTTTTATACAATACTTCTAGCAAAGTGATTTGTCTTGAAAACATTGCAGCCAGAACTGACTGTATAAAAACCCTCGGGGATATGATTTGGATACAATATCTCAAATAAGCTTTCAGTTTGTAATCTAACAGGCCATTTTAATTATGTTGTAGCTGAAGAGTATCAATTAACAAAGGGCGGAACAATTCATGGAAATACTGCAACCGTTCCTCTCCTATGTGGCTAAATATGAAATAAAATATTCCTCCAAGTACATCAGTGTCCAGTTCAGACTCTGAAAGGCATGCAGAATCGCTGAAATGCTGTGTTAAAGTTTTGGGGCAGAGACTCTGGGATTGCCTCAGCTTCAGATGTCTGGGAGTGGTCTGATAAGTCAGGCAGTGAGAACACAGGGCTCATTGAAAAATGCTGTTCCCTTAAGGCTTGTCAGTATGGACACTCAAAACTGCTGGTTACTGTTGGAAAATCTGGGCTTTGCCCTTGCTTTTGGGCAGCTGAAGTTGGTCACCTACTACATGTTTAGAAAGTCAAGTTGAATGTGCAGGCAGCATTCTTCTCTGGGAAATGTTTGTCTACAAGGCTTATGTGAACATGTTGTTTCACATAAGTGCCATGTGAAGGAAAGCTGTCTTATCTGTCTCACTTGCATACAAAACTTTCCCACCTTTTTCTTTTTCTTTTTCGTTTTCGTTTTCATTTTCTTTTTCGTTTTCGTTTTCTTTTTCTTTTTCCCCAACGGCAGTTGCAGTACTATTGGTCATGTAATAGAGTCTGTGTTTACTGTTGCTTCTTGATGCTGACAATGACTGTATAATTCCCATCCATTTCGTGGATACTGTTTGCTGACTATGGTCTTCAGAAGTATGAATTTATTGCAGAAATGGTTTTGCCTGAACAAAGTGCAATGCCCAAATGAAGTGTGTGCTCTGCTCTGCATGCCAGGCATTGTCTGACCCTTCACTCTGCCTCAGTGCTCTCTGGGGAGATGAGCATCCACCATCAGAGTCAAACTCTGGTATGTTTTGGATGTGTGAGAAATGCAATGCTTTGTCAGCCCCTCAAAGGGTCTCTGTAGAATAGTGCTCAGCACGCTCTCTTCTGCAGCAGCAGCTCTTGCAAGGTGAGAAAGAAAGGAAGCAGCTTTCCTGGATAAGGTAAATATGTATGTATTGCACACTTCAAGAAAAAAAGAAAAACATCCCAAAGCATCTTAAACTGACAGAAAATATTCTATTGTCACCCATTAGCTTCCTCTATACTAGGAAATGGGTTGAGTTTAGGTTTGGTACAGCTACTGGAATGCAGTGTGGCTTTGTAGCAAGTTGGCAGTGAGGGTGCAGGAGAGATGAGCAGTACTGATGAAGACACGGCAACAGGGACTGTGGCATGCACTGCAAATAATGGTCAAAGATTCCTGAGGGTCCTGCATAGATGCTGCTGCGTAGTTGCTGCTATTGCTGTCCTCCCTTAGGGCTAGGCTGAGGGCATTTGTGCTCAGCATTGCCATGGTTGTGTTCTGCAGTGATGCTTCATGCTTTGCCTGACCCCAGCTACATCTCACGATCTCACAATGTGACAGTGTTTGCTTGCAGAACATTAGGCTGAGCTACAACTCAGAAAAAGCAGGGATGAGATGAAATCCTTTCCTAGCCTGGATGACCAGGCTTCAGCCTCTTCAGACCACACACTTCTGGGTGACCAGAACAAGAAGAGAGAGGCTGCTGGCATCTCTGTGCATGAGTTACTGCATTCATCTCCACCAGAGAAGGGAATTAAACTCATGGCTATGATCTGGGTAATCTCCTGTACAAAAATAAAAAAATCTGTGCCAGTGTAAGGGTTAGATGAATTTTAAAGGCTGTGAAAACAAGAGGTTTGGGGCATTTGGCTGGAGTTAGGTGCCTTAGATAGTTCTTCAAACTTGCTCCTTCATTGTTTGCTTCAGCCGTGTATCACTTGTACGTTGATCCATGTCTAGAGTAGTCCTCATGTCCCAGATAGTGTTGTCTAAGAGAGCATTGTGAGATGTAGTGTGGAATAATGAGTTGTTTGTTATTTTTGCTCTGCTTTGGTATTCTACTAGGACTGAAGAACATGACTGATCCAAAACCTGACAAAAGCAGATACTCCTCTTCTTATCAGCATCCTGCTGTAGTTTGATGCAGGAGTCTTATTTCTGTCTGTCTCTTGTTTTTCCAGTCTGCTTGGGTGCAGGTCTGAAGTGGTGCTAACCTCTGAATGCCTCAACAGCAGTTTTGTTGTAGGTATGTGTTTTCCAATATATGTGGTGTCCACCCCCCGAATCGGTACAAGTTAGCAGCCTATCAAGTCCTTAGGGATGCGCTCCTGCTGAGCATTTTGCCACCGGCCTTTGGTATGCTGTGGCATCCTCTGAGTGAGCTGTGAAGTGTTTTGCTGGGTGCTTGGGGGTGTGCAGGCTCTTCATTACCACAGCCAGCTGTCATTCCTGTCTCAGACCATGTGATACCACTGTCCTCTTTGCCCCTCTCCTCACTCCTGTCCTCTTCAGGGCTACCCTCAGCCCTCTGAAGGGCATGCCTCTTGCATGTCGTGCCACTTAGGAATGCAAATCCACTGTAAAAATGCCATTTTTACTTGGCAGGTATGTTGCTGTGGTGTCCAAGCACCACCTGGAGTGACTCTGCTGGCTGGTAGTCCTCTTGGAGATATGACCCAAAATTTCTCAGGGGGAGCTATTACTGAGGCCTCTTAGGCATTAGACTTTAGTTACAGGAAAGGAATAATCACTAGAAAAATAAAGCCCTTCATCTACTCTCATTGTATCCATGCCCGAGTTTTCTTTTGATAGTGTGAAGTGGATGGGCAGATCCGCAGAAGCGTTGCTAACTACACTTTAAGCTGCTGGAAGAGAATTTCAAGGCATTAACTGCAAGAGTTAAATCTGCTAGCAAGAGCTTACCTCCTGATCTGCTGCTGGAGCCAGCAGGAGGAACTTAAACCACCAGTGGTGATGAGGCTGGCCAGTTATCTTCCCTACCCCGGCTGCTTTTTGGAAGCAGTGAAGACAGAGTGGGAAAAAAAAAAAAAAAAGCCTTACTCATGATATTTCAGTTTTTCCACTGATGTGACATCATTGGATATAACATAGAAACAAGTTGTCAAAATAAAGGGGAGGCGGCCACGGGGGGGTAGGGGAGGACGAGAGGCCGACTGCACATTTTGATTGAAAACATCCACTGCTGCTGTGGTAGCTGGAAACGTTTTGCCTTGAGGCCTGGTATGGGGCTGGTGTTGGGACAAGACCTCCCTCGGGGCCTCCCCGGGCGGCCCCTTTCCCTCTGGATGCCATCCTTTCCTCATTGAAGGGACGCATGGTCCAGCGGGCCCATGAGGGCCTGGGTCTGCTGGCACGTCGCCTTGTTATGCAGGGGATGGAGGCACAGCCCTAGGCCTGCTTGTGGGGTCTTGAAAGAGGAAGAGGGAAAATCGGGGTTGGGTGTGGTATGTGCACACTTCAAAGAAAAAAATTAAAGAGACTGCTGGGATTTCAAACAGGCCAAACGCTGGGCTTCTGGTCAGAAAGCAGCATACAGCACAAAGTGAGGTGGGTGTGAGTTACAGAAATGCTGCATGCTCACAGAAACCAAGTTGCACAATATCATTAAATGAATTTTTTAAAGCAGTGAGACTTCGGTGAATAAATGATTAGAGGAGAGAACATTGGTGGCAGTATTAATTTTAAGAGATCAGTTCTCATTGATTAAAAAAGACAACACAAAACAGAATGAGAATGCAGCAAACAACAATAAAGATCCCTTGCTGAAATTATGTATAGAAAACCTCAATCCAGCAATATATTACATTTGCACTGAATTTTTATAAAATTCTATGTTAAAAAAAAAAAAAGTTTACATTTATGGGGAGCATTTTATCTGGCTTCAATCATTTAGGACTTAAAATATGAATAAAAACCAAAGCAATAATTTGGCAATCACCCTACATATGTAACTAATCAGTACAGGAGCTGTCACTGGCTGTCATATACAAAGATAATCAACTAATTAAGCCATTTATAGTGTGCCAATCTCATGGTACTCCCATCATTGCCTTGATAACAGCTGAAATCAATACAGACCGTGGTCTGTGATGAGTGAAAGGACCTCACAGCCTGCCTTTAAATCATCTGCAAACAGCAGCAGAGCAAGCATTTGTGCTTCTATTGCAGTTTTGCTGCTGATGGAAAAGGTGCAATCAGTTTGGATTATTCAATTGCTATGCAACTTCTTGACATAGCAAACAACCTTTTTTTTTCTGAAAAAATATCCATCCAATCACAAACCCACCCATTGTGTTAAGCTACCTGCCTTGTAGAGCAGCAGGAAAACAGCTGGCTAGTCTCTGGGTATTTCTTCTATAAACTGCTGAGGTTGTGTAACATCTAAAAGGGGATGGATGCTCAGTGCAAGGTGGTGACCTCTAGTTAAGGGCTAAACTCTAAGATGACTGCAAATCAACTGAAGTAATTGTCAGGAAATGCCACATCCTGGTTGATATATGCATAGTTTGTGCTTTTCTAAGAGGAAAACAAAGCTTGAGGCTTTTGTTGTTGTTTGCGTTGTTTTTTGCTTTTTCTTTTAATAGCATAATTTAAGTGGTTTTTTTTTTTTTTTTTTTTTTTTTTTTAGGTGTGCCTGTTTAGATGTATTTTTACACATAACTTCCTACTGCTTCTTGTCATCCTTCAGGAAGGGCTGGGGAAAGCAGTGGCACAAAACTTGGGAGTATGTCAGTAATTGGATTTGGTTTTGTGCAGCCACAGGAAACTTTGTGATTGATTGAGAGCCTGCAAGGCCTGACCTTTTTTTAAGCACATATGCCTTGGGGACAACAGGATCCATTGATAGGTGGCTAGAAAGTAACTATTGTTCATTGACATCCTTTGTTTTCTTCTTTTTCTGTTCTTTACAACAGGTTTGAATTATAACCTGACTGCTGATGTGGCAAAGAAGGAAAAGAGCCAGCAACCCAGAGTTTACTTTGTGACTTCTGGAGAGACAGTGGGACAGGTCACAGAGAAGTTACAACTGTTGTACATGCAGGAAAAGTGTGAGCATTACCTAGCGTATGTCAAGGTCAGTTCAGCCCTGTCTTTACTTATGTTGGCCTTAATGCAATTCTCCCCCCTTTTTTATTATTCAACCAATTAAAATGATGTAGCTTGGCTCCAGATGTGCTTTGTTTTCCTGACAGGTGGATGAAGTTTTTTGAGTGGGAGTTCAGAGCTTCTTGTTTGGCATAATTTGTCAGTGTGAGTGCTATCACCTTTGAGCCTTTGAGGCCTAGTGCCAGGAATATGTATTTTATTTACTTTTCGTCAGGTGCATTTGTGGGAGATTTCTTCCTTTGGCTTGGTTTGTTGTTACCATTGTTATACTCAAAATATGAAGGCAAAATTTTATTTTGTCAGGAGCAGGAAGTTTAATCTATTAGTTTTGTAAGGTATTTTCCTTTGTGCATGGGAATGACAGGGTAATGCAGGATCTGTCCTGAAGCAATTGGACTCTCAGGTTTGAAGAGCACACACTTCATTTGGGCTTAAAAATACTAGTGAGATAACTGCATTTCATCTCTATCATAGACTTAGAGATACAGGGAGTGCTTTCCGGACTCTGTGGGACATACAAAGGCTCAGTTCTTGGTGTACATTTCTTTCAGCGTCTGCTAGGATGCTTTTTACCTTTAATTGACAACTGTTATTGAAGAAATGCCACTCAAGTACAATTCTGTTTCCAAAGCATACAAAATAGTTTCTCTTCTGCTTAGAAATTTATATAATGGATTTGAAAATTATATGGGTTCATCTTCTAAGCTGCTTACATCTTAAAAGCACACTAATCTGTGCTACCACCCTAGAGAGCAATATGAGGCAGTGTGGTTGCGTGGGTGAGTTGTATATCCTCCTTACTGAAGAACATACTCCCATAGATGATAATGACCTAACTTCAGTGGATATCACTTGGTAATATCTTGTTTTTGAGAATCCAGCAGATCCAGACATCCCTAAATGTATAAACTTTTCCAGGAAACTTCTGTGTACCTAAAAAAAACATGAGAACGAGAGAGAAGATTCAACCTTTGACTTTATCAACATTTTGTGCATGGTTGTTGAGTGAAAATAAAATAAATAAAGGGACCACCATGGAGGAAATGACGTCATATTAAGTTTACAGATCTCTGAGAAACAGCTAGATGTCTTCTACTTTTTTTTTCTCTTCATTTTTTTTGTTTCTGCGGCAACCTTTGTTTTTTGCATTGGGAAAGCTCATTAAAAAAAATTTAGATGTACAAAACTACCACTATTTAGAAAACATGATGTGAGTCTTCTAATTCTGGTCTTCTTCGAATGAACACATGTCAATAGGCATTCATGGATTGAGCTCAGATGAAAAGGAGCATGTCTCTATCTTAACCCAGTAACTACTTTTATGCTAGCCCTATTTTAAATTCTTGGGTACTACACAGAATTCACTAAAAGTCAATGTATGCCCAAGAAACTATTTTATTTACTGGGAATGAAAAGGTAAGAACTATCTTTTTCTGGAAAATTCCTGGAAAAAATTACTCTTATAGGCAAGAAAAACATTTCAAAATATTTAGATACAATAACAACTTATAGCAAAACAGCTGGTTAACAAACGAGGCTATTGGTGCTCTGCTTGATGTAAGTAGCTATTTTTCACAGTTGGAAGAATAGCAGGAAGTGTCATTTGTCCATGCAAGGGAGAATGCAAAGTAGTAGAGAAAGATAATCCCTGTGCTTTCATGGGAAAGGTGATATCCGTGAGCCTACGTGACATTAGGAACATCAAAGGGAGACCCACAGACTGTGGAGGAGTGGAAATGGGGTCATGATCTTTTGCTGTTATCCTTAAGGAACACCTAGTTTAAAAACAACAACAACAAAAAAGAAATACCCAAAAAACTCCAAATCTGAACTTTACCTGGAATTCTCCTTAGTCACATAGTTTTGTGATGGATGGATGGATGATACAAGATTGGGGCTTAAAATATTTTTTATTAAGTACTTCACTTAGGCTTTCCTCTGTACTCTTGTTTAATGTATGCCTGACTAATTTGCCTCCATGGCTAATTGAGTTGTTTGCAGTTGCACCCTTAAGCTGTTCACTTCATTACTTTTCTTTTGAATCTCCGGTGATAAATAAGTTTATAAGTTTACCCGAGGATTTCAGTTCTGGAGTGGCTGTGTTCAAGGATGGAGAAGCTGTTTGGGCTTGTGCATGAACTCATGTGCTGGCTTGACAAACCCTACTAGCATCCAGTCCAAACATCATGCAGCAGAGCTCTGTAGGTTCCCTTAGTTAAATGAAAGCCTGTACCAAGGCTTGCTGGATGGCATTGTCTTACCAACAAGTAGTTATAGCATGCTGGAGACATAAAACAGGACTGAGGAAAGTAATAATAGAACCAGGCATATACAAGCTTGCTGTGATCTCTTTTGACAGATAGGATCTCAAGAGACCTCAAAGAAACTGAGCACTAAATAGTTGCAGGTTGCAAAGAAATCAACAGGATTAATTGTTAAATCATTTTGCAATTGATAATTCTCAATGTTTTGGACGTGTCTTCTCCTATTTGTGCTCTCTTCTCAGGACAGGAGCTACTGTCCTTATTTCTCCTTCTGAGTATTAAAGTCTGTCTTTCCTCATGATTGTGTCGGTGAGATAAATGGATGTCAAAGCTTGTAGGGTACGTATAGCTCAGAAATCTTGTACAAGGCAAGCTACTGAATTACAGCTCAAATTAATAGAATTGTTCATGAGCAAATGTGGAGTGTTTTTTTTCTGGCTGTGAACAGAGAAGAAAATGAAGTATGTTTGGATTTGAAAATGCTTTGAGTTTGCTGCTCTAATGGTTATGGGGAAGCAGAGAAGAGATGCAGTTTCCTCCCTTGTTCCCCTCTTGGAACTTGTTTGATTTTCAGTTACAAAACTTTGATTGTTCTAGTATCCATCAACAGTAATTTTCAATACATCATTTCAGGTGTCATCTGCAAAAGCAGCATTTAATTTTCAACAATCTTTGGGGTTTTGACTGATGTTTTCAGTAGAAAATCAACAGCTGGTTTAAGTAGCCATTAATTAGCCATTAATACTCCAGGAGTATTGCTCTTTTTTTGGTGCATCTCTGCATAGCTGATGCCTGTTGACTCACAGGAGGGGCTTTGTTACTGGATGATGCCTCCTCTGTGCTGCCAGTACAGACCCTCTCCTTCAACAAGGGTAAACCCAGAAAAAGACATTACTATTTAACCTCTCATCATTTTTTTAAGGTATTCATTTTTCTGTAGAAGGAACAGGAAACATAAACATTAGAAAATGGAACTTGGTACTAAGTATCACAGAATCACAGAATTTCTAGGTTGGAAGAGACCTCAAGATCATCGAGTCCAACCTCTACCCAACGTTAACAATCCCCACTAAACCATATCCCTAAGCTCTCCGTCTAAACATCTTTTAAAGACTTCCAGGGATGGCGACTCCACCACTTCCCTGGGCAGCCTGTTCCAGTGTCCAACAACCCTTTCGGTAAAGAAGTTCTTCCTAACATCCAACCTAAAACTCCCCTGGCGCAACTTTAGCCCATTCCCCCTCGTCCTGTCACCAGGCACGTGGGAGAATAGACCAACCCCCACCTCGCTACAGCCTCCTTTAAGGTATCTGTAAAGAGCGATAAGGTCGCCCCTGAGCCTCCTCTTCTCCAGGCTGAACAAGCCCAGCTCCCTCAGCCGCTCCTTGTAGGACTTGTTCTCCAGGCCCCTCACCAGCTTTACAGCCCTTCTCTGGACCCGCTCAAGCACCTCGATGTCCTTCTTGTAGCGAGGGGCCCAAAACTGAACACAGTACTTGAGGTGTGGCCTCACCAGAGCCGAGTACAGGGGGATGATCACCTCCCTAGCCCTGCTGGCCACACTGCTTCTGATACAAGCCAGGATGCTGTTGGCCTTCTTGGCCACCTGAGCACACTGCTGGCTCATATTCAGCCGACTATCCACCATCACTCCCAGGTCCTTCTCTGCCTGGCAGCTCTCCAACCACTCATCTCCCAGCCTGTAGCTCTGCTTGGGGTTATTGCACCCCAGGTGCAGGACCCGGCACTTGGCCTTGTTAAACTTCATGCAGTTGACCTCAGCCCATCGGTGCAGCCTATCCAGATCCTCCTGCAGAGCTTTCCTACCCTCAAGCAGATCGACACACGTGCATAGCTTGGTGTCATCTGTGAACTTACTGAGGGTGCACTCAATGCCCTCATCCAGATCATCGATGAAGATGTTAAAGAGGACCGGCCCCAGCACCGAGCCCTGGGGGACGCCACTAGTGATTGGCCTCCAACTGGACTTGACTCCATTCACCACGACTCTTTGGGCCCAGCTATCCAGCCAGTTTCTAACTCAACAAAGCAGAACTCAACGAAGTAGAGGAGAATGAGCAGAGTTCTGGAAGGGGTAGAAAAAAGATGGAAAAATAAATGGGTTTGGATGCTTTAAAGGTGTCTCCTTAATATTGGTGTCTGGGTTTGCAGATGAAATACAAAACTTCCTCTTGAGAGCTGAATTTGATATCACTGAAAAGACTTAAGCTGTGTGCTTAACACTTGCTCCAGCTGGAGCATCATCTGCATCATCTCTGAGGAAACTTTTTCCCATTTTGCATTAACTGCCTTGGTCGTTACCTGTTTTTTTTTGTTTGTTTGTTTTTGTTTTTGTTTTTTTAATGGGTTCCCTTAATATTTAGGAGAGATTTGCCTGTGAAAAGGAGAAGAGAACTTGATTCAGACATCAAAGCATGTTGTGTGTGCAGATCTATATGGGGCCAAATCTCATCCTTGATTTCTCACAAAGGTATGATGGTGAAAGCCCTTTGTATGATTTATTTAAGATGTTATACATTTATTAAAAAAGCACTACTTGGTTTCTTACCCACTATAGGCCAGCCAGCTGGGCTGCCTGTTCTGTGTGCAAAGTGAAGGTTGTAATAGCTTCATACACCATCAGCAGTCCTGGCACGGGATTAACCCAGACACAGAATTTGTATTTTCTACCGAACTTTATCTCAGTTGACTGTCTGGTTGTTTTAAGCAGTCTCACGTTGCTTATCGTATTAACTCTTATCAGATCCTGTTGTAGCCTGTGGGGAGGATGGGGCTGAAAAGTGGCAAGGGGGCTTTTCATGACTTGTCTATAGGTGAGGAGCTTGTAAGTTTTGTACAGCTAGGGTTGGAATAAAACGTCTCTTTTTGAATAGAAATGGCACAGTTATGTGTTTCGTTAACTGCTGAATTCTGTAGCCAAAAATTTGCATTTTTTAAGTGTTTCTGGCCTCTGTCTGCTGTGCATTGCTGTTACCTCAGGTCTCTGAAGATACTCCAGGCTGCTGATCTCACACAACTTTGTCTCTAGTGTTCGCCAACTTGAGTCACTGTCTGTGGTTGTGATCGTTTCTCCTTCTGTAGCTGTTTGATCTCCTCTGAGGGGGATGTACGTATTAAAGTCTTTTGTTCTTAATCCACCATACTCTGCTCTTTCCTAGTCTGGGTGGCAAAGCATTCAGTCTTACCGTCATGTGTGGTGTAGAGATGGTATCACCTTGATCATTTGCCAGACAGGCTTTTTTCTGAAAGTTGTCTGCTAGTGAATTAACATTTACATGTTAAGATCTGACTGGTGTTGTTACAGGATGCAGGGAGATGCCAGAGACTCTGCAGTTTATTTTGAGGTATCTATTTTTAATGGGATTGGTGTCTCCTTCATAGTTAATGTAACTTTTGGGAGTTTTTTTTTTTTTTAATTGGCAGAGCTTGCTGCTGAAGCACTTATATTCGGTTTGGTGGCTCCAGGCTGAGCCTGGTTGCTCATGTGTGCTAAGTCCTTTTCTAAGATGCTGGTGCTTCAAGTGATGGATCGATTATGTGCTGGATGTGGACAATAACAACTGCTTTGCCGAGAAGGAGGTGAAAACCAGTCCCTTGTGAAGTACAGCTTCCCTTGGTAGTGACCCAGCTGTGCTGCTTGCCTCTCTGTGGGAGAGAAGAGAAATTGAAGCAAGCCAGGGGATAATGCTTGAAGCAGAGACCAGTTTCATAGCAGCAGCTATGAAAACTTATTCATAATTGTCTAGAATTTCAGAGGATTTGGACCACTGGGCAGACAAGGGGAGCAGTGACCTATTCCAGCCTTCAGCAGGAAGTTTATAGCCACTAGAAGAAAGACGAAAGCTGCTGTGTAGGATTGCCAGGAATGATGACTACAGCAAGGCTGAGCACTAAGACCAATAGTGGAGTGTATCTTTGGTTTTTTTTTTTTTTTTTTTTTTTAAAACTTTTCTCCCCTTTTGCTGAGCCAGCTGGAAAAATTGTCAGGCTGAGCCAGATGCACTCATAGCCTATGCCTGGTCTTAAAGAACTGGAGGATAGGTGGGGTGATCACAAAACACAGAGGCTTGTTTACAGAAGCACACTTTCTAGGACAAGTCTTTTTTCCAAAACCGTGCAAAGTGTGCTTTTGTAATCTGTTAATGCAGCCTGCCTTCCCTCTAGCAAAGCAAAACATACTCTCTTGGCAAGATAAATACGGTGTGATTTTTTTTTTTCACCTCGTTCTAATGTGATCAACCCTCTCCTTTTGGGGACCAGGTAGAGAAGAAGTTTCACATTTTTCCAGAGAGGCTCCCATGGGCAAGGGAAGAACTGCATGACTCTGGGTTCTTATTCCTTGCCTATTAAATACAGGGATTTAGATAAACAGTAAAAAATGTTAGGAATTGGTGGGAAGACTGACATCTTTGAGATGAATGTTAGCAACATTAAAACTTAAATACCATCATTGATAATGGAGTTGGCTTTTCCAGAAGCTTTTGGCAGTGTTTAGCAAGTTAAGACTCAAATTCAAAACTGTCCTGTACAACATGGCCAAACTGAAGCAGCCAGATTTGTCTGGCACTAGCAGAGGGGACCCAAGCTTCAAGTGGCTAAGTGATATCTGCTGGGGCTGGCAGTGCTATTATGTGGGAGAGCAAATTGTGGCAGGCATTAAGCTATAAGCTGTTCTGGGGCTCTGGTCTAGTGGGCAGTGTGGTTAGTAAGGCTGTTTAGTATCACAAAAAGTCTTGTGTCCTGAGGCCACTGGAAGGCTTTCATCTCTGAGCTGAAGACAGAGGTTTTGTCCACATGCACTCCAATGCCAGTCTTCCTAGATTTTTGAAGAAATCACTTTTTAATTTTAATTTTTATTTTTTAAAAAACTTCACGCTGATCAGTGACATAATTAGGTGGCAAATCACTCTTGTCTGGTTGGAGAATGTCTTTGTACACAGCATGGCTGTTACAAAATCAGCCAACCAAAAAAAAAACACCAAACTTTTAAATTTTAGCGAAGTAACTAATTTCTGTTTAGTTCACTGGTGCTTTTCAGCTTTAGTCAGCATGTATGAAAACCTAATATATTGTGTATGGCCCAGGTGGAACCTTGGTTGCTCTGGTGGAGCTGCTGTCAGATAAAGTGCCTAGGTAATCACATTCATAAATCCAAGTAAAGAGATTCTATGCTCTTGAAATAAAATAAATATCATCTTGCATGAGGCTCAGTCAGTAGACTTAAAGCACAGCAGCTGTTGAAATTCTGCTTTGCCTGCCTTGTATTTCTTCTTACCTGTCTTTTTTCAGCTGCCACATTTCCTGCTAACCCATAAAAGGATCTGAATCTTCAGTCTTGAGCCCTTTGATATGCTTGTTCCTCCAGTATATCCTGCAATGGGAGAGAATTATGTATTTTTGATTAACTCAACCTGAAAAAAAGTTATATTTCTCAAATTTTAATAGAGTTGAAAATTATTTCTAATGTCTACATGAAGTGGTGATGCTGTTATTGGTCTTAAAACATTCAGTAATAGGCTTATCAGTGGGCAAACAGTAGAGACAGGTATGTCTTTTAGTTTGATGTAGTAGTTCCTCAGAAGAGACTTTACTTGCAGATTAAACCTTTTTGGAGGCCCAGGAGGGGCAGATTTAGGCCTGGGTGGAGGATGGCTCTCTCAGGAGAGGTTGTCCATGGGGCTCCTCTCTGAGAGGATTCATTGTGTTTCCCCAGTGATGGCGCTTCTAGGAAGTGAATGGCCAAACAGATATAAGAGGTGCTACACGTTGTGCTAGGAAAAGTTGTTTCAAAAGGCAGGTAATGATGGAAAAGATTTTTTTTTTTTCTTTCTCTGGCACTCCTGGTTAACCGAAGAGCTTGTTTTGTCAGGTAACACTACTGTTTTAGAAACTTTCTAAGCTTGTTTTTCATGGAGAGTGCTACAAACCAAACACATGATGGCAAATTGTACCGTAAAGGTGTATTAGTACTTCTTTGGGACAAATTTACACTTTAGGGGGGATATGTTTAATCCCAAACACTAGAGTCTTGCTCCAGAAAATTACAATAGGGAACAGCTTGTTTGTCTTAGTGGTTTTCCTGTTTATAACTCATGGAGGTATATCAGTCTGTGCCGTGATCTCGGACACATACAAGTACATGATCAGCTTATCCTTTCCAAAGTGGGGAGTGCCTAAAATTATCACCCTTTCATTTCGCTACACTTAGGAAGGAATGAGCAAGGCACTTCATTAGGAAACACTGGAGGCAACTTCCAACAGAAAACTCCTCTCAAAGTTAGAAAGAAAACAATTAATTTTGACAGCTGTGATTTCTGGGTTTGTTCCAAAGCTATAATGTCCTGATAGGCAGAATAGACTTGGGTCTCCAGGGAGACTCCTACAGATGCTGTGTTTGGTTTGGATGGCAACAAGTAATGCTAATTCAGTGGCCTAATTCATACTGAAAGTACCTGACAATGTGCTTGAAGATATGTGGGAGTAATATGTTGCAGGCGTGGAGCTCTTTTCTGGCAGAAAATGCCTCTTGCCACTTCCCCCCCTACCCGCTTCGTACCTCCTATTGTGGAACTGAATTCACCTCGAATGCCTGAGGTGCAGAAACAGCTGAGGGAAGGTCTGTGCCCTGTGCCATCAAACCCATGCTTCCACCCGCGTTTCCGTAAGTAATGAGGTAATTACAGCCAGCATGGCTGTGCTGGCAATCAAAAGTTATATCCTCCTGGTTATGCTTCCAGTTTGTTGCAAAGTTTTCATTACTGATTTCCCATGTAGAACTCTGTGACCTCTCCTGGAGTCCCAGTTATTTGAGAGAATGTTTAGTATTCTGCACCTGGAACCTGCAAGTTGTCCTACACTACCTTTGCTCCTCCGGAGATCTGAAATTGGTAGTTATCTGAGAGTTAGAACTATTTTCTGCTTGCCCACAATGTCTTTGTTTGATGACATATTCTTCAGCTTATTTCCAAACTTTGTATTCTACATGTTCTTGTGGATTGGATACATTCAGCAAATTGTCTTGCACTTCTCTGCTTTGGTGTGGCATGATTTTAGAATGACCTTTCCTCCCATTATGATTATGGCCACTGTGCATGCTTTTAGTGAAAGTACACATTGCTGAAAGCTATCATCAAAGCATTGAAGTAGTCAAAATTTTAGGAATATGAACGATCTAATATTGAGGGTTTGTTTCTTCCTTTGCCATCCTCCATTGTAACGTGCCATTTATCTTCATCTTGTGTCAAAATCTGTATTGCTGCATGCAAATCACAAAGCTTTAGAATAGAAGTTTTCAGAAGTGGATATTGTAAAGGTTGCATCTAACATAGAGAACTGATGGATTCTTAACTGAAAACTCAGTGTTACTACATCAGAGAGGTTTGTCTGATCATTTTCCACTAAGAACATATACAGTAACTTCAGTGTTTCACAGAAAGCTTAACTAGAGGATCTTCAAGTCTGCCTTCATTGTCAAGTTATTGACCACTTTTTCTGAAGTTATGCCTACTAGTGTATATATTTTTTTCATCTATAAAGCAAGAGCAGTTTTGTGGAAATAACTTAGAACTTTCCTCTTTGAAATTACTTGATGAAACTTCATATCTGTGAAAGCCCAAAAAATACTTGATTATGTTTCCATGTTCTCTATGTGGGTATCAAGTTGGATTCTTTTATTGCCATCTTATTTTCTAGCTATTTTAATCTCTGTTTATTTCTAGGTTTTAAGGTACTGAATAAGCTTTACCCTGTAATATGTGAGTGTACCCTGTAACACGTGAGTGAACCTAATCCTGTAAAGCTAGGACTGGGTGATACCCATACTGTAATAACAAATAACATACTGTAATAACAAATAATAATGAAGAGAATTCAGTAACAGCTTATACTGCATTTGTTTTGTCCTGGGAGAAGACCCAGGTCTGGTGTTAAATTTTAGACTGAAATATAAACAGCTAGCTGTAAATCTAAGGGAATCTAATCCCTAGAGCACTACTTCCTTCTTTTGGCATACACACTGCATCACTTAAGACTTCCTTAGATGACAAAATAAATTAAAAATATAACTGATTAAATTATTGTGACTTGGTAAGTTTCATCATATTAGCAGGCACCTTAAGGCAGCATCTCATTCAGCAAGAATAGATGTAGGGGAACCAACATAAAAAAAAAAAAGGGGGGGGGAATCAACATAAAAAAAAAAAAAATTCCTCAAGAAGAAGAGGGTGTAAAAATAGAAGTAACTAACAAAAAATGCAAGTTTAGATAAGTTGTGTCTTATGCAAAAGAAATTATAAATTTATATGTTTTTGCCCTGTGTGATGGTTTAACCCGGCCGGCAGCTAAACACCACGCAGCCGTTCGCTCCCCCTCCCCCCTCCCTCTCTGGGACAGGGGAGAGAAATGGAAAGTGAAGCTCATGAGTTGAGATAAAGACAGTTTAATAAGACAGGAAAAAAATAATAACAAAAATAATAATAACAATAATAATAATAATACAATGGTGATAATGGGAAAGTAATAATAATATGTACAAACAAGTGATGCACAATGTAATTGCTCACCACCCGCTGACCGATGCCCAGCCTAACCCCGAGCAGTCCGGCCCCCTCCCCCCGGCTAGCCACCCCTATATATTGTTTAGCATGACGTCAGATGGTATGGAATACCCCTTTGGCTAGTTTGGGTCACCTGTCCTGGCTCTGTCCCCTCCCAGCTCTTACTGCACCCCCAGCCTGCCTGTTGGCAGGACAGAGCAAAAGGCTGAGATGTCCTTGGCTTGGTATAAGCACTGCTCTGCAACAATTAAAACATCGGGGTGTTATCAGCACTCTTCTCATCCTAAGCCAAAACACAGCATTCCACCAGCTACTAGGAAGAAAATTAATTCTATTCTAACTGAAACCAGGACACCCTGCTAGGGTATGGAAAGCATTAGCCATGAAAAAGGGGTTTCAGTGAAGCCCAAGTGTACCGGGACAGTGGTCTGACGGAAAGTCTTTTAAAATCCATTGCATGCAAGAGGCTAAGCCCTGTCACTATGTACAGATCTGGCTTTTGCTCTGGGAGCTAAAAAGGACAGAAAAATTGAAAAGCCAGGAAGTTCATCTTACTCCAGCAGGTGAAAGATGTTGAAATACATACAAGATTTTTACCCCCTTGCATCTCATCTTTCACTGAAGGCTAGGTAGCTGAGGTTGTCTCTAAGATGTCTTGAATGTATTTAGGTGATGTTGAGGCTTTCAGTCCTTAAATAATAAATGTAGTGGCAAATATTCCTGCAAGTGCAGAAGAAGCAACAACACTGAAGTAGCACACCCTGGAAACTGATTTTTTTTTGTTCTTCAAGCTGCATTCTTTCTTTCAGGTACTACCTCTTCGAGACTAGTGTGAAGAGTTCTGAAGTGGAACATTTTTGTTGTTGTTTTCTAAAAGGGGATTTATTTATTCAGAGAAAACTGGTGGTTTCATGCAATTGTAATATCTATAAATTCCTCCTTTTAAATCATTGAGCAAGTCACCAAGTACTTCTGAATCACATTTTTTTGGTTGTGTGCCATTGGAGGAAAATATTGCTTCATGCCTTGGTAAAGTACAGAAGCCTGACATTCATATGGTAACAAATCCAATTTTGTATGAGAAATACTACTCTTGTGGAAGTGAGTCCGGTTCCCATCTGTGGTGGGTGACCCCATACCCCTGCAGAGTTGGGAAGATGCCTGTGTGTTGCCCCCCCCCCCCCCGTACAGCCAGCTGTGCTGTTCATGGTGAAGAGGGGACTGGAGCCCTGTAGCTGTCATTGATAAGCCATAAGTAACGTCCCTGTGACTTGGAGGTGTCTGTAAGGACCTTGGCATGTTGGAGCACTCGACCTATCCACTGCTCATCTGCAGGAAGGGAGCTGGAGGAGGAAGTTTCCATCTTCTTGTGTTAGCCATGGGATTGTTTCCGTAACAGTTGCCCTGGTCTGCTCGTGGGTAGCAGCAGCAAAAATCATGAGCTTGCTTTGAGAGGCCAAGCCCTGGAGCACAGCCAGGTTTGGGAGCCCTGTCCGTAGTCTGTGCCAAGACAGCACAAGCACAGTACAGTGGAACACAGGCATTAGAAATCCATGGCAAAAACCATCCCTGGCTTCTGCAAGGGGTGAAGATCTTTCCTGGAGACCAGAACAGACCTTTCTCACAGAAAGTAGTGTTATCAAAGCCTTTCCTGAACCTACTAAATATTTCTGGCATGGGGGAACAGGCTGTTGTTGAAGATGGCCGGGACAGAGCTTCCACCTCCAGTATTTCTCCTCCTGCTGAATGCACTGGAGCAGCGTGTGCTGCATGTGTCTGCTTGACCTATACATGCTTGGTCAGCTGTGGCAAAGTGCATTCCTGGCATGGAGATACTGCATGAAATTGTGCACTGATGCCATGGCCACTGCAAGCAAGAAATATTATTCCAAGAGCTGTTTTTTAGTTGTCCCTTTCAAGAACTTGAGCAAATGCCATAATTTATTTTTAAACTTTATATAAACAACTTAAATATTCGTGATGGCTCACTTTTCTTTCCTTGCTATTTTGGGAACAGACTTTAGTCTGCCCTACGTTGTCTTTGTTCATTTTTGACTTTGGTTTTCTCTCTCTCCCCTTCTGTAACATAGTGATCTGATATCCTGGGTTGACTGAAGGCTGATGGGTTCAATACAAAGTCGTTTGCTCCAGGGAATGAGCAGAATGGATTTGCAGAGCTTGGGCTGTGCCTCACTTCTGCCTACTGTGAGAGCTACCTAAAAATGTAATGTTGCTGATTTCATAACCTGTTCAGATCCTGTTAGTGGTGTTAACTTTATCTTTTTTGTCTTAAAGACAATGCTTCTGAATGTGGCTCAGGAGAGCTGCATGTTGGGCAGACATCAGTGCATGTTAAGCTGTGTTATTACTACTAATCTCTTACTCTTGCAAGCATTTACCTTATGTCTTATTATTTACTGTGCTGGTTCTTACACAGAACCAGCCTTGAAAACATTGCAAAAGCAAAAAGGGTGAAATACCACTCGATAAGGTTCTGTAGATCTCTTCTGATTGCTTTTCTGATTGCCAGTCTAGTTTGGGACCCATTGCTCTAACCTATGCCAGAGGCACAGAAGCTGTCATGATTGCCCATTGTCTTTGCACCACAAAGTCAATGGAATTATTAAGATTCAGCAACCCATCTGCCCATAACGATGGTGTTTCTTAAGACATCGTTGTCTCACTTGTTGCATCAGGACAGGGTTTTGGATTGAGAGCTGTTGGGTTGGGGGACTGCCTTTACAGATCTCTGCGTAAACAGCAGCAGTGCTTGTGGCTAAAACTCAGAGACGATCACCATGTTGGATAGGACCTTGTAAGGTCTGAATGTTTCAAGAGTGGTTTTCTTAAAATAGGCACCCCAAAATAATCCAAAAGAATATGTAAACTGTCCAGTTCTTTTGAGAAAGCAAAGTTTACTCTGGAAGTCCCATGAGAGGAGGTTTTCCTCCTGTTGCTTTCTTGTTCTGGCTTGTCTGTGTTGTAGGGATGTTTCTGGAGATGTATGTGCTCTCATCCTCCTAGTTCCAGTCAACAGCAGAAAAGAAAGGTCAGAAATAATCAGTGGATGTATTAAGGATAAAAAATCTAAAGCTTGAAAAGGACCAGTCCTGGGTTCATGTAAAGCTTTGTCTCTATATTTTTTGATTTGGCTGCAGTCTTTGCTGTCTGAACAGTGCAGTATTCTGCTGGCAGTTGAGAAGCAGCAAGTGAAACTAGGTATAAAGAAAAAATGAAGAGTATCAGTGACGCATATATTGGTATATTTCTCAATATGCAAGGGTTATTGAAATGAGCTTAGGATATGATAATACATTTCTAGTGGTCATACGTTTCCAATCTGCTTCTACCACTTAATTTTTTCCCCTCCCCAAATCCTGTATATATGTAGGGTTGGAGAACTTCTTAGAGACCTATGTTACGTGTGAGGTAAAAGGTAATCTAATCAGCCAGATAAATGCTTGTGCTTTTATATGTGTTTTGCAAAGGACTTGTTTCAAAATGTAACAGATCCACATTTGGGTATTTCTTAAATACATATATATTTGGGTATTTTCTTAAAAACAAAACAAAAAAAAATCTTGGAAAAAAAAAATCTTAAAAACAAAACTGATGTTGCAGGTTTTTCTACTACTACATCTCTTCTCATTCAGCTGATGCATTTCGTCCAGTGCCAGGCTGGATGGTAGGTGCAGGCTACTAGACAAGCATTGTGTAGCAGTTTTCTCTTGCCAACAGCTCAGTGTTATTCAAAAAAAGCTTGATTTATGATCCCTGGAGAGCATGACACGTAGGTTGGCTTAGATTGCCAAGGAGCATACTGCCAAGCTTACACTCTACCCAGGAACTCATTGGTCTGTGCTGAAGGCTTTGGCAGAGGGATTAAGTGTACCTCCATTGCAAACTGCTTTAAAAAAAAAAAAATAAAAAAAATCTCTTTGTCAGCTGATAACTGTCAAACATGAGCATCTGTAGCTACATGTTGCAGAGTTTCAGATGTGCGCTAGCTTCCTTAACGGATACTCACTTAGTAATAACTGAATAGTGTTAAGGAGAGGTATGATCAATTTTCACTCATTTGCATATACATTTTGAACACATCAAATATTCTGATTCAGCTTTGTCCTCACCATTTGATCTGTGCTCTATCCTCAGAAAAAAAAAATATTTTGAGATATTGCAAGAAGTAATTTTTTTTTGTGTAGGGCTGTAACCAAATTTGGGTATGAAACAAAGATGGGACTACATCAAGTTGTGGACTGCAAATGATTATCTTATGTATGCAGTAAACACAGATGATAGAAGTCTTGACCCATGAGATTGCTTCACTAGACAGATGGATGAAACTAACTAAAAATATGCAAGTTTAATCCATTCCCTTAGGAGAGGCTCTTGGGTCAAAAACTGTCTATACAAACAAAACTTTATTATTAAATCACCATTATTACCACTAATTTAATAATACTTTAACTAATATTTACACTTCTCAGTATGCACTTTCAGCTTATCCTCCGTTTTATACGAATCATACATTTTGGAGTAATGAGCTGGAATAAACTGAAGTAATTTGTCTAACAAAGCCTTCTGCTGTTCACCATTTCTCTTACTTTGGGGATGGAGTGATGCTATTTTTTATGGTAACTGTATTTACAAAAATTGTCCCCAAGCAAAGCTGGTTTTGAAAAGAAAACATTTCGGAGTAAGCTTAGGAGACATCTTGACAAAAAAGAAAACCAGTAAGGGTGTATTCCAATAGTCTCTATAAACTCTTAATGTGACCTGAACTTGTACAGTGCTAGGCATGAATAAAAGCAGGTTTAGGAACAGTCCTTTACCATTCAGTTGTATCTGCCAGGGCAACTCTGAAGCTCCTTGCTCCAGGATAGCCTCTGGGTTATCCAAGAAGGGAGGTCGCTGATGAGAAAAGAGGTGGCTGCAGCTCTTGCTGCAGTGTGTCTTCAGTAGTCATCTCAGTTAGATCCCTTTCCTGCCTGCTTTTTATGGATGTAGTTACAAAGGCTAAAAGGGTAAGTATCCGTGATTTTTACCAGACAGTGGCTGATGGGCTGTGGCTTGAAGCCATATACACCATGTGCAAAATCTGCGAGCCAGGCCCTTCCTATGGAGGCAGTGGTAAGGAAGGTGAGTGTGGCATGTGAAAGAAGCAATGTCCCTTAGCATGAGGGCAGTGATAGACTGCATGCATGACCTCCTGTAACTAGATAATGTGTGTGCATTGGTTTTGTTTGAGCAGTTAAGTTCATACTTACAGTTTGTTGAAATCTTGTTACCTTCTTCCGTTTTCTGTTTATCTGTAACTTAAAAGTGTATGGATGTTTTAATGCTGCATTTGCAATTGGATCTCTTCAGTAGATAATCTTCACTTTTTGTTGAAAGAAGTCAAATTTTGCTTTTTTGCATAGAAAAAATCATTTATTACATATTTGTTTTATTTTTTCAGGTATTGCCTTTCCCAAATAATGCAAAGGGACTAAGCTATGATGCTGAGCGTATCTCATTCCAGCTCATCTAAGCTTTAACAAGGCCCATGGCCTCTTGGGAAGACATAAATGATTGTAAGGGGAAAGTTGCATGATTTAAGACATTTATTTATTCTTCTTCTTTTTTTTTTTTTTTTTTTTTTCTGGAACAAGATGCAGACTGATCAAATAAGAGAGAAACTGCTATCAGTGCTGGCATAAATGAGTCTTACAAGCATGACTGGGCAATACTCATTTGATCACTCTTTCTGTGTGATCTATTCGCTTTTGGTTGTCCTCACTATTAATGGTAAGAAGCATTTTTGGGGCACAGCTCTCTTGGCCCACTCCACATGCGTGTGTAAGGGTGAGGCAAGTCAGACTCATTGATTACATCTCCACTGGCTCACAAGAAAGCCAAGGGCAACTCAGAGGTAGACATCTGGAACACAGATGTCTACATTTAGCCAAACGAATCCCACTCAATCCAGTCCAGTGTTGTCTGACATTATTTGCAAGTTAAGGAAAAATGATCAGTTGGTCTGCACTGATCTGTTTCCAATATTCTATTTATTAAGTGAATTAGATTGATTTTTAGCCAAAGAGCTGGAGTAGAGAAGTGATACAGTGAAAAAAACACTTTTTCCACTACTCCCTGCAGTCAAATAAGAAGGAAAATGTCAAGCTTTTCAGCTATAAACCTCAGCTCAACGTGGGACATACAAGGTCTAGCAGAGTGAACAGGAATAAAAGCCAGCACAGCGTGATTCCTGTTGCGTATCCCTCTCTTGCTGTCTGCTGGTCATGGGCTAAAAAGATGCAGGAGTCTTTTGCAGGAGTCTCAAGCCAATACTGCTAATTTTCTTCAGCTTCACAGAAATGTGATGGCTATCTTTAATCAGCAAATTTGTACTCCTTTATTACAGATGGGTATCCTACATATATGCCTGTCTTGCTTTTAAAATGGCAAACAATGTCTGTGGGACTCAGTTATAGCCTTTCTCTTGGTAGTTCTAGTAGCAGGATTGGATTAAAGCCCTGACAAACAACCCAACAGCTGTGAAAGATGTTGGCTAAATGGTTTTAAATAGTTTACATTAGTCTAGTTGAAGAGCTTAGCAGTTGCATTGTTATGGTCTTCTTATTTTTTGTTTGAAATGACTGTAGAGCTACCTTGCAGTTGAAGCCAGTCATATTTTATGCCTCATCTTTAGAAAATATAGAGGGCATAAGGATAAAACATCCCTGTTTGAAATTTAGGTGTACAACTCACGTACAGTATTTGTCATCATTTACAAGTTTGGAGAACAGACTAGAAAGTAAAAGGCAGATAATGCAGCATGAGTAGTTTAATGCAAGGTACTAGCTGAGCTTTGTGTTTGGACTCTGCCAGGGTTGAGTGCTATCAGCTTCTTCTGCTCCTTAGCCATGTCCACAGCTGCTTTGAACACTTTTGCAAGCAGACCTTTAAGAGAGCAGGTACAACTAAATTCAGTCATTACTTCATAAATCATTCAGAGATACTTCCAGCCTGATATGAAGATGAATACTTTTCCATTATACTTCTGTGAGAACCTTTTTTCCCTCCTGGATAGGAATAACTTGTTTATTTGGCTGGAATGTAAAGCTGAAATCAACAGCTGAAAATATGCATGATGCGTTTTGGATTTTAGTGACTGCTATATGATGTGGCTTTGAGAGCTAACAAATAGATATATTCTTGTGCCCTTTGTGATTAGCCATATCTCCAGAAAGTTGCACTACACTTTCTTGGCCCCTCTCACTCCTGTTAAGGAATGAGGTATTGAAGAACCATTTGTTCTTATGTTCCAGTGTTGGATGTTGGAGTTGAGATTTTGTGTCAGGATTTTGATGTCTCACTTGCTTTACAAAGATTACCATGAAGACCTTTTAGATCTTTGTCTATAGCCACAGGAAAATTGGAAAGACAACTAAGACATGTGAGTGAGCACTATTAAGTAAAGCCATAAGAAAATTCTTCTCCCACTTTGTTCTTATTTTTTTTGTTGCTATTCTTGTTTTTTGAGTTCCAGTTGGATCTAATTCTTTTTGGGTTGTTTTTACTGCCTGATAATTAACTAGATTCACTGCAAGATAAATAGTAAAACCCACTTAATCCATCTCCAAGCAGTTTACCATCTCATTTTAGATTTGCTGTTAAAGATTGGAATAAAGCAGCAGTATCCCTCTATCAGACTGAATTCTAACAAGTTTCAGAGGTAGGTTACTGGAGTGGAAGTAACAGTGAGATGGCTTTTATTTACTATGGTAGCAAAAGAGTGTCCCTACAGAAGCATGCAGTAGGGGCTTGGAGGGTGCCTAGCTGGCCTGCTGTGTAGATTAAAAGAATAAATCAATTCATGAAAAGTATTAGTTCTCTGGAAAAAAAATGGCAGGCAACCAGTTTGTCTTCATGGAAATAGTTTTTTTTTTTTTTTTCTTTTCTATGTGGAAAGCAAATGTTTTTGAAAACAACAACAAAAGCCTACTGTTTTCCCCTGGAAAGTTTTACGTTACTCATTTTAGCTTAATAAAGGAGGTGACAATGATTCAATAAGAAGTAACTGTTAAAATATCTACAAGAGACCTAAATAATATCAGTAATGCGTGAAAGGGCAAGAGAGTATGTATGCTTGTCTCTTTGTAGCTGCTGCATTGGGGTTGGTCCAAAGTGCACTGAAACTGATGGAAAGTGGTGTGCTAATCTGAGAGGGTTTTCACAATGTACATGAGTGACTTTCAAGAGTGACAGTGGTGGCACTTGGCTGGGAAAAAGGGCATTCCCAAGCTCTCTCCCCATCCCAGGAGAGAAGAGGATCCCCTAGGCGTGGGACCCCTGTCAGGAGGCGTCGGATCCCAAAGGGTCACGCAGTGCCCATGGGTCATGCACCCGGCGTTTCCACTGCTGGGGAACAGATGTGAAAAGGACACCTGGAAAGGTTCGCTGAACTCTGGCTGACTTCGGTCTGTCCTGTTTTCTTACCTTCCTAAATGCGTGGTAGGGAAGTTGTTAAAACAAGCTCCCTGTTTCTTTCCTTCCCAACCATATTGCTCTTAAAAGCTTTAGAAGTACAGGGAGGCAGAGAGAGAATTTCTCTCATTCTGTGCCACCTTCTCTCAAGCCCAGGCTGCCAGGATAAAAATGAGTGTGTTTCTGCCAGTCAAGCACTGCTTTCAGTGGGAGCTGATGACACCTTCAGTTTTTGTTTGTGTAACCATTTGGCTTCTGTAATGAAACATTTAACTTTCTCCAAGCCTTTGGCTATGGCTTTTACTGAATTTAATGAGTTTCCTGCCTTAAAAGAACAGTGAGGAAAGCTTCAAAGGAAGCAACTGGACAGGTGAGGAATGCGTCAACAGTCAAGAAAAGTCCAGCAGTTTGTTAGTGAAAGGACACTTTAATCTGCAGGACCTTTGCTGTAGGGGTTAGCCAGTGGTGACAGAGGGTGAAGCAAAGCTTCATGCTCATTCCTCCCAGTAGCAGCTTGTATTTGAGCAAAGTGTGCTCTGTATTTATACAGTCACCACTGCAGGCTTGACAGATCTAATTTCTGTCCTGTGAATGGAAAAGTTAATCTCAGTAAGGTTGTTTATTTTTAGTTAGGCTACAAAAAGAGTAAAATGAAGGAGAGACAGAGCTGGCCTTAAAGTATGCTGGATTAAGAAGTCTAAATTTATATCTAGTGCAAAAAGTTTATTTTCTGTAGTATATCACTCCTGCTTTTAATGTAAGAGCAATTCCTTCTTAGTACTGAAACAGTCTTTAGAGCTTTCTTAAAAGATTTTTGCTTCATTTTAACTCCCAAGCATGATTAAGATGCAGAACTTTCATCCCTGACTGCCTTGCAAAGAGCAGATTCGTTTCTTAAGGGTACATCATTGCTCCTTCTAGGGATGCAGTTCCTATGACATACTTCACAATGGAGAGCTGGTTCAGATTGTAGTGACTACTTCCTCTCATCCTGGAAAAAAATACTTGTAGCTACTGGTAGGATGAACTTCAGATCAGCACCTCCATGTTAGCAAACTCCAGATGTTCTGGATTACATGTAGATACTTGTCTTAACCCTCAGAACAACTGGTTTTTGGGTCATCCCAGATGAGTTCATTCCTACTGCTGAGTTTACCCTTGCTGCATCTTCACTGGCATCAGCCAAGGACTTGTGTCCTGTGTCTGCAAGTGAGGAAAACAGACTCAGAGGTCTCCTTGTTCTGACAGCTTGCAGCATATGAAGGTAGGGATGCCCTATCTGAAAGGAATGAAGTGACACCAGGCCCAGTGCTGTGCTGAATAAGCACAGGTCCGCTTGAAGAAGGCAGAGTATGGCAGGTCCTAGGTAAGGTCAGAAACTGCTGCTGCCTAGTGGGATGCTGGCTGGGATCTCCTTTTTCTTGCCCCGATCCCTGTCTTCTGCCTGTGGGGGTGGTTCTCTGAGAGGTTCCTCACACCTGATGGCTGCCCAGAGAAATGTGAGAATTAGCGCTTCATGTCAGTATTTGCATAGTGGCCAGGAAACACCAAACCTGCATATAAGAGAAGTGGGGAGAAGCTTTTCAGCCTGTTAGAGACTCCTACAGCAGCTGGGTCCCAGTCATGATGGCAGGCTGTCCTTCAGCCTCTGGGCTTTGGCCTTATCCCAGGGTTTCAACTGGTACAATGGAGACTTCTCTTCCCTTTGTTAAACTCACTAGCTCATCTCAGAATAAGATGGGACAAAAAGGTCTGTGGACCGTGGCATGTTGCCATGTGAACGAATAGTGGGTTTTAAGAGTTTCCTTAGGAAATATAAAGAAGCTAGTGGGAACTTGACTTAAAAAAATAAATAAATAAAAATCTAAATACAGCTTTATAGTGTAAGCAAGTACCTGATGTTTTCCTTCAGGAAAAATCTTGTAGCCCTCATCTGGTCTGCAAACCAAGTACAGCAAATAATCCTGCACAAAGCTGCCTTGGGGCAGTTAAGTGGGACTTGCAGGGGAGAAGGGAGTGTTTCTCTTCGCAGTCTCTTGTGCCCACTTGTGATCATTTTCTGTTATGTGGACTTTTGCCAGCTACGTGCAGGGACAGTGCTGAAGATGCTGTTCGTGTCTCTACTTCTCTGTGATCTGTTCCAGGGATGTCCCTTCTCCCCGAGCTGGCTGGCACAGTTGTTGATTTCTAGGCCAGTATCCACAGGAGTGGGAAGCTCAGGGAGCAGTGTGCGAGCGGTATTTAAAAAAAAAAAAAAACAAAATAAAAAAACCATAAAATAATCCAGGCACTCCAGCTCAGGCTTGAAATTGTGACAGGGAGTTCATTAATTTAAACAAATTACTTTCAAGCGCTGGAATGCTGTTACTACAATATGGTTGACTAGAAAGCAAAGAGCAGGGCTTACACCAGCTTTTGCACATAACCTTGCTGAAGCCGATGAAGCTGTATCTGTCGGGAAACCTTGTCCCATGGCTTCCAACCAAGAAGCTCACATCTTTTGTGTGAAGATTTATAGCTATGCAATAAACATTCCTCCAGATGAGCATGATGATATTTTAGGTATCAGGGTTGCATTAATCAGCGTGTGATGGGAACCTTGGCAGGGCAGGAAGTGAACAGAAACTTGCATGCTGGCAACCACAGCACTTGCAATATCATGGCTTTGTTTTCTGCTGTACACATGGCTGAAGAAGGCAGTTTGCAAAAGGAAAAATTGTCCAAGAAGGTTTCTGATGTCAGAACTGCCACTTTTCTTCCCCTCTGGGTGCAGGGCACGGATTGCTTTTGTATTTGTTTATAAAGCAACATTGAGGGTTGCATTGCCTGAACCCAGCTAACTCTATTCACCAATATCAACCAGCATACAAAAAGAGCTTAGTAGGGATCTGGACTATCTAAGATGCCCAAATATGCTGATTTACAATACAATTAGATTGTATTTTGACTCCTATGTGGTAGGAGAAAAGCCCTCAGTTTGGGATCCCTACGTGCATCAGATGCTGCTCTACTTGCCACAGGGTTCGTCTTCCTCTCCTTTTCTATTGTCAGGTCTGTCTCTTTGCAGCTTTCTCACAACCCTTTTTTGTTCCCCTTTTTCTCCACAAGAGCCAGACTGGATCTGCTCTTTGATGTTTTTATGGCCCTGCTGCTTTCCCACAGTGTGTGGCTGTTGTGTCTGATCTGTCACCAGTCTTCCTAGACAGCAACTTAGAAAGTGCCTTTTTTAATAACCAACCTCACTTTCTGTCCTATGATTTCCCTGACATTCATTAACCATTTATGCCAGCAAATGTAATATTGTAAAACATTTTTCTTGCCCTGTCATCTGAGAGCACAGTCCAGTCCTGACTGTATTATTTGATAAAGACATCAGTGTAATCAGAATCACTTTTCCTTGTCTAAGCATTGCTTCAGTTGGCTTTCTTGGAATTGTGGACTGCTGTCATGCAATAACATATATAAAGCTAAGTCTATTTCAACTCTCACAGATTTACCTAGCAGCTCAACTCAGGAGACTACTTAAGCACATTTCTTTAAAAGCGTAAGTGCAATGCTTCTGTTCTGCTTTTTCAAGTACTACCTTCATCCATTTACCTTTTTTCCTTCAGTTAAACGTTATGCTTCTGGCACAAATGTTTTCTTTCTGGTTTGTGTTTGGACAGCATCTTTGTATTTGACCATAACAGAGACTCTGTGTCTTGTGGTAATGCACAATTTCTACATTGCCCAGAAAAAAAAAATAAATATATAGTTTTTGACATATTTAGAAACAGTGAAATAATTTTTTTTTTTTTTTTTTTTTTAATCTCAGTTTTCTCGGAGAACTTCCAAGAGCCTACTTTATTGAATTCAGAAGAGATAATGAGAAATGTAAGATCAGAAAGTAGATAATTTCCTCTTGTTCCACTGCTCCCCTCACCTGTTGCATTTTGGTTCTAGTAATCACATAATATGCCATACTCCCATGTAGTAATGGTAGAGAGAATTTTTAGTTGGTTCTCTAGACAAAGGTGAAAGCTCTCCCACGATTCCCCATTTGTGTTGGTACATGGAGAAGGAAAATGGTGTTCTCATAAAGAAGCTATCAGTCCCATTTTGATAAGCAGAGGCAAAGTTTTGCTTAATGTTCAAAGCCTGTACATGCAAATGTCTGTCTGTATGTCTCCTTAGCCACTAGTGTTAGAGAACGAAGTTGCTCTCTTTTTCATCTTTGTCAGAGTTGACTTTGTCAGGGTCAAAAGTATTCCTAGGATTTAAGTACATAGTGTGTTTGCCTGAGGATCCCATGAGCTTACTGCATATATAATTACATGCCACCGTACTTCAACACAGTGTAAACAGCGTGACTCAGGGCATGAAATAACAGTGAGCCCTGGCCAGGCAGCTCTTCAGCCAGGCTTTCACTAAAGTAAGTGAAGTTTTACTTCAACCAAAAAAATCTGCTTGTTTTGAAAATCAGTCAAGGTGGTTCCTTTAATGAGGCAGGTATCTGATTTGGAAGTTTCAAGCTGCAGATGCAGGTTCTTGCTGTTATGCCTAACAATGACTTCTAGATGTACCAAAAAGTTTGTTTTGTTTTGTTTTGTTTTGTTTTGTTTTGTTTTTTTCCTCTCTTGGAAGATAAGCTGACACATAAGGATGCTGCAAAAGCACAGTAGAAGCAGAGCTACAACTGGAGCTGCTCATCTTACAGGCATTGATGGTGGACTTGGAATCTGTTCTAAAGGAGCAATGTTGTTCTGCTTGGTTATGAAAGGTTTCGGTTGTGCTGTTGAGTCTGTGGGTTGAAAAAGAAAGATAAGCTTGTATGAGTTTCTGAAAGGAGAGGATGCGTGGGAGATTTGAATGCTGAGATGTGAGAGAGAAGCAGTGAGCTGGGTGACTGAGAGCTGCTCGGTCAGCTCAGAGCAGCATTGGCGTTAGCTGTTCACAGGAAATGAAGGACATGCACGCAGTGACTTGCTTCTCAGCGTGGATCTGTCTGCCTCTCTTCAGCAGAGCAGTCCTGCTTCCAGATGCCAGTAGTGTGTGGTGATCCTTCCTCTTGAGGGTTTTTGTGGGAACCTGAACTTTGTTTTAGGTAGTAAGTCCAAGTCCAGGAGGAGTTCAGGAAAGCAGCCAGCCTGCCACTTCCTTGCACAGGCTTAAGCTACAACAGAAGAGTCAAAATGAAAATATATGAAGAATCCTGCAGGAAAATCAATGGATAAGGTTACATTTCTGCTGGGGTTGTTCTAAGGTTGGTTTCAGTGTGACCAGGTCAAACTGAAGTGAGTCCACCACTGTGCTGTAATTTTTGTGTGTGCTGATGGTACCATGAGGATGAATGTTTCCAGTACTTTCACCTATATTACTCGATGGTTGTTTCTAAGTGAAACAGTTTTTAAGCCGTCTGCATAAGTCTCAGTTGTACGCATGTGCAGGTCATATGCTGTGGACTCCAGAGTGCTCCCTTTTCTAGAAAACATTTTTAGCCCTTAATTTTCTTTTTGTGTTTTGGAAAAGCCCTTCACTTTCTGTGGGCTATTGAGTGGGCTCTATGAGGATCTCACCTATCTGTTGGCTTCTTTTCAAGGCATGACATTTTTGAAAGACTTAAGAGGTGTGGATTGTGCACATGCAAATGTGGCAGTGGTGTTTGCCCAATCTTAGTGTATGTTTGATCGGAAACAACAGAGGTGATATGTCTGAAGCCACTTCTGAAAATTGTGCTGCATTTGTTAGCTTAAAATGCCCGTTCATAAAGTAAATTTTGTCTCTTCAGGCATGAAAGCTTTAGGACATGTGGAACTTTGCAGATCCTGTGGTGGTCTTTTTTTCTCTCCTTTAGAAAAATACACTGAAAAGATTTTTTAAATTACTCTGTTTGTATCCCAGAGTGTGGTGGGGAAAGAAAGACCTCCTGGATGAAATACCCAAAAATCACTTCATTGCTTCAGCTAGCCCAAAGAAGCATCTCTAATTGTTTGTAATAAGTCTTTCATTACCTTGGGCTACAGTGGATATTGCTGTAGTTTTCAGTCCTGAGTCAGTGTATTCATACCCAGCAGCTACATTGTTGTATGGCTTTATTTTTACTGGGGTTTCCGATACTTTCCTCAAACGATGTGATCTGCAGACATAAAAAAAAAAAAAAAAAAAGGAATCTTTCTGTGGCAGAGACTGTGAAGCTAAGGATTATATGGAAGTTCATAAGTGTTCTCATATAAAAATATTTTACCAAGTAGTAAGTAGTGCATGAAACCCTGTAAGAATTATGAGATTGCATCTGAAGCAAAACTTCCCTTATCATGGATGTTTGAGGCAGGATTACTTTTTGCTTGGTTCCAGAAGGCAGACCTGTAATGTCCTGTTCCCAGGGGAAGCCTCAGCTAGCTCTTCAGCTGGAAGACCGTATTTTATTCAGTTTCTAGGAAAAAAAAAAAAAGTGGACTCAGTGAGGGATTTGTTACAAATAGCTGAGCACACTGGTTCATGTTAGATAAAAACTTCTGTGTTCTTCATATCTATCAGAAACTCCACTTTATTCAAGTATTTTTCAGGCTACTGCCTTACAGGAAGCAGGAGGTGGTGCTCCCTGGCCTGTCCATAGTGCTGCCTACCTCCTTCTCTTGAATGGTACCCAACAGTATAAATTAAATTATTTCTCTAAGTGCCTATTACCTTAGCTTTATCAAAATTAGATTTCTTGTGCCCTGGCTTATCTTTTCCATTTTCTACATGCTTCCAAATATCATCATGGTCTTTTCTAGTTTTGACTAAACTTAATAATTTGACATCACTTGCCACTTCAGTGCTTGCTTATTTCTCCCCAGTCATTTAAAATTGCATTAGACAGTGGTCTTCCCTTTTTGAGTGCCAGATTGCCCTCTTAACCTCTAGTTGTCTCTTCTATTAATGGCTTAACATGGTGAAAATTCTGACATGAATCACCTGGGGAAGGAAAAATGTTCATGTGAAAGACAGTGCCTGGAGCTTAGATCTGAGGACCTTAGAAATAAAGCTTTTAGAAACTGTCTCACATCACTAGAGTTTGGCATCCTAATACATACACTGCTTCCCCACACCCTCAAAAAAAAAAACACACAAAAAAACCACCACAACAAACAAATGAGCAATGAAAAGGCAACAGGTACAGGCAGAGGCTTAGGTTTTAATAAATAAATATGTATATTTTAGTGAAGTTATTTTATTAAAAAGAAATGTTGAAATAATCACTTTCTCCTCTCAAGCATATCCATATCTTATTAATTACTTAGGAAGCACTGAAGTATCATCACTGAGTATCTAATGATAGGAAATGTCTGCTTGTCTCCATGAGTTGTGTGAGTTCAGGTTTGGACCAGTCTGTGGACCGGTCTGCTCTGGTTCTGTGCCTCGGCTCTTGCTGTATAAAAAACAGACCCAGAGCATTCAGTGGTTTCTCCTTGGTTCCCCATGAGACATCTGGTGATTTTTCCAAGCATCCACAGTTTGACTAATGCAGTACTGAACATGCTCGGAGTTACCACCTCCAGCAAAGAAGAAACCCTGACATTTCATCTCCAAGGCACGCATCCCTACTGTTTGAACTTGAAGGAATCACTTTATTAGCTGCTACCATTAGCAGTCACAATCTCCTTTGTGAACCAGCCAGGAGGTAGCCAGTCTATGACAAGCGTTCCTGACCACCCAGTCTTTTGTCTAAATAATCCAGAGAGTCTAACACCCCATCCACCCCCAGGAGGGAAACAAAAAAAAAAAAAAAAAAAAAGGAAGGCAGAAAATAAAAAGCTTGCACCACCAAACTTGGCATGTCCTAGAGAGCTTTGTTTGGAGCTGTCGTTGTTCCTCTAGGAGGAAATATTGTTGTATGTTTGAAGTCTTGGGCTGGAAGTTCAGAAATCTGAGTTCAATTTTCAGCTGTAAAGCAGTAATGTGGTGTGAAGCTGGGAAGGCATTTACCATTTTTCTTTCAGTTTCTGAGCTCTGCCTTGCCCTTGGGTTGTCATGCATATTTACTCCTCCGGTTTTTGCACTTTGAGGATGGTCTCTAACTTGCTTCCAGTTCCTATGGTAATCACTTGTTTTATGTACTTGTGTGTTAGAGGAATACTATTTCTTTGAATTCAGTTCAGAATTCAGTGCACTTCTGCCAAACTAATTTGTCTTTGCTATTCTCCTTGCACTCCATTTTTCTCCCCTCCTTTTGGGTGCTTTGGTAAATATAGACATTACCAAATCTCGGTGCCATGTCTTGGGTGAAAGCATACAGATAGTTTACACACCACTGCCAATGGTGTTGTAAGAGACTGAGTGCTCCAGGGTCAGGGGCCAAGGCTATAGATCACAGAGATGCTTTTAAGTTGGAGGCATTGATTGTTTGCTTTAAAATTCTTGTCTTCCACACATTTTTTGTGCATGCATATCTGCCAGCTGGGCTACATCAACCTCATTCTGTAAATACATTTTTAACTGTGCTTTCGATCATGTTTTCTATTTGAGATATTCTCCTGGGCTGTTCCACTCAAACCCGTTTTAGTGTATTGTCCGGGCAATGGGTTAAGCTGCTATGTTGATGTTTTTCAACAAAAGCAGAATAAGCTTTTCTTTGGCTGGTTGATAGCAAAGAATAGCACTGAGTGCCTTGAGCTATAACACCTCAAACTGTGTCTTAGATTTCATAAGACAAACAAGGTCTAGGTAGCTGGAAAACTGTGTGGGAACACTTGAAATGAAGACCAAAAAGCTGTAGCAAAATGGGTGTAGGATTTGGGGTTTGGCATTCCTTCCTCTGACTTAGCAATGAGCAAATTTGGGTCTTGGTGAGAGAATGTGAAAATGGAAACTCCTAAGCATCCAGTCATGAGTCTCAGTTGAAGGGGTTGACCTTGGGATATTTCAAGCCTACTTTTCAGGAGGCATCAGTATTGTAGATGTTGGTGGAACCAATATTTCAGCCATTCTCGCCTCCAGCAGCTCCAGCTTAGCTCCAGAGAACAATCAAGGGAGACAGAGATGAGATTTTGGTTTAAAGCGAAGCCTTGGAGGCAGTGTATCGCACAGGTCTTTCTCTGAATGACTCTCAGTAAGCTGCGAGTGTGCTTTTGGGAAATCAGAGCTCCTAACAGAGTAGGGTAGGAGGCAGCTGGTTGGAACTGAGTTCCTTGTGGATGCTAAAACTTTACCTGGGTTCAAAAAGTGATTGCATGGCATGAAACTTGAAAGATAAACATGGTTTATATAAAAAGATAAATGCAGTTTAGCTAAAGCAATGGTTGGGAATGGGCACAGGGAGAGACCATCCCCTGGTCTTATCCAGTACTTTTACCTCATATTCTCATCCTTGTGAATATTTGAAGTTAACTATAGCTGAAATAACAGGGTCATGGGAGATCCTTATACAGGGTTGTAATAAATGCCTGCTCATGCTCCAGTTGGCTGACCAGATGTTCTTCAGCAACTGGCTATCCAAGTAGCGCTTTTTATGGAAAGCTGGACCCAAAACATTTTGCAGTGGCAGGTAGAAAGATACAGAAAAGCTGTGGTTGTAGGCATGTTACTGGTGGGATAATCCCCCAAAAGGGTGGTCACTGGCATCAAAAGGGGAAGGAGGGGAAGGAGAGACTGAGTCTGGGCTTTAAAACTCTTTTGTTCCTTCCTCAGGTTAAAGCCCAGACAAGTAATTTTCAATGGGATGTGAGACTCTAACATGAGTGAGATAAAGGGCTATTATAAAGAGCATTTCCTCTTACTGTAGTCGTCCCTCCCAGTTTTCTATAAATGTCTCAGTTAATAAAAAGGTGGTAGCAAGCACACTTCTGCGCTGTTCTTTTTGCAGGTGCGTATTTGTTCCCAGCAACTGAGATGGAGGAGGGAAGGGTTCTGAAGTGACCATATTGTTGGGAAAAAATTTTTATCACTATTTGCTTTCAAGAAATCAGCTTTTTGCACTACTTGCTCTTTCCATAAACAGCTGGAAGAGCTCTTATTAACTGAATAGGAAACAAGTATGTCATTGGGTTGTATGACATGGAAGTGAAGCTGGCTTGAAAACCCTTTTTCCTCTGTCACCTGTTCTTAAACATTTTCTTTCTTCAAGTTATTGTTGCAGAGGCCCAGGATGAATATCTTGGCAATTGGCAAAATAATGCAAAAATGTATAAGCTGGTTTCAGATTTTAATTCTAAAAATAGTCGCTATATTTGTCTGGTCAATGGGTTCTAGGACAAACTAAACAAATTTTCTTTTGATGGATCTAAAAGCACTCCTCTGGGTTAATAAAAGGAAAAAATGATTCCCAGGGAGAGGTTGGACTGGCTTTGGAAGTCTTTTGTGTTTTAGTATTTGGTGTTATAAAAATGAGGGGAAAACCTGAACTCCAGGGAGGGTGATGGCTGGGGAAGATAACTTGATTTCAGATAGCATTGTTAAACCCTGGCAGATGCTTTTTATGAAGGGCCAGGCAGCTGAGGAGCGCTTCAGAAAATATGATTTTACATGGGATAGCAAAGAGCAGCTACAGCTGATGGTGATATTCATCTAATTCTCAGAAGGGAAGAAACGCAGCGACAGTTGGCAATACTCAGACGTCTTGGAGTGCTTGGCCCCCTCTCAGATTACACTGAAATTATTAATGTTCCTCTTTCCCAGTATACACAGAAACACTGATGACAGCATCTCAGGGATTCAGCCTGCTTTGATTGTTTTTATCTGTGGAGCCCCAAGAGCTTCTGTGCAAGCTTTTTTGCCCATGTAACATGCAAGCAATTCATCTAGAATTTCGTAGGTCAGCCCCGGAGTAATTCCTGGGAGACATTTCCCTCCCCAGCTCGGGAACAAGTGCACCCGACAGCAGATGAACACCATCATGATTTGGCATGGTCGCTTTGCAGAGGAGGGTCATAAATGAGCGAAGAGGTGTGGTGCTCACGAGCTCTTCATAGTTTCGTATGCTGGAGGCATCACTGTTGTATCCTCCCCAAAAACTGTACTTTCTGAAATAAAATGGTGTCCAACCCAATGATGGTATCTACTATTTCTATACCCTGTATGGGGTTTGAGTCCAAGGGACTGTGAACTGACTTTTGCAACCTCAAACAAAATATATGGGCTAAAGCAGGGATACTTCTGCCCTGAGGAGAGTCAGATAATGTTTAGCAGGCTTGAAGAGCTGTGGCTGGGACCAGGAAAGATGCTGGATCAATGTGAGATGGAGGCTGGCTGGGATTTGGACAGCCCATTAGGCCCGATACAGGAACAGAGGAAGCACCCTGTGGTTTTAATGAAGACTTTGGTTTTCTGATTCATTTGGAAAACAGTGTTCAGAATGGTATGTCATTTCCTTATCTCATGAGCATTGGTTAATTAGAGCCTACATGATAGCTAAATGAGTTTTGGTGCAGCTCTACAAAACTGGAGGGAAAGGAGAAAGAAAACAAAAAAGGGAGAACAAAGGTTGGATTAAATAGAAGTGTTTTTGTTTTTTTTTTTAATATTTCTTGACAAAAATGTCTTGGGGGGGGACCATTAGACACTTTCAAATTAAATATTTCATTCTGGTGAAAACAAATTGTCACCAGCTCAGTGACAGGGGAAGAGGTTATATGATAAATTGATGGAGTGAACAATTGTGTTCACCTTCCCAGATCAGAACTTTTGGGTGAAAATTGGCCTGAAGGAACTCAAATAGGAAATAGTTAACTATCAACCCGAATGTAATTGTAAGCTGCAAATTAATTTGCTTTTTGGTATCAGAACAATGGCAAATGTGAGAAAACTTTAACAGGCTTCATGGAAACAAAATACTGGTCATCTTCCTCACATACCAGGCAAACTGATAGAACATATAAAAAGGAAAAAAATTATTGTATGTAAATAGAATGAGGGTGTGACTCTTTTTCAGGGGATATCCCTGCTTCTCACAAAGCTGGTAGTGTTACTGTTCACTGTCCAGATCCAGGCTATCCAGATCCTTCTGCAGAGCATTCCCACCCTCCAGCAGATCAACACTCATTTGCAACTTGTTGTCATCTCTTATATCTGTCATTGTCCTGGCTAAATGCTGAGGAGCTCAGGTTCATTTCTGGTCTTTAAAAAAAGAGAGAGTGTGGGGAAAGCCGAGCTGGTAATGTGTTCTTAACAATCTTAATTACAGTTTCAAAATTAACCTAGCTAACAAACCAGCAGAAAGCCACATTTTGTTTAAAAAAAAAAAAAAAAAAAGACAAAAATGTGCATGTGGAAGGTAAAAAGTGAGTATGTGGGTGAAGCCAATTTCAGCATTCTCTTGATATTGCAATCATGAAATGTGGTTGTTTATAGTACCTGACGGGATTTCAGAGTTGGCTTTTATCTGCAGGGTGTAGGAAGTGCTCAGGCCCTTTCTTGAGTTAGTTATAAATACTAATTTTATAAAACCAATGTTGAAATGCTACAGAAACTGTTAGAGCCAGACAGCAGAACTCATTGGTACAAATGTATTTGGGAACTAGCAGAGCTGTCTACAGACAAAAGGAAAAAGAAACAGCCTGAGGGTTTTGTTGTTTATTGGTACTGTCTATGGCAAAGTGAATGAGCTTGCTTGGGGTGGGTACTGTTGTGGTCTCATGCTTTTGATTCAGGCCTTGCTTGTTAGGTTGCACTCCTACAGCTGATCCTGGCAGGAAAAAGTCATTGTAACATTGAATTTAAACTCTCGTGTGTGTTTTTACTGCTGTGTATCAAAATAGTGGCTTTCATACTTGCTAACTTCTAGGGGCACTGAATTCAGGAAAATAATATTGGAGAATGGGACTGCAGCATGATGCCTGCTGGTTTGTAAACAGATTTGGTGCATTTCATTTCTGTACCAGGATGAACTGCAGGATATAATGTTGTAATAAAGCGAACCAGCTATTTGCATCATTATGAGATAACATAATGACTAAGTTTTACTGAAAGGAACAAAGTTTTAGTGGCTGAACAAAGCCTCTGGCAGCAGCTTCTTTTTCCATTCCAAACACTTTTCCCCCTCAAACTGAGAGGAAACCTCGTGATGCTGCTTGTAAAAAGTAACACCGGTGAGTTGACATTATTTGGAGGATGGGAGGTCACACCAGTTGCTTCTCAGAGTGCAACAGATGTTCCTTCCTAAAAAGGACATGCTGTACTCTTTCTCTAATGTTCTGGTGTCTCCAAAATACTGTATATCAAGTGCTGCAGCTTTTGCGCAGAAGTCTTGGCATTAGGTATTTATAGTTACTCCTACACAGGATGACTCAGCCCCCCTCTTTTTCACAAAAGAACACAGCTGGTTAAAGCGTTCCAAAAATTGTCAAGTAGGGACACTTCACAACTGAGATGGATTGTGCCCCAGGGATTTCACCGCTGCATATATTTTGATTCACTGATGAAGTCCTCTGGTAGCCTTGGTACCTGGGTTCTTTTCAGTGGAAGCAAATGAAAAAAAGGATGAGGATACACTCTCTTAACAAGTTCCTTACTAAAAAAGCCCCAGCATGATGTGAGGATGCACTGGGTTGTTTTTAGGCAGCCGCTGGTTAACGGCTGCTGCTCCTGATGAACTGCACTAAGTCCACTGAGAAAGAAAGCTGCTATAAATGTACTCAAGGAAATGCACTGCATTTAACTTAGTTTCACATTTATACTGACATTAGAGGTGGACGGTGGTCTTGCTATTGTCCTGGGATTCCACTTGCTGTGCTGTGATACATTTTTATCCCTTTGCTTTCATAAATGAGCTATTAACATGTCTTTGTAGATGAAGGTTGGTTAGTCTGGTGTTCAATATTGATTTGGCCAGCTATCAAACAAGGATGATACTAAGAAATTGCAAGGCTACTGTGCAAAAAGAGCAGTCACTTCTATCTTGCTACCCCTACGCTTTCTCTGACATATGGGATTGGACTTGCTGTTTGCAATCCAAAACAAATAATGTCTAACTAATAATAATACTTTGTTTTACTGGAAGTTGGAGATAATGGGGAGGTAGTCGTCTTTGTGCCAGGAATTTTAAAAGGTCAAATCTTTGGTTAAAGGACAAAGTCCCAAGATGAGGGGGTGATGGAACAGACACCTGCATGTGTTCTAGAATGAAACCATTGGATTTTCATCTGCTAATTCTGGAGAATCTACTTTTATCTGCTTCCTTTTCTTCTCTCTTTCCCTTTATTTTTATTTTAAACCACACCACAATGACTATATGGTCCTATCCCCCCATTAAGTCACTGAACTTACGCTTGTACTCTTTTTTTCTTGAGACTGGAGTCAGATGCCAACTCTCTAGAGGATGTGGGTGCAACATACATCCCATTTCTTACCTGAGGTTAGTGCCAGCACGAGTTTTATAACTCACAAGACACTTCACATTAGTAAATTAAAGCAGTGTAGCAAGACTTGAGCATTACTGAGTAGTCCATCGTACCCAGTTGTTTCAACCTGTCCTCACTATATGCAGTCATTTCTGTGTTTTACCATATAAATTTTATGGAGAATGCTCAAGATCATTGTCTGATTTTTATTTGACTTCAGGTTGCACTGGTGCAAATCTAAATACCGCTACTGTGCTCTTAACTGTTCAAGTTCTTACTTAGGTGAAATAAACAGAAGTCAGTGGAAGCCATATGGCTTATAGAACAGCATATATTTAAAGCTTTTTTTTTTTTTTTTTTTTTTTTTTTTTTTTTTGCTCCAGGCAAAAGTAGTATGTTAGTAGCTAGTCAAATCATGTTTCTTAAGCTTTGATGTTGATGTACATGCATGTGTATATATAAAATATATATAAAGTTTATATAAAATCCCCCAAAACTGCTGTTTTACAGTTTATACAGCAAATACATTGCTTCCACTCATGTTAGTAACTGTGCTTAGCATCTGGTAAAAATTATGTATTTCTTTCTGATCTAATGTCCATTTGCAGCTCTGATTTTGAATTTGTTTGCCTTGTTTAGTAACCATTCTAGTTTTCTTGCTTTTTATCTCATTGATTATCCTGCACTCTGTCGTAGCACTCAAAACTTGTGCCAGTGTTGCATCAGCCATTATGCAGCTGAATCTGAAAGTAGCATCATCGGGTTTTTCCTCTTTTTGCTTTCTTTTGAATGGGAACTGCAGTGGTTCTGAAAACTCTTGGTTTGGGAAATCTTGCAAGATCAAATCCTCCAGTACAGCACAAGCTTTAGAAGTACAGGGTCTCCTCCTGTGCCCTGTTACTGTCTCATCATTGACTACTCCATGTGCAGCCGCTGTGATAGCCGAATTTCAGATATACACCATGAGCCTAAGTGGCTGCAAATCACTGGTAAGTTCCAATTAACCTCCTTCCCAGGGTTGCTGTGAAATGATAACACATTTCACAGGAGGAAAAAAAAAACAAACAACCAACACCTCATTTCCAATTTCCCACTTCATGAAGTCACTGTGGTGAGGCTGCGCCTTCAGTACTGTGTTCAGTTGTGGGCCCTTTGCTACAAGAAGGACATCGAGATGCTCGAGTGAGTCCAGAAAAGGGCAACGAAGCTGGTGAGGGGTCTGGAGAACAAGTCCTACGAGGAATGGCAGAGGGAGCTGGGATTGTTCAGCCTGGAGAAGAGGAGGCTCAGGGTCAACCTTATCACTCTCTACAGGTACCTTAAAGGAGGCTGTAGTGAGGTGGGGATTGGTCTATTCTCCTATATGCCTGGTGACAGGACAAGGGGTCTGGGCTAAAATTGCACCAGGGGAGGTTTAAGTTGGCTATTAGGAAGAACTTCTTTAATGAAAGGGTTATTAGGCATTGGAACGGGCTGCCCAGGGAAGTGGTGGAGTCACAATCCCTGGAGGTCTTTAAGAGACATCTAGATGTAGAGCTTAGTGATGTGGTTTAGTGGAGGACTGGTTAGTGTTAGGTCAGAGGTTGGACTCGATGATCTTGGAGGTCTCTTCCAACCTAAATGATTCTGTGATATGAAGCAGCCTGCAGCTGAGTTTCAGTAACTCAGCTGCGCTGGTGGCCATGCCATTGGTATGCAGGGGATTGGCTTTAGCCCAAGTGCAAGACCACTTTTCTATGGGTCAGATGCTGCTTCTGAAGTGTGTGGCACTGAATACACCGACTTTGTGTTGTTTGCCCAATTGTCATGTTTGTATTAATGCAGTTTAATCTGAGACTCTTTTGTGATACTAGTTCAATTTTATGGTATGAGTTAAATGATGTGTAATTACCCTGAAGGCAACTTAGTGTTTCTTTGAGCCTCATAGGGAAACAACAGCCTGATGCCTTGTTTTATCTCAGGTGTTCTCCCCTTGCTAATAAACAGGATGACAATAAGAATTTAGGTTGAAAAATGTTTTACCTAGCATTTGTATAGTGTTTTTCTTCAGAGTGGCTTGCAGAAATTAAATAATTAATCCCAACAACATTCCTTTAAGATAGGTGAATAGTATTACCTTTATTTTACAAATAGGCAAATGAGACAAAATAATTTGTGGTTTTGAGCAAAGTGTCAAAATCCCAAGGTGTAAAAAAAAAAAAAAAAAACAACAAAAAAAAGCTGACTTTGCCTCTGTTTCAAGTGACATCCGACAGGAGTAATAGGGGCAGCTCAGACACATTGTGCCTTGTGAAAGCTGCACCCAGCCAACGAGTCATCTGCAGCAGGGTCATCAGATGTAATTTGTATGCAGATCAGTTCTTATTTATTTACTCAAAATGTTTTTTGGTTAGATATAGTGGAATTTCATAGTTGCTGGAGTTATGTGTGGTGTTTGTCTTAGCTGTTTGGATCTGGCCAAGAGGCTGTGTAACCTCCAGAACCCAGCAGATCTCTTGAGGGAAGTAATTTTTTATAACACACTGCAGAGGGGAAACGACCTCTCTTCTCAGTTTTCTTCTTTTATAGACTGCTGAAGAAATCAGAGTCGAGGCTTGAAAGCAAAACCAGACAAGGAGAGAATGCAATGAAATATTTCACACAGACTTGAAAGCTTCCGGTGACTGCATTTCTCCTTGATGTAGGTCATCTCTAGCCAGTAGACTTTAGTGGGCTTTGTTAGAGAAATTTAATTTTACTTCATACATGATGCCTTTGATATTTTTAAATTTGTTTTTGTTCCAGTTTGATGAAAATGGCAGGTATTCCTGGGGAGGGCTGGTGGCTGCAGGGTTGCATTGTTGTCTTCTCAGCACCATTGGCCTTGCAACCTTGAGGCCGTTTGCATAGCTGGAAGTTGCTGGGTGCAGGCCCATGAAAATAGCCCTGCACTGGCCATTTCTGAAGAGAAACAGGCACAGCAATATTTACAAACCTAAGTGCAGGACTTATTTTTTACACATAGTGGCTTTAGACTTTAAGTAGAATGGCCTATGTTTATGTGGAGAAGTAGGCTTTGCCTTTAGTGCTAAATAAAATGTTGCTGGTAATTACTGCTGGACGCTGTGATTCAGTCACCTGTGGCACCATGTTGTTAGCATCGCTCCTGGTGTGGTTTTGGTCTAAAACAGCTCTTTTGAATGATTCCTGGGCAAACTTGGGGAGCTGGTATGGGCTGTGCCTGGCTCCCCATGGATCACGTGCTTGAAGCCAGCAGGGGAAGAACCACTAGGTGTCTTTGCTTGTCGTCTTATCTCACTCCTCCTGGGAGATGCTCGGCCTCTGGAGCTAGAGTGGAGACAAATTTGGCTTATTAAGGATTTTTAAAAGGATTAATAACTCTTCTGTTACTGATTTTTTCTTAAAAATAGCTCTTTCAGAAATCCAGGCTCATTTGGAAACTTTTTTTTATTGTGCATCAAGTTAAAACCAAGTCATTGTAATGTATGTGCTGGTGACAGCCCCAGTGGAGCAGCTGTGTCTGCCTGTGGGATGTTTCACAAAGGGAACAGCACCAGCAGGCAAGCTGCAATCTCCTCTGCCAAACTTCCCCAGCCTCTGCTGTGGTTCCCTAACAGCCATTCAGATGGCTTATGGAAGCTGATTTCCATAGTGTGCCCTCATAGTTTAAAAAAAAAAAAAAAAAAAAAAAAAAAGGGGAGAGGGGAGTAGAAGCAGAAACAGCATGTGCTCCTCACAGCCAAAACCTCCCCCTGCACTGGTGCTGCAGCTCATACAGGATTTGCTGTGATGCTGGTGGGGAGTGTTGGTTTGCTTGCTGCCAGGGCTTGGCAGGGCTGCCAACATGGGTGCTGCTTTTGGAGAAGTTTGTGAGAGAAGATTGAGGGAGCCTGCCTGGTTGTGTGCATGAACCAGGAAGCCTGTGGTGTCCCTCAGTGATTTTCCCTCCGCCTCCTCTTTCTCCCAGCAGGGGAAAACCTCTGCTCCTTCTGGGGAAGCTGGTTTTCCATCTCCAATGGTGCTTAGGTTCTTTATTTATAATGGCGTAGGTGAAGCCCGTCATTAAAGCAGCAATGTTTTACTGAGGTGGTGCATTTCCATGAGCAGTGCTCACCCTCCATGTGTTGGAGCACCACACAAAGCCCTGCTCCCCTCTGCTGCAAGGTCTCTGAAAGCCACCCCTGTTGGTGGGCCTGCACCTGGAGATAATTTAAACCTGCAGCCGCATCAGCAATCCTCAGGATGGATATGTGATGGCCAGTGTGCAGAGATGGATGAGGATTTGGAGTTGAAGTACGGATACTGTCATTTATTCTTGGGCAGGAAATGAGTCCCTGAGAAGTGCAGGGTCTGTGCATTTCTAAGTTTTCACGTGCTTGTGAGGCTTTCAGGGAGGAAGAGTGCAATGACCCGTTGATATTTTTAGAGGGGAGTGGAGCAGCAGAGTATAGCAATACAAGTCTGTCCATGCAGCACAGTGCTTCACTTAATAAGAGAATGAATTTATGATTTTTTTTTTTATTTCAGTCAAGATTTCTTTTATTTCAATAAATCAAGATTTCTTCATCCCCTCTAGAAATTGCTAGTGGCCAAGGCTGTATCCAGGAATGTTTTCAGAGAATGAAAAACTAAAAGGAAAAAAAAGGTGTGGAAGTATAAATCCCTTAACAAGCTCCAGACATTTCTTTTCCACTCTCAAGCATCCAGCTATCCCTCAAAATGCAAAACTGCAGCTAAATAGTTATCGTAGTTTAAAGCTAGTTTAGGTATCTCTACACAGCTGTATAGGGTTTTAACACAGACCATTAAATAGAGATATCATCCTAACTCTACTGATTATTCCCATTTCTTCTGTTCTGAATTTTCTTTGCTTTAACAGCAAGTTAAGGAACCGTATTTTCTGATATAAATTTTTTAGGTAAACATGAAAAGAGCATATTTTTTGAAGTTTCCTATAGTGTGGATTTGCAAATAAACTACCTTTACTGAGGTGGTTTATTTGCATATTTTATATTGTTTCCCATTCCTGTGTGTTTTTTCATGTGAAATATGATGCTTCTAAAGTGCCTTACTTGGAATAGTTTGAAAGACTGTGTAGTCTTTAGAGTATTGTCCATTTATTATGAATATCATGCCAAGGTGGGAAGTGTTTTTTCATTATTATGTTGCTCTTGAGGGGTTTGTTTTATCAGGTTGAATGAAACTTGACAAGTTGCTCTTTGTACGTTGTCACAGGGCATTTTCCATAACACGAACAGTGAGATAAAAGAGCAAGATCTGACCCTGCCTGACTAAACTTTCAGTACCCAAAAGCAAAACAACCTTTCCGTGCAAACCCTAGGGGAATTCAGGAATTATCCCAAACCCAAGCCTTTTGTGTGTCCATCTGATGCTGGGAGCAATGTTTGTCAGCTGCATTGATCTACATTAAGTGGATGACTTTCGTTGGGTCAACGTGTTTTAAACACACAGGCTTTGGTGGCAAGCATAATGGAGTTCATAAGAAGAAGCCAGTGTCCCAGCATGGTCAGCTTGGCACAAAAGAAAAACAAAATACTCTTTCCTGCTGTGTAAGAGGCATTGCTTGGTGACTGTTGCTTTTGGGACAGGAATACACAAATGTGTGAGACAGAATTTCATATAGCTTAAAATAGTAGGGACTTTCTAGTAAGAGTGAGGTAATCTTGTGTAAACAGATTTGCATGAGGAAGAGATACAAGGAGACTAATCTTATTTTCTTGAAAGAGAACTTCTTTTTGTTGAGGTTTTGTTTCAGTAAAAATAAGGTTCACTTGATATGACATCAAGTTGTTGTAGTTAAGATATGAATTTTTTGTCTTTCAGGCACTTAGAAGGAGGAATTTCCCAGTGTAATAAAGCTTTGTAAACTTTAACAACTAATATGCAATCAGATAGACTGCTAGTAAGCAGTACTGTTTTTCCATATTAATTTTTTGCTTTGAATTTCAACAGCTCCTTAAATACACCACAAAAATATTTAGAAATTACATTCATCTTTAGGTTAGATTTTTTTTCAAAAAAAATAAAAAAATAAAAGGGACGATGGACACATGTCCTTAGTTAAGAACAATAAAAAAAATCATCACAGTAAACTGGCACAAGTCTTGCCTGTCCTGTCAATTATAGCTTTCAAAGCAAAATATAGGTACCTGTAAACAGTATCATACCTATAAATACATGTCTCTGTATGTTCTCATGGGTGCATTTCTCCTTTATAGTTTCAGATATCTGTGAACTCTGCTAAGAGTTTCACCTTGTCATGATGTGTTGCTGCATTGGATATTAGAGCAGGAAGAAACAGCATGGGTTGAGGCAGTTTTCGTTAGGGGAGTTTGGTTAGTGGATTAATGTAGCCCTTTCCTCCATCTGTTATTTGTTATCTGTTATTTGTTTGTTCACCACTTTATGCTCAAAGCTTTTTTGTGATTTCAGCGATTTACATGGGAAATAGATGTGAATCACCCTGTCATTTTTATTTCCACTTTTTTCCACAAAATTCAAAATTAGTTTCTAAACAGTTCTAAATTTTGTAAGACCTTTCAAACTTCTTGCAGAGTCACAGTTTCAAGGAAAACTTTTGTGACCAAAAGAACTTACTTTTTCTCCTCTTCAGCAGATTTTGTTGAATGTAACCTTGAATGTAACAATGTTTATCCCTCTATCAGAAGAGAGGTGAAAGCAGGCTACAGAGTCCTCCTTATCAGTACTTAGAACCATAATCTGCAATAAGCTTTTATCTGACAGAAAATCCGTTTAAAAAGGAAAATGAGATGCTATAGAGAAGCAAGGAATATAGACGTTGTATTTAAGTAGCTGACTGATAATTAAATGGTTTGGAAGAGGACAACCACTTCTCTGCAGTAATATTTTAAAGCTCAAGTGACCAAAAATAGCACTGTTTATTCTCTTGTAACTATGGACAAAATGGTAACTTGTACTTTGCTGCTTTTTCAAAATGGATACTTGGCCATGCTACAAAGTGGTATATGAATGTTTTTTCTTGGTTGGAAAACAAAACAAAACAAAACAAACAAACAAAAAAAAACACAACAAGAATATTTCAGATATAGGAAACATAAAGCACATTCTCTTTTATTTGGACTTTTTTTATAGCTCAGGAAAAATACTACCTGATGTTGCAGCAGTGTTGATTTCTGTGTGAATAGTTGATCCTATTCACCCTGCAAACAGGAACGTGAGACCAAGGCCTGCCCTGAATTATCTGCTTCTGCTTGGGCTGTGAGTGCCCTGTGATGCCTCAGCAGATAATACAGGGACTTAAACATGTCCTTTTATGAAACTGGAATGAAAAAAACCTGGATAAAACATTTAAAGCAGAAATTCTGGGATTGCTACTGTGTCCAGTCAACCTGAGGACTGGAACCATGTCAGGTTATTCTCAGGATTTTTCTTTGGGCTCTAATTATTGTTGTGCTGAAAAACAATGAAATCTCAGGAATATAAATCATATCAGTGTAAATTAAACAAAACAAGCAAACAAAATCACATAAATAAAGCAAATACTGTTTTCCCTAACAAATATTTGTTTCTTAGGTGGCTAGCTGGTATTGTGGTGGAGGTGTGGGAGGACAGGTTGGCTCTGTGCATCCTTCAGCCTGCATTTTTTCAGTGAGGACATCCCCTTGCAACCGTGGTTGGCCTGTCTTGGATGAAGTTTATGCAGCTGCCTCTTCTCTTGTTCAATTAGCTGATTAGCTTGCTACACTGTCCTAGGCAAATTAATAGCTTCTCTGTGGCAGTAGGAATATAAGCCATTATGGAGCCTGTTGTAGGATTGGAGATTTTTTTTTTTAGCTTTATAATAAGCTCATTGATTACTTAACTAGAAAGGGGGAGGATTCAATTTGGGTAATGTTCCAGATAATTTACAAATATCCTCTGATTGGATTATGTTGCAAAAGTACTGAGGAGCTTGGATCCCAGCAGGGAATTATATGAAGCTTTCATGTGTCTTCATGACCCCACCCTTTGCTACTTTGATTAAACAGCAGGGAAGGAAAGGAAGCCTCCCTCATAGCTTTCCAAAACACTCACAGTACTTTTGTTCCTTTTGCTTCAGTCTGGTTTGCAAAAGTTACAGCTTTGGCTTCATAGCAACTGCTATAATTACAGCTGTGAAAGGATTTCAGTTATAGCACCCTTTTTTCACACTGTCATACCTTTTCAACAGGTTACTTTTTGGGGAATTATATTTTCCATGCTGTGTGGTAGTGAGAAGAAATTATACTTTCTCCACTTGTCCTTAGGTTCTGGCACTGTTGGAAAAATACACGTGAGCCAATTTTTTTTTTTTTTCTTCCTAACATCTGCACAAGCTTTCATTTGACATGACGTGTAGATGTAACTTCTGAAGATCAAACAGTCATACTCAAGGAATATATTTTAAAAGTTTGAAAATTCAAGTGCTTTCTGGTAAGCTCACGGTAATAAAATATCTGAAAGGTCTTTGTCTTAAAAGGAAGGCCTTTTACAAAGCCTGAAAAATGTCCTTCTTGTAACTGACACCTGTTAGGAGCAGAGATCAGGTAAAATGTGGACTAGACTGCATGCATCTTCCTCTAAAAGCAGCAAAGAACAGCCATCCCATTGGGATTTGGGGAATATCAATGAAAGAGATGAAGATGCTACAGTGGGGCAAAATCCTTCAGTTCTTAAACAGCAGCTGCAATACACACCCACTCTATGAGGGTGAGGAACACAGTTAGATCATCAAGTATATATTTTGAAAGTAAAAATATCTGGGAAGAAAGCAGGTGTTGACATCTCTATGCCTAATTCCTAGTTTGAGTGTCCTTCCCCTCTGTTATAGAATACGGATTTGCCTCTGGCTCATGATGTTCCCATGCTGATAAGGGGAATGCTGCATGGCAGTGAGGCAGTGAAGGTCACCTGGAAAACCCCTCCTCAGAAATCCCACATCCAAGTCAGATGGAGCCCCAGGACCAAGTCCACCATCCTAATGTGCTTGGGGCTAAAGCTGAGAACCAAGTACCCAGTGCTTCTTCGCTGGGCCTCATGGGGAAGTAGAGATATGGTAACATGATGTGCATGATCTTTTATTGGCCTCTCTTACATTTGTTAGAGATTGGTATTTTTTTTTTCTTAAACCTTCATTGTCTAACGAAGATGGTGAATTGCTAGCAGAGTTGGATTTTGAAGAGAGTGAAGTCTTTAAATGGACTCCTAATAAGATCACAGAATCACAGAATCACAGAATTTTCTAGGTTGGAAGAGACCTCAAGGTCATCGAGTCCAACCTCCAACCTAACTCTAACAGCCCTCCACTAAACCATATCCCTAAGCTCTACATCTAAACGTCTTTTGAAGACTTCCAAGGATGGTGACTCCACCACTTCCCTGGGCAGCCTGTTCCAATGCCTCACAACCCTTTCAGTGAAGAAGTTCTTCCTAACATCTAGCCTAAAACTCCCCTGGCTCAACTTAAACCCATTCCCCCTCGTCCTGTCACCAGGCACGTGGGAGAACAGGCCAACCCCCACCTCGCTACAGCCTCCCTTGAGGTACCTAAAAAGAGCGATAAAAGATTGGGCATTGACTTTGAGATTAATGAAAAAAGTAGACATCCAGCATGGACTAAAATGTGAATCTGGACATGCAAGCCTGACCTTCAAAATGGCTTGATTAATGTGATGACTCCTATTATGCATGCTTAATTGCTCATGATGCAAAGATTGAATGAAAAGATACTGGATTCCTACAAGCATTATCTGGTGAACATGTTCTTTCAGATTGTTTACACCTTGTAAAGCCTACCAAGTTCTTAATCTGAGTTTATTGCCTGTGTTATAGTCTTCAGGTACTTGCTACCAGGGAAGGACAGGGAAGCAGATGTATTTTATTGCTACAACAAAAACAGAACAAGACAATTATCATGAGTGCTGCTTCTTAAAAGCAAAATCCAATTCATGTATTTGCTTTTTCCCATGTGCATTTATACTGGAGGTGGAGGTGAGGTTCAGGAAACCTCTTGCTGGGCAGAAAGTGTTTTGATTCTTTATTCACGCAGCTGGGATTAGCTGGCATAATCTGTGCTCAACTCAGATGGGTACCTGGGCAGTAACCCTGTTTCCACCCTGGTGCCATAGCTTCTTCCACCCTCTGGTTTGCAGGACTGTAAACCTGTGCACTAGATCATTGAAGTGAGCTGGCTCTGAAGAGGCTTTGTAGTAAGGAAACATCTGAGCTTGTTTTGCAGCTGAGAGAATGGCCCCATAAACCCGAGGTGGGGCGGATATGAAAGGCAGCCCGAAGCTGCAGCATGGAGATAGAGCTGCTGCAAGAGGAGGGGGCACAACGGCAGCCAGTGCTAACGCTGGGTGAAGAGAAATGAGCCACACTTTTGGGAAGGTATGGTGCATCCCAGCACAGGCAATGAGCTGTGTGCAGTGAGGTTGCTCATGGAGGGCTCTGGGGCTGTGCTTTAGGTTTGTGGTGAAAACTGGTTTTGTTTTTCATGCTGGGTTTTTCATATGTACTGCCTCCATTCATCCTCTCCAAAAACATTGCTTCTTCCATTGCCCAGTTGTATTTATTTGCTATCTGGCTAGCCAGATACTTGTATTGCATTAATAGAAAGAGGTGGTTTCAAGAAAGCAAGGGTATACTTTACACAGATTGCTTTATGTTCTGCTGGGGAGGGGAGGCTGAACATACGAATTTCTAGCAAACAGATGTGTTGAAAACCTCACCAGGAGTTTTTAAGAATAACTTCCAAAGCGCGAGTGCACGGCGTCTCCCTTTTTTGGTTTAAAATATAGGCGGTGTGTGTCTGAGTGCTTCGTATATGAACGCCTCCTGACAGCTCTGTTTTTAAATGGCTGCAGAGGTGTTCTTTAGGCTGACCAAAGGCCAAGTGCCTTCATTAAGCAAGAGGTGCAACAGAAGTTTTATAAAGCAAAAATGTCATTTGTCTGCCTTTCCCACAGCTGCCTCCATGCTGCTTTCCCTCCCATAGCACAGCTCTTCAAGGCTCCCTTCCTTCCACTGAGGTTTGAAAGACCTTAGCTGAACAAAGCGTGGGGTGGACCAGTTTGTTTTCGTGCGTTACATTACTGCTGCATTCACAGAAGTAGGACTTTGTGCATAATGGTCATAATAAGCAAGCATTCTGACTGCATCTTCAGTCTCAGCTCCAAACAGATGTAGAACAGACTTTATTTTAGGAGTATGATTTGGAAAGCATGTCTAGCCTTCAGTGTCACTGGCTAAGGTATTCTCTGTTCCCATTCCATCCTTTCCAAGAGGCCTGTATTTTCAGGTTATCATATGTTTGGGAGTTTGTTAAGGTGACATTTTTTCTCTGTTGGGATTGCCCAAAGCAATTTGTAAGTGGTAATTTATATTCAAACCATATTTTATATCTGTCTTGATTTAAAAAAAAAAAAAAAAAAAAAAAAAGTCAATTTTAATCGTGTGTAAGATTTTTGTATGTCTGTTTAGGAAGCAGACTTAAAGCAGGCCTAATGGGGCTAAGCTTGAAGTTTGAACATGATTAATCATCAAGTAGAGGTCTTCCAGAATCTTTCAGGTGTAGTGTTTTTATAATAAATGTCAAATATGTTACGGTACGGTTTAAAATATAGTGAAGAAAAGCAGAATATGTTAAAGTTTTATGTGAAATGGAAAGAAAAACAAGAGCCTCTGTTGAACTGAAACGCCCTTTATAGCTTGTGCCATTGTCTGAAGGCTGGGTGGTAGCTCTTGATACTACCCGGAGTTTTTCAGTGCAAGGAAATGATTAGACCAAGGGCAGGTTTTCAAAACTAAGCACTCCAGCTGCACCTGTGTTCATGTAAGAACAAAATAGTAACTATGTGCATGGCCAGTTGAAAGGGTTATCGCTTTATTTACGTGTCAAGCTGCAGTACCACGAGGTCCAAAGAGAATGTAAACCTGCAGGTGCTGTTTAGACTGGGACTTTCAGAGAAAGCTCGTTTTGGCTAGTGGTTGGACTGCAGTTAAGGTGTAAGACTACTCCTTTACGGTTGTAACCCAAGGTGTCAGGATGCAAACTTGGTTGCACAGGAGTGGAGTTATTTGAGGGGGTTAGTACATTTGTACCCATCAAGTTGGGTAGTATAAGAATGCTTTCTTTGACCCAGCACTTTAATAGGTATTAAAGGTGAATGGTCATGAAGGGTGTGTAATATATCACTTCCAAGTTGTATAAGCTTTTGGTTTTGACATGTCACAGGTATGCTTCAGGACTGCACAGCAGCTGTGGGACTTCAGTGTTCAGGTGTTCACTTAGGTTTCACCTCTGAGGCAGTGGTTTCCATCCGTTAGGTGCCCAGGTTTTCACTTCTTTCTTTGCGTGTTTTTTTTTTTTTTTTTTTTTTTCCCCAATAGAAACGTTTGACATGAAGTTATCCAGGTTTTGTTTAAAAGGACTGTTTTCCCTTCTTTGGGTTTCCAAAGAAGGAGATTATCAAACTTTTGTAACTGTTATTGTTAATCTTAGGGCAGTGGTGGCCTCTCCTGGGTAGCCAAATTTATTTTAAATTCCACTGACATTTTGTAGGGAAATAAGTGGCAGAACTTCAATCTTCTTAATGGCATATTTGCAAAGTAGGTAACTTTTATTGTGGTTTGTGTAGTATACGCAGAATACCACCAATGTCTTGATTGTTTCCTAAAGCATTGAAGTTTAGCAGCACTATGTGTATCTGTCTTGCCTAAGTATTTGAAGTTTTAGTTAAATGTTTCATCCATCTACAGTAAGCTGGGAAATTGAACACTTGTTACTTTATGGTTCTCTGGAGGATTTGTAATATATTTTTTCTGTTTTATTTTGTTTTTGTTTATTTTAAATGCCCTTTCCAAGGAAAAGATGCGGTTGTTAATTTGGTCAGCTCTAAAGGTAGACCTTGAAGATTATATGTGCTGCAGACCAGCAGTTAAAGGAGTGGAAAAGTCAATTGAGGCTATTTCTACATAACGGAAAGGGTTTTCCTCTCAGAGGCCTTGGAAAATCTTGCTGGAGGTGGATACCTACTACCGTAACATGATCTTTATTTTTCCCTTTTTGTTTCCTTTTTAAATGTCAGATGCTGAGAGAAGTCTCTTCTTTACTGATGGGTAGTGGTAAAAACAGGGTTTTGTGGAAAGAGAATTCCACCTACTCTAAACAGAAAGAAAACCTAAAAATCATTTTATTTTTAACAGAATAGACAAAGCTAAGTATAAGCCTTTTCTTTTTATCCTGTTGCTTGTGATGTCTCATTTTATTCTTCCCTGCCTGCCTGAGGTCTTTTAGAAAGGAGTCAGATCACCTGTGGGCAGCTGTAAATCATTTGTCATCTGGGTTTAAACACCTACTGTGTTGCATAGTTGCTTTTTAAAGGATGTTTTTCTGTCCTTAGTTTAAAAATAAATAAATCTTTGTTTCTATTGAGCTGTGCTATTGCAGTAAGTCTAGGGTATAAATTTGCTTTAATGCTCTTATTTGTGGCTTTTTTCATCCTTTCAGATTATGGAGATGTTAAGCTATCACATTTGAAATCAGTCTGGATGGTAAGGAAATGGAGAGTAGTTGTTCAACCACTTGCATTTATCTTTATAGAGCAAAGGAAAAGGGGCAGGGCATTTTTAGAAGTTTCTTAATTCACATGAGTTTTGATGTTGCTCTTGAAGATGATAATGCATTTCTGAAATATTGCCGGGCTATTCCATTGTATCCATAATCGGGGTATCAGTACTTGTGGGACAGCAGCTGTACTGTTTACTCTCAGAATTTATGTGGAAGACTCTTCGTCTGTGATTATAGCCTCTTCAGAATAAAGTTGTGATGCATTAATGAAATAAATCTTAGCTATATTATTGGCCCATTATTTGATAGTGGTAATAAAACTGTTCATACATAGAAGGCAGAAGTGCTTCATTAAATACTTATGCATTTTGAAAGGAGAACAGTGCATTCATTTCATTAAGATTATGCTCTGCTTTTAATGCATTTGTAAATATGGACAGAGTCAAATACTGTTTACCAGAAATAAAAACACATTAAAATGGTCTGGAGACTCAAGAATCCCAAAGACTGGCTGAAGAGCTCTCTGGCTCCATATTGTTAACTTTTGCTAATTCTTGCAACACAAGGGAGTTTCCAGCAAGCATTAAGGGTGCTGAAGTGTCAGTATGCCAAAAAAGGATAGGAAAGCTGATCTCAGGGGCTACAGATAGACATCACCATACAGGCAATATAATGGAAATAACAAAATGTTGTGTGATTGGCTAAAATTTTTAAAGGTAAAAATGCAGTTCTATTAGAAATAATAACAACGAAGTTGCTTGGTAAACATGTAGTATGTGTTCAGGGGCTTGCAATTTTTCTTAGTGTTTTAGCCACTTTTTTTTTTTAAGTACAAGATGTTATATATAATAGTTGGACAGAAGACTGATCTAAAAAGGAGATGTCAGTGTAGGGGTAAGTGGGGTTGTTTATACTGACATTCTTCAGGGCTCGATAGAAAGCTCAATATCACTATAGTCATTAAGGATCTGAAAATGAATACAAAATGATTTCTAGACTTTGCACATAACATAAAAATAGTTGGCTAAAAGGGACAATGGGGAATTCTTTGTAAAGTGTTTTGGATCAGCTGCTAAACTGAGCCAGTTGAGCAAAATGTATTCCAGCAGAGCGAAGTGTGAGGTCATATATCCAGGAATGAAGAATGTGGGTCCCACCTACCGAGGGGGAAGGGGCTTGTCTCCTTGAAAGCAGGGACTCTGACAATGATTTCAGGGTCAGAGCAGACCAGTAATTTAAGATGAATTCTCAGCAGGATAATTGGCAGAAAGGAATAATGAGTTCTTTGGGTATATAAGCAGGGGGAACAGTACCTTGGAATGATTCTTCATGAGTATGGACTATTTCTCAGGCTACTGCTAGATGTGTTTTGCAATCACTGATAAGATGCTTTCCATTTAGGAGCGGTTGTAAGCAACATAAGAAGGCATTCAGGCATCAAAGGGAAGGCCTTGCTTAGAAATCTGAACTGGTCACAGCATTTATTTTAATGAAGGCCAAGAGACACCTAAGATGCTATTTGTGCACAGTAAAGGACTCTCTAGTCTAGCAGAGAAAAGTGTGACAAAAACCTGTGACTGAAAGGTGATGCCACATGCATTTATGGAAGCCAGACCCTCAGCTGTTTAAGTACAATAGGGATTACTGTAGTATCCAACTATATGCATTTCTGGAAAATGTGCTGTAACTAAACAAATGATTTCATGCAGTGGAGGGTTAACAAATGAAATGTAATGTCTGGCATACACAAGTAGGTAGACTAAATGATGCACTCTTACTGCCTCTTGGGATCATTTATTTTTACAAAAAGGAGAATTTCAAGGAGCATCATTAGTATCACAGTGTTTGTTTTTAAGAGTTTCCTGTTGATAAAATAGGGACAAATTATAACAGAACAATATCGGTTTCTGTGTACAGTATTTCTGAAGCAGTACTAAAGCAGAAATATGGACAAAATCCCATGGCCAGTATGACTTAAGGAAAAAAAGTTTATGTCTGGGATAGAAAATATAATTTCTTAACAAGCACAAATTAAGATAAACATGACCCGCTGGTGCCAGTGAGTATATATTCTACATCTTTGCAGCATAGGTCTGGACCTATTCCATGCTGCTAGTGAATGTCCAGGTCTAGGCACAACCATGAAAAATGAGCTGGTGCTTGAGCAGGCTGTACTAGGAGTCTGATGCCAGCTTCTGACCTGTGACTGTTTCATGAAAGACTCTGTCTTGAATCAGACCACTGAAGCTTCCCACACAGATACTTTTACATTTTCTTATTTGTTCTTTAGCTATTACTAAACTTATAGAAGTTGCTGTCGGTGACTTTCAAGACTTGGTATGCGCTGCTTGTAGGGTCAGAAAGCTTTGCCATCCTGGTCAGTGGCTTTGGTTTCCTTCTCTTCTTCCTCTCCCCTTCCCTTTTCCTTTTCCCGTGCTCTGTGTCACACTTCTGATGCACTTGCAGCTCTCTCCAAGTGCTCCCTGGCCTCTGCAGTTGCTCCTTGTGCTGTCTGATGTTTTCTCCCCTGACATGCTTACTGTTCTCTGATCTGCTCTTATTTCAGCCCTGTGTCCCAGCCAATTTGGAAATGATTAAACCCTGAAAAAATATGTTCTGAAAGTTCATGCAGTAAGAAAATTAAAGGAAGGCTTCACCCCTTAAAATGAAACCTCAGCTTTTACCTAGTTTCATAGCTATGACAAGTTTATTTTTGTGCTGTTGGTGCTGTGTACAAGGCTGCTTTTGAGTCCAGTGCCACTGAGCATGTGACTTTTGAAAGCAGAGTTACTGAAGGGCAGCAATGCCATGCTATATATTCCCAAACTGGAGGGCTTCAAAGAGCTCTCCTTCCCTTTGGCGCTGGAAATGAAGGGATGAAGCAGTACCTTCATTGACTCATGATGTGCAAACCACCAAGCCTCCAACAGTTTGTTGCTGAAATATACAACAAGTTATTTCTGTTCCTTGGTGCTGGCTGCTACCACCAGTAGGTGCTTTGAGGTGTACTGTGAGCAGTTCACAGATGAAGATGTTGGAAAGTTAGACAGCGTTGCTGCCTTTGGAATTATGCTTTTTTGTCTTATAAATTTCATCCTCTCTCCATTCTGGCATTTGGGTTTGGGCCTGTGACTGAACCTGATGGGCTGAACGCAACGAAATCAACTCTTGGTGTGAGATTTGCTGCCTTTGCCTCTGTTAGGTAAGAGGAAGCTGTTTCACAGGAGAATGAAGTGGACAGACCAAGCTTATTTTACAGGTTTATAATACAAGATTATATCTAGTGCAGATAACCTTGTCTTTTTATTTATTCCTTCTGAAAACAAAACCCAAAAAAGCCATCCCCAAGCCTACCAAACCCTTCAACCTCTGATAACTCTGGTGCTTATTTCTTTCAGTAGTTCATAATCTTTCAGCCCTCTCCCCATGAATCTGTGTGTGTTCAGCTGGTATTACCTGCTGTTGGACAGGGGCTGACTCTGGCCCTTCTCAGCCTGCTGGCATCTCTACCTTTGCCTCACACTACAGCATGTCCCAGTTGTTACTCTGCCTTCGTTACATATCATCTAAGGTAGCCTTCTGCATGGGCCATAAGTTTCTGTTGCCCCATCTTGTGGAGGCGAGCGACAGGGCCTTGAGGAAGTGCCTCTGACAGAACTCTTGTCTCAGCAGGTAATGTGTAAAATAATCAAAAGTAGGCAAATGCCAGCTGCAGATGTGTGAAGTGGCAATACATAAACTTAATCATCTTTGGTTAAAACCTTATTATGGTACTTATTACACAGTACTGCAGCTGTAGAGCGCTGTTTTTTCCATTCCCCATGAATGCACCTCCAGTGTCAGAGCTGAGCTCTCAGCTTTGATCTGGGAAACTGTACAATTAGCACTTATTTGTGGAAACATCGTCCTTGTTTATTTTTAAAGCCAGTGGAACTCAGAGGGAAAGTTTTTGTTTTTCCTCGGTTCCCTTGAGAAAGTCTCGTTCATCCCAGCTCCTGTCCACGAGTTTCAACAATCATCCTTTGTCGTCGCGCAGCATCCTCAGGCCCAGGCAGCTGATCATATCCATGTACGTGGTGGCTGGGTGGGAGGCTGCTGGATCTGCCTCTTCGTTGATAGTCTGGGACCCTACAGAGAGGAGGGTGTGAGAGTGGTGTTTGAATGATCAGAGGGGAGTGGGAGAAGAGAAACTAGGAAGAAAGTAGGGATTAATTGTGGATGCTTCACTCCTGGAGGTGTTCAAGGCCAGCCTGGATGAGGCTTTGGGCAACCTGATCTAGTGGGAGGTGTCCCTGCCAATGGCAGGGGGATGGAACTGGATGGTCTTTAAGGTCCCTTCCAACCCAAACCATTCTGTGAGATGGCACAGGGGCAAGGTGTTTCTGAGGTGGTCATCAGTGTGCTGAGACTTTGGTGTGTGCAGGATGGGAGAGATGGGAGCTAACGAAGCAGCCTTGGAGTCTTCTGTTATGCTTGTACCATGTAATGGATAAGTTTCATTCAACTCTGCCCATCAATGTTACTTGGTTAATAATAAGAGTTCCTAGTAATTAATAACTGGCATAATTAGGTTAAGTTACAGAGTAGCGAATGGGGATTTCTCATCCATGGAGATCTCATTGTTTCAAGTACAATGTGGGTCCTGTTTCCAGAAGCCCACCTAGAGACTCTAAAGAGTTTTGTCTGTCTGTTTTTCACAGTGTTTCTGTCATATGTTTTCATATAGCTATGTGTGATTAACTTTCCTATTGAGTTCTATTACATGTTTAAATATTCACATTAGTAAAACAAACAAAAGCATTGAAATAATCAAATTCACCTCTTAGTTTAATTTAAAAGCATGAATTTATTAATGATGTCAAGATGCAGTATGAGACTGAATACTATTTTTCATTTCTGTTTACATGTTTATGCATACGCAAACACGTGCAAGCAGCATAACAGTAATTAAGCAAGCTGCTAGCATTTTTGCTAATCTGATTGTCTTGGAATGTTCTCATGTTCTCATCAGTTTTTTGCTTTTTTTAATTATTATTTTTTTTAGATGAAATATTCTGGGTTCATCAGAATGAAAGCACTTAAATATAGAGATTTGAGAATTCATAGGAGAAGTAGCCCCAGGTGAAAATGAATCAATGTCGGTTTTTTGGTTTTGAACAACTTTCAGTTTGTAATTGCACACTTATTATAGATTCATTGTATTAAAAGCTGAAATAACAATACTACATAAAACAGTCTTGTGTAATGATATGCTCAAGATCCAGGTTTGAAATATGAGCCAAAATACTTTAAAATGGTTTAGAGGAAATTCTGTTTCATGTTTGTGGTGTGTGCTTTTTTGTTTGTTTGTTTTGTTTGCTTTGGAGCTTGTTTTAATGCATAATAACCCCATGAGGGAGAGCAACATAAGAGTTGTCATAACTATCAAGACAACAAATCTTCTGTAGCTGATTTTGTATGTCTGTGTGAAAAATCAGACCAGAAGTTATGCAAGGTCATATTGGAGTAGTCAGTCTTATATATAATTATATATACACACATAGTCATATCTATATATATACATGTGTGTATGTAAAAACACCTGTGCTTGTGCAAACCATATAAGTATATGCACGTGTGTGTGCATGCATGCAAATAAACTATATTAGCAGCAGGCCATTTCTTTAGGGTTTTGAAAACACCATTAAGTTCCTGGAGGTCTCCTGCTCTAGACTTCAGAGGAGTGTTGTTTACAGTTTTAAACAACGTCGACAATCACAGCACTTTTTCCTTTTGCCCATATTGATTTTAAATCCTGCTCTCAAGATGACTAGACTAATAAATACTGCCTCTTTCATTTAGTAGTAGAAGAATAGATGTTGATCATATTTCCTCCCAGGACCATTTCATGAAGCTATCCATTCTCCCATGACTGAAAGATGAATTCATATTTTTGTGCATAAAAACCTCTGGATGTCTTAACTAAATTGCTCTCCTCTCAATAGTATGTCAAAAGAAAGTAACTTAGCACCATACTTCTTATGCATTCAGCCTCTTTCTCTGATGCAGGCAGGCTTGGTGAGTAGTGTATTGCTTTCTTCGTAAGACTTTAAGGACCATTTCTATCAGCTCTTTCATCTGAATTAAAATGCTGTCAGTAAAAATGTTGATGATAACCTTCTTTCATCTCTATCTTCTTTTGCTGAAGATGATTCTTCTTTCATTCAATCCTGACACAATGCTACTAATCCAGTCTTTTAGTTGTTTTGTGTAGGAAACAGGGCTTAAGTAGAATGTTTCTGTGTCCCTTATGTGTGTTTTTATAAACCTGTGTTGATGCTTTTTGACACAACAGTGTTAGAATCTCAACAGCATAGTGTCAGGCCTTCAAATCCTAGTCTACTTAAAGTATGGATGCTTCATACTTTAAATGAAGCATTCATTAAAATGTTTGTTGTATCGTTATTGTGATATTCTGTAGTCATCCAGATTTTCAGTTTTCTGCCCTGACTCTCTGAACTTCTAGCAGAAATGCAGCCACCTAGACTAATGGAGATACCAGGCTTAGAACTGAGGGGACCTTTGCCAGATGGTACAGACCCATGCTTTTCTCAAAAAAATCTGCTTCAATTCTAGGGAAAGAATTAGGATGATCTCATTCAGCCCATAGATGTTTGATCTACTCATAATAAGGTATCTCCCAGTGACTTACTAGATATGAGAGATGTATTGTATGAGAGTGTGAGATAAAGTGCACCCTAAGACCCAGATCCAAGAAAGTGTACGGATCTTCTCTCAGTTTGCATAAAACTATGTTACATGCTTTCTCCCTTTGAGTAAGTGTAGGTACCTACAAATGGCAACAGGCATTGAGAGTCTGCCACATTGTGGGGTGATCAGTGGGAAATGTTGAGGAGTGTGTCCTATGTCCTCATCCTCTCTATGCTCCTGTGTCCTCTACAGAGCTTTAGGAGGAACCTTTTGATTACTTACCCATTCCCTCTTGGGATTAAAGGTGCTTCTGCCCTTTCTTTCAATAATCAAGGGAGAAAATCCATCTGGAGAGTGAGAGGTGGCTGCTTTTTCTTACAGACTAGTTCATGTGTGGCAGGTTGAGCTCAGGGAAAGGCTGAAGCACATAGTGCCTTAAAGCATCCCCCAGCCAGCAGCCATCACCCATGGGACTGCTCCATGCCTCCAGTCTGAGCTGCTGCCCTCAGTGAAAGGGGTGCGGGACCAGCAAGAAGGGCTTATAATCTCTGTGAGCTGTTGTTTTGGGAATCAGCTGGGAGGTTGGGTTCTCAACCACAGTTCTTGGCTCTGAGGATAGTTTGCATGTTAGATTTTACACTGAAAGTTTGTTGGATGACATATACACTCAGCTGGTTTTATCCCCAGCTGGGTATAGACAGTAAGAAAGTGAACAACCTATGGACATTGCAACTTTTAACAGACTTGTTACACTATTGTATGGCCCAGGAACCAAGGCTCTTGGACTTCTCAAACAGCTTCATACCGAGACCGCTGTGTTTAGCCTTTCCATCAGAGTTGGAGGGACATGTTGTATAAAGAGAAACAGGTAGCTGGATTAACTCAAATTCTGGACTCAATGTGTTTTAAGACAGTGTTAAAGGAAATCTCTTTAAGGCTTGGTTATGATAAAATGTCATATCAGCAGAATATGAAGTATGGTAAATCCAGTGGAAAAGACAAGTATACGATAGGGTTACATATGTGCAGGAGGAGTCTGGATTTAATTATTGTCTCAATTCAGTATGTAATTCCCTACTGAAATATATTATACTTTCAGAAAGAGTAAAATAAATATTTTAATTGCTTCCCTGGTTATTCTTTCTTGGGTTCTCTTTGTGAAATGAAGACCTGAACTTAGGTGAGCAATGAGCTCATCAGCTCTCAGCATTTTTTCTGACTGTTTATATTTCAGTGCTGTTGTTATTGCAGGTAGCCACTTTTATGTTACATGGATAGCTGTGGCCAGCCTGGTATGGGGCAAAAAGCTGGGTGTCTGAGCTATGTTTTCTCCTTTAATTCTGTTTCCAGAATTTTCCAGAAAAGAAAGATCAAAAGTGAACCTTAAAAGAGAGAAAGAAATGGGTGATTTGAAAAAGAAAAGACAAAAGAACCCCACCCTGGAACTGTTAGACACAATGAAAGACACAACATTAAACTGTATGGTTAGGGTGTGGGGAAAAGAAAACAACACCAAAACTGTGAAACCATATTGTCATAATGTGTTTTAGTATTGAGATGGAAAATCAAGGTCTTAGCTCAGTAATGTGTTACATTGTGGTTGGGTTGCATGTGATGACTTCTGTCACTGATTACTGAGAAAGATTATCAGTAATATATTATTGTTAAGCCTCTGTAACCTCTGACATGGAGTATCGAGGCCACTGATTGCAGTCTCTCCCATGCTGACATTGGTAATAGCTTTATCACTCCCCAGCTGATAGCTGGAAGCCAGACACACAGGGATGGGGAGCACTTGGTTAAACTCAGAGTGAGCGTCTATCCAGCTGGGGTTGGGACTCCCAGCCCTTCCCTCACCATCTCAGGGTGTCCCTCCCATGCACGCAGGCTTCTGGGCGCCTCGTGTTTGCCTAGGACCGCATTCCCTCAAGGTCTGCTATTTTGTCCCCTGCAGCATCTTTCCCATTATCAGTGTTTGAAGGGAGAGTTGCTGACCTGATGGAAACAGTTGTATGCCAGATGAACACACTTAGGATGAGGACAAAGAAAGCGCTCCCATTCCTTCAAACAGTAAATAATGCTGGAGTGTGTAACACCCTGCAAGTCCTTTGCTCTTTTTTTGCTTCTCTAAACTTTGGGATTCTTCAGAAGCCTTGTAATGTTTGAAGTTTATCAACAAAGGCTGTTTGCCTACTTGTTGAATTGTACCTGTCACAAGATCTTAAAAGAAAACAGAAGCACAGATTATTGAAATGTTAGGCCTCTGATTGCTTTCATATGCTATTAATTTGACAAAAATTCACCAATAGTGTTTTAAATGAGCTTTTACCAACCAAATAATCTTCCAGTTTTGTCTCCCTGCTGGAACAGGCTTAGCAGTTGTATTTTCCCCATTTGACTACAAGACTGTCTAAAATGTGTGTGTGCATGTTTATATGTTGTATGCAGAATGGAAATTCTTCTAGATGACTTCGGCATGACTGTTCTGTCTGCTTTTGCAGTGGGGAGATACAAATGTTAAAATCACACCAATCTGAAAAAAAAATCATTTCAAGTCTTAGAATGTCTTTGTCAAAGTAAATACAGATGAGACGGAGAGGAAGGCTCTCCTGGGGACAGAGGTGTTTCTTTCTGTTGCACAGGATTAATAGGAGGTTGAAAGTAGTAACTTGCCCCACGTGTTAGGAATTGGTGTCGTGAGAGGTCTAAACTTGTCTGTAGTTTAGATTTGCTGTAAGTGTTGCAAGGAACAGGGAAAGCAAGTTAAGTTGCTCCTCACTCATTTTCAGGTGCAGGTTTGTCTGAAATGAATGCAAGTTTGTCTCCCAAGTTTGTACTGAATTGAATGCACCAAAGTCTTTTATATTGAATGACCTATGGTTCAGGGAGCGAGGCTGAGATAATAGGAGAAATTAATTAATTTTAAAAGTTGTACACAAAATTGTAAAGTTGTGCACTAATCTTACTGATTCATGAGCCATAATATATAAAATACCGGCTGCAGGTCTTAATAAATGTATGATAAATTGTGGAAGTAGTTGGCTTTGGCTCTAAAAGCTGGTGGAGGTTTGAGTCATTTCTGAAACCACTGAGTAGGGAACTATTTATCCCTTGGCACTGAGCTGAGGACATATGTGGTAGTGACCTGCAAGCTGATTAAAGTGTTGTGCTGGATTAGCATTAGCACCATGGCTTTATACGTTTTACAGCATTAATATGTTATCTATTAAAGTAGGATTGTCAAATATATTTTGTGTGTTTTAGGCCTGTAAAAATGCTTATAGTCTATTATTAGTGCTTGTTTAAAACTTGAAATAAATATGTTTAGACTAGAAGTTTTAAGTTGAATGTTTTTAAAAGCCAGGTTCTCAAATTCATTCTCAGTCATCAAGCTAAACAAAGCTTAATTCTCAGAAGTACTGAAAAGCTGTTCCGAATTCACTGAAAGCTCTGAAATTTTGCATGGGTTGATGCCCTCAGGATCAAGTCAGAGAGCAAGAAAAAGGCCTGACAGAGCAGATAACTTTCCCAAAGAGAATAACAAGAGAAACACTCAAAATATGTGAACAAGGACAAGAAGCAAGGGGCAGCGATAGAAGTCACAGCTAATGGCAATATGTATTTCTTCATTCAGTGCTATTGAAAATGACTTCATACTCACTTAATGGTTTGTTGCTATTAAAGGGCCACATTTCCTCCTTTATTCCTGCAGGACTCTTGCTGTGGATTGTAGAGAATATTTACATCTCAATTTATTTCTCAGACCATTGGCCATAATTAAAAGTGGAATTTGGCACTCTTCAGAGTCCCTGCTGGAGACTTTCACCTTGTAGAAGAAAGGGGATTAGACGTGATGATTTATTGGGCTCATGTAGAGTCCCCTGACTGTACTGTGGCACTGAGCCGAAAGAAAGCTGAAATGGTATCCAGTCCTCTCTGGCAACTGCTCACACCATGAGCAGAGCAAATCCTATCCCTATAATAAAACCCTGTCCTGTTTCATCCAAATTTTCCTAAGTTTCTGATGTGTGTGGGTTTTTGGTAGCACAAAGTTAGTGTTGGAGAAGACAGCGTCTGCCTGACAAGGCAGGGTATGCCTCTGTGAGGCTGCAGTCTGCGTCTGTGTTTGTTATCACGGCGTGCCTTAAGCTGTGCCTACCAGGAAAAAAAAAAAAGGCAGAAAACAATTTCCTAAAATCATCACACTCCATTGGAGAGAGGGAATTGAAATGCTGTTCAGAATCACAGCTATGACATTTGATCATTGCTTTGTGATTGTTTTTCAGGTTTTTTAGGACCCCTTAGGTACAGAAGCCAAACAGAAATGCAGTCATGAATCTGGCAGTGGCTTGCTTGCTTGCTTGCTTTTTTCTCCCCTGCAAAGCCAGACAAAAGAAAGGAAAACGTATGTTGTGCCCAGCTTCTACCACAGCATTAAAAAAAAAAAAGTATTTCTTTGGGGTGATTGTTCTAGGAGAGTAGATGGTAAACCAGCTCTTTGTTAGGGTGAGCTTTCAGGTGTCTGTTGAAACACCTCAAAGCAATTTACTGCTTTGTTTGATGCTTTTAAGTGTGCTGTTTTTGGACTTTGAGTTCTTTGTCATCACTTGATAATAGTGAGGGAGAGCACCTTGATAAAAAAAAAAAAAATAAAAAAAAAAAAATGGAGGAATATGTCTGGCAGGAGCTGTTTCCTCTGTAGGGAGTTTGCTGGTGGAAGGACGATGTGCTGGGACTGAAGTGTATTGATTTCTGCAACGCCTTATTGCAAAAGTTTCTTATGTCCAGGATGAAATCTGGTCAGAAAGAGAAAAGAGGAAAAAATAAAACAAACAAACAAAAAAAAAACCCAAAACCACCCTAGAGAAATGGCTTTTAGAACAGGCAAACTACATGGTGTAGCTGATGGGGAATCGTGCCTTACCTTTAGGTCCTTGGTCTAATTCAGGCACAGCAAAAATTTATACCAGTTTAGTGACATCAAGGCTATTTATGTTATTTATTGTTATTACTCACTGAACACTTGTTGTAGGGTTGTTTCTGTTGATAATGTGAACTCCTTGAGTATTACGCTTGTTTTGATATCCTCCAGACATCTTTTCCAGCTAACAGAGCTGTGCTTTCCATGTGCTATGACTTGCCAGGGATGCTTCTTCACAGTTCAGAAGTGTCTTCAACATTTGACACTTCCTTAGCATAGTGAGGAAAGGTGAATACATATAAAAGCTGCTTGTAGAAACCATTCCCCTTGGCAAGTCCGCTTCAGCTGGGCCATGTAACTGAGAAAAAATACAATAAACACTTTCCTTGAGTCAAAGAATTTTTCAGTCTGTCTCAAACCTGATTGTCATTGTATCTTTCAACTCTTAGAAATCAGGAATACTTAAAGGTGATCCATGTGCTGCAGTGTCACCAGTACATGATCCAATTACTGGAAGCAGGTAGACTGTCCGAGAAAGAAAGTGGGTGTATATCTGACTTAAATATTGCTTCTCCAAATTGCTTTTGGGCAAATATTCAGTATTTTCATTATGCACTCACTTCCCAGACAGTCTGTGGTATACCTGAGAGAGAGAACCGTCTTGTGTCTGTTTTAGGAAAAATCCCACATAACGTTGTCTTCGTATTTTAAGATTGTGAGCAGAAGGGACTGAACATGTGGCAAAATTAATAACTGGGTAGGATTCATACTTTCATCCTTAATTAAAGACAAGTGGGTATGTGAAATACATTTCCCCAGGGCTGTGGTGGAGGAATATCCACACATGTAATTAATCTAGCTGCTGGAAGTCACAATTTCACCACTAAAATGAAACAGAAAGACACCAGTGAACAATATGGGCACACTCCAACATTCATTGAAGTCAATGGGAAACTTGTCTTTTGACTTCAAAGGGCGTTGGACTGAACCCGGCAAGATCATATTAAAACACTTAAAAGTCATTAAGCATTTACTCTTGCCATACTGCAGTATCAGAGCTAGAAAAGCCATAGGTGGATTTTAATTTGACTCACTGCCTACAGTTTTAATTGCTCTGTGTTGACACAGTTGGCTGCATAGGGTTGGATTAGGTGGTAATTTGTCTGATGATTTGTTGTGTTTCACTGCTGCCTCATGATATGCTCTTTATGGTCTTGTTTCTGTGTATGTGTTGTCGTCTTGTATGCTGATACAATCCTCACTGAAGTTATTACACATGATCTTCTGCGAGAGCAAAACTAGTAGCTTCTGTGAATTTTAGCATTGCTATTTTCTGATCTCTTAATGGCACAACTCCTACCCAAGGGAGTAGGAGAGGTAGATGCTGAAGATGTTGATGTCTCATCCCTTTGAGGGATTCAAGGTGAAGTTGAGAGTTGGCCCATTTGAAGATTTGTTGTCCTTACTTATGGTATTTATCACCTCAATCTGCATTGAATTTACACACAGTCTTTTAACTAGCTGAAATTTAGGAGGGATGTTTGCCCATGAAAAGGTAGGATGTCTGCCATTTCTATTTCCTGGTAAATTGGATTTTGGAAGTCAAGACTGAACAGAGCACAATGAGCGTTTTGTTCTTATTCTATCAGACAAATAATGTGGCACCACTTATAGTATTTCTGGTGTGAAGCCTAGAACACAGTGATTCAAAGAAACTGAAAAACTTTCTTCCATATTTCCTGCAAATGTTACTGCTCTGAGGGTGGAGAAAGCTTGAGTTTTCCTTTCAGAATCATGCTGGAAGATGGCTTCTCTTGCCCCTGCGTGTCTGTAGCTTTATTTTTTATAGCCACATTTAACCATTTAATAATTTAATTAATACTGGGGGGGGGGAGCATGACAAAAAAAAACAAAGGAAAAACACAAAAAAACAAGGCCAGATGGTTTCCTTTTTTTTTTTTTTTTTTTTTTAAATACGTGGTGCACAGTAGAGGTGACTTCAAAGTTGAGGATTTAGAAATCCCAGAGAAAACTCACTGTTTGCTTCCAAATTTTGCAGTACTAAAGGAAATGCATCCTAATTTAAATCTTTTTTTAGGAAGTGTTTTGGTTTTATTGAAAAACACTTGGTTTGCAGGTGTGGCAAATGGGCCAATGACTTCAGTGGAATGAAGAGTACCAAAAGAGTAACTCATTTTTTGTGGTCTTTGTTTTGATCTGTCTTGTTTTGGTATAATGTGCTTTTTCCTGTTTGGCACTGAGCAGACCAAGGGGAACAGAAGTCTGCTTCATGTCTGCAGCGTTGAATATAAGTTCCGCTTAAATTGTGTGTATAATTGTTTTATATATATATATATAAATCTGCTTGCTTGTATGTGAAGGTAATATCTCTGTCCACTTTATTTTACAGAGAAGAGTCAAAGATGTCATATCTCCAATTGTATTTGAAGCTGCTTACAGTCTTGGGGAGCATGTACTAGAAAGAGGTAAAGAAGACAAGGAACTACCTCCTCTCAAGCCCGTTCTCCGCTGGAAGAAAGGACAAAAGATAGCACAAAGGAATCAGGTCAGGTTTGGACTATGTTATTGCCCTAGGCCAGTGGCACGCTCTAATCCTGAGCTGACAGAAGTGGATGTAAAAGATGATGGCAAAGCTTAGAGCCATTTGTACCCAGTAGTCTTTTTGTACTGTCCCTCCTGTTTCTGATGTCATTACTCTTCCATGAGGTAGTGAAGAATTGTGCTGACAGGGTTGGGTAGCAAAAAGTGAAGTCACTTATTTCAAACTGTTTGTGCTGGGCAGAAAGAGATAGAATGAGGGAAAGGATGAGAAAAGTGCTTCTCCGTCTGGTCCTTCTGGTTTTTCCCTTTCTGAATGATGGAAGTTTTTCTCATGCAAGACTTAGCCCAAGCTTTTCTTTTAGGTTAAGGCTTTGTTAGTCTTGTAGGGACAGGGTTGGGTCCAGGAGGGGACACGGGGTCTTTACCAATCTGCAGGAGGGAAGAATGATGGATGGAATAAAGAATACCTTACTTGGCCCATTTCCCTCTTTTCTTGAGGGCTCCTCACATCCAATCATGTGGCAGGGGAACCCCTTCTGCTGTTGTTATTGCAGAAAATGTCTTGCTGAAATAGTGACTCTGTTTCAGAAAAAGTGAAGTGTAGGTACAACAGTGTATAAATAGGATCTTGTTTTGCTCCTCTGCATTTCAGAACAGGCTCTTTTTATTAATTTTGGTCAGAACAACAGAATTCATATAATTTTCAAACACTCATCATTTATAGAGTGGGGATCCTTCTTTCCCCCAAAATATTCCCTTAGGAAATGAAGTGTACATGGTTGGGCTGCCTGTCTGTCTGTCTTGACCTCACTAGTATCTTTGGAAAATGTTGGGCCATTTTGACAAGAATTATCAAGACAGTGCTTATGAAGGTATTAAGCATATTCAAGGTTCATGAAAGCAGGTCAAGGAGAGAGACCCCATTTGTGACCTTTCAAAAGGCTCCAGTTTGTGTGTGGTCCTTGTAGGTGCAGGACAGCCTGCCAAGGAAGGAGCCTGCGGGACAATTCCACCTCCTGCTGTGCTGGGACTGGAGCATCCAACCATGAGGCTTGAGGCTCTGCGGGGAAATCAGACTACTGTGGCTTGCAAAACTTCTTCATTTGCAGCATCACAGGGTAATTTAGGCTAGAAAAGACCTTTGGAGATCCATTTCCTTGCTCAAAGCAGAGCCAACATAAAAGCTAGATCAAGTTGCTTGGTGTTATATCCAATAAAGTTTGATTTCCAAAGCATGCTTACAGGGTTACAATCTGGTATAGCTTCTGAATAGGAAACCTTTTTTTTTTTTCCTTTAAGCTCTGAAAAGTTTGTGTGGAATTTTAGGCTTTTAACTGGATCGTTAAATCTGTTTTTTAACTTTGGGAAGTTTGATATATAAAGAGATGCTTGCATCATCATCTGTAGCATTGCTTTCTGATGCTGCTCATAAGGATATTCTACAGGTCCTATAAACCTACAGGTCCCTAAATACTACTCAAGAAAAAAAAAAAAAAAAAAAGAAACCAAAATGCTTTGTCACATACCCATATACATATATACTTATATACATATAAGTGTTTGGAATTGCATCTTGCTGTAATTCTTGTACTTAGAGAACTGAGTATTTAATTTCTGTTTAAGCAAATGGATGACAAGAGAATCTAATAATTATTTTTATGAAGAGGGATGGTGTGTCTCTTAAGTACCTGAATGTTGCATTGTTGCAAACATACAATAGGAATTTGTAGAGAACTTTGAAACCTGTGCACTGTGATGGAAACTGAATGTTACATGAACTAAACTGGATGGACACTTTAACTACTGGCTTTAAACTCCAAAGGTCGCATTTTGCCCTGCAGGCATACTCTCATATCAATATTAAAATACCTAAATACTGAGATTATAAAGCAGAAACAAAAATATGTTGGGAATTTCCCTGACTTGTTTTCTTGTGTAATTTGGATGAGAGGGAGCCAGTTCAACAATCCCTTTCCATTTGCTTTCCAGATGTTCACTTAGCTTAGTAAGAAAAGGATTTTGACATGGGGTGTGCCTGCAAGTGTGCTTTCCACTAAGGAAGTGGGCAGAGCTTCGCTTTCAGTGTAGCAGTCATGGTGACAAAGCCCTGGCTGAGTAGCCTTGAGGCACTGACAGGATCCTCAAAGACCAACTTCATGGAAACATCAGGGCTTAGTGTTCTCTTAAGATTCTTGTCATCTTGCAAGCAGAATTGTTTTTAAAGGCCAAGAGGAATAGTAGGAAACAGTTTACGTAACAAAGGACTTGCATTTTCAAAGAATATAACAATTCTGGAGAGACCTTATGTTGTGGAAATCCAACTCAGAAAAGATCTAGTAGGTTCTGTTTTCAGAAGATCCAACTCCCTCTGAATATTAGCTCCAGATAACATTGAGATAAGTACTTAGCAGGAGAAACATAGGTTCCACACTTAGCTTGTGAAATCAGCAAGATTTCAAAAGGGTAGAGGCAGATGGACAAGTATAGTATTAATGCCAGTACTGAAGTTTTAAAATGTAACTAGTGGTGTGTGATTTCAGAAGTACTAGATCCTGTTGATCCAGTGAGAATTGGCATTTTGAAGTTGGAAAGGTTGCATCTGTTGCTTCAAGGTACCTGTTGTTACAGGTTGATGCTTTGCTGGTAAGCTCAGGTGGCTAACTTCTGTGAACGAAGGTGGCAGAAGATGATGGAAATAAACAGCTGATGAAATGGGAGGGAGCTGTAACTGGGCAGGAGAGGGGGAGACTTCCATCTGTTAATATCCTACTTCAGGTCTGTTAGACCCACTTGAAAAGGCACACATCTTGCAAACATGCGAGCTGTATAGTCACTTAGATATGTTTTTATTTAAGCTAAAGTGATGTCAAAGCTGAAGTGATTGCTTTTAGAGGATTTTAGTTTGTTTTTCATGACCCAGATGTTCCCTGCACGTGTGTATGACTTCCCTCAAGGAGAATTACAGCACTATGGTTCACAAACAAGCAGGTAGGAAAAAGTATCAAGTAACCTCTTGATGTAAGAATTAAAGGTTATATTGAGCATACAAAGTTCTTTGTGGCACTTTGCACCAATGTGTTGATGAGTCAACTTGGAAACAGTTCATAGGCACCCGCCAGTGGGAAGGTGTATCCCTTACTGATGGCATGGCCACTAAAGAGGATTATGTTGGTTATTCATTCTTTAAATCAGTTATTTAAATCATTACTTTGTATGTGAGAAAACTGTCTTGTCCTAATTGATTAGACTGGAACAGAGCTAGAGTAGTAAAGGAGTGCATTGATGTGGTTTTCATTCAGAATGCCTTAACTTATTTAACTTATTTGTTATCGTATTTATTTTAAAATAATGCAACTTCCAATGTAAGGCAGTGCAAAAAGATGCTTGTATTTAAAAACAAATATACCCATGACTGTTCAGGGAGGGGAGCCTCCTTTTCCTAAATGATCTGGCCTTAAGGCAATCAGAATATGATAAATAGTTTGAACTTCTGAGTAATTTGAGGAAAAGGATCTTCATAGAAATTTCCTGATGAGCATGATGCTACTGTGGGACTTCATGCATTGGCTTTTTTCTAAGCAAAGAGGCTCTCCTAGGTCAAAATAACGTAACTAAACTGGCCCAGGATACAGCAACAGTTGATTTCTCACTAACTTAGTCATTTTCTAGGGTTCTTGTATATGCTTACCAGAAACTATGGTTGCTATAGCTTGGTGTAATCATTTGTGGTAGCAAAAGCAAATACTTATGGGCTATGTGTACATGTCTATTGATAGATGCCTTAGCAACTTTTGTACAATTGTTGGGTGGAGACTGGTTATGTGGAGATGATTACAGCCTTCCAAGTTGTCAGTGGCTAGCCAGCTCAGTTTTGTTCAAACAGAAAATCTCTGATGGATCAAGGTTGGGTGGAGAAACAAAGATTTTACTTTTTGAGTGTGTATTATGAACTTCCCACCCTGAGGATGACTTTCCATTAGCTTCCTCATTGCCTTCCAAATCCAGTTGCTACCTCCGTCCACTGGAAAAAACTAATATATTTTCTTACTTCAGGGAAATTAATGTGTATTTAGAACATGGTTTGGCTTTGCTCATTGTAAGTGGTTTGTACTATAACATTTATTTTTGCATACCCACTGTATAAATACATGTCAACCAGGAAAGACAAAGATCTCCTGCCAAATACAGCGAGGATTTGTTCTAGCAGTATCCAGTAATGTATCTTAGAGTTTAAAATGTGGTATGCTAGAATTCTGTCTGTTTTGAATACTGTAATAAAATCACCTGCTGTTATGTGGATGGAGACACCATTTTGTTATAGGAAAATATTCTCAGTAGATTTAATTGCGTCAGCATCTTCAGGATTTTGGGAATGGTCTGTCATAAAACTGCTTATGAGAGACAGAAAATGTTTAGGACATTCTGTTCTCAGCTATGTCAGACTTGCAGTGAGAGTCTGGATATGGTGCTGCATCTCTGGGTGTCTGAGGCTGCACGTCTCTGGGTCAGGCTTCACATTTTAAAATCAAAGCACTATTTTTGGAAATGTGTGTTTGAAAAGTATTTGGACATAAATTAGCTTACTTGACAGGTATGAGAAAGCATAGGAATATTTTTATGAAGCTGAATTATGAACACCTGTAGTAATTTTGGCTTGCTGCATTAATAATGGCACTCTGTTTTTTAAAACATCCCCCCAGTCAATATCTCATACTGAGCACAAGGCAGTGACAGATCTACACAGGCTGAAATGTAGTGTTCATCCACACGGCATGATCCAGGTTTGCCAGTGGCACCTCTTCCAAAGCACAGAGATGCCAACATGCCTGCTTAAGTCAGATCAGGTCTCCACCAGCAAACTGAACTGTGCCTGGTGCGTTTCTAGGCATTGGAGTGACATCTCTATCCTGGTAAGCTGCTGGAGTGGCTCTTGCCATGGTTTCAACCTGTGCCAGCTACCGCAAACCATTCCCAGGCATGGGTCAGCTGCTAGAGTGCTCCAAGGGTCTTTCCCTGTCTTGGAGGCCAGGGCAGTTTAAGTTACTGGTACAGCTGAAGCCTCAGTAGCTTCATGTACTTGTCTGGAGCTGGATCTGTGGGAAGGGTGACGATCAAATATTTTATACCCAGGCATACAGGAGATGACTGCAGGATTCAGCTAAATTGCTGTGTTCCAGGTGAAACTCTTTGCCACTAAGCTCCCTTTCCTCCCTGGGCAGGGCAAGCTCCCTCGTTCCCTTCTGCCTTAATTCTTGCAGAGATCTGCCATGTGCCACCCTTCCTGCTTCATCGCTGTTCTTTTTCCATCAGGCAGGGTGCAATTGCTGAAAATGATGCTTTCCACTCCTCCCTTTGCCATCCTTTTGGTAGTGTCAGTCTTTTGCTCTAGACAAGTTTGGTCAGAGTCAGTGCTGAACTGGCAGGGACCGGGTGCTGTTGGTGCCAGGAAATCTGAAAAGGGCCCACCCTGAGCATACACTGGATTAGGCTGAGTATTGCATTTGCCTGCTTTTTTTTGTTGTTGTTGAATGGCAATAATGAGGAAAGATTTACAAGTCTGGAAGAGATTCAGTGCTGAGTGAGAACAGCAGGTGTCCAGATGCATTGTACCTCTGAAATGTTTGTAATTAGCAAACTCGCTGAAGTAAGAATTAGTGGAAATCAGTGCCTCTGATGGTATGCATGTTTCTATATGCTTGTTCTTAAGCAATGAAAGGCTTGGCCAGTAATTGTCCAACTTGTTTATATTCCTGCTTAGAGGCAGAGGCAAAACATCAGAGCTGGGAATGCATAAGACATGGTTTAGATCTCGTGGGCTTCCTGAAGAACAACAGCCAATATAACATGCACATCTGTGTGTGCATACAGATATGTCCACCTGCATGTGTAAGCTGTGCATGTGTGCTGGGGAGAGTCAGACTGTAAGTTAATCGTGTCAGAGGTGGTAGGACATGAGTTATCCGATTTAGTCTATAAGTTCTTTAAATAAATATGTAGAGAAGTGAGAGATGATCACATGAACATTTGCAAGCTGAACCCTAACTTGAATTCCTGTTGGGTAATTTCTGCAGTTCCATGTAACAGCATGAACTTCATTTCCAAGTTACTCTGTGGATGGAGAATTATAAGTGTAAGAGGGGACAGTTTTTCTACATATGTGTTGAGCTGTTAAAGAAAATCCTAATATACTTTAAAAGCCACACAGACAGATGACAGGCTTCATTAGTCCTCTTGATAGTGTTTCAGCAGTTATATGAAGGGTCAGTAGCGTTTAATTGGGATACCTAACATCTGGAAGCAGATAATATGATAGTATCAGCTCATTCAGTTCAGAGTACCTCAGTGCCACAAAATCCTTGTCAGTTCAGTGTAGCAGTCATAAAAACAAAACCACTGAAGTGCAGGTGAATTTTTAAGAGAGCACTTTCACACATCCTTGTGGGTCTAAATGAGCTACAGGTAGACATAAATTGCTTATCTGATTATTCTAAAGCTTTGTGTTTCTAGCCATCAAAACAGTTGCCACATATAAATACATGTATTTACTTATCATTTTTATTATGCTCTTATATTTCAAATCACGCTATTGTATGATGAGCAGCAATGGTTTTGACTCCTATGTTAAAATGTTTAAGTATGGAAGCATCCTGGGTGAAAGATTCATCTCACATAGTTTCAGTTTGGATGATAGAAATAAGGACATTTAGGGTAGAAAATGTTCTCAAGTGTCACTAAAAACTCTCCTGAGATGAAATAATTGAATTATTCTGCTATCATTCAAAATAAATGGAAGACCATTTAAGATGAGACAGGAAAATATAGTGAGAAATGTGCTACAGAAATCCATCCTATAATGGTATTGGGAGATGGAACAATTAACCCGGTATGTCTTTCTCATCTTTGTTCTATGGATTTATAAGGTCTGAAATCTTGTATAATGAGAACGCTTCTTGGATGATTTAACTGTTAATGATTTCAAAAAGAAAAAAAAATGCCTCAGCCTGAAAAATGAGTGAGTCAGACTAGAAATCTAATAAAGCTCTGAAAGGCTTTGGGGGGGTGTATTTCTATTGCCACCAATTGTAATTCTTCACCCCAGGAGAATACAAGGACAAAATTGCATTGTTAAATCCACTTACTGCTGTGAGGAATAACTAATACATGTGCTTATTAATTTGTGTTTGCATTCAATTGCTAACAGGTTTCATGCCTGATCTTTTCTAAATGGCTGATTCCATTTGGGAGTTCCTGTTCCTCTCAAAAAACACTTGAGCGTTTTCTCCCCTTTTTATCTTGGTGCTCCAGCCCAATTTTCAACACATACTGAAAGGTAATAAATAGCAGGATAGAGCTGAAATAGGGAAGAAATTAATGCATTTGACCTTAGATGGCTTGACAAGTGTCAGTGCAGTAGTCGTGAGCCTTAGGCCCAGAGTCTTCCACTCTTCAGAGTGGATGAATTTCCCTGTAGCCTTCCCCAGCTGGAGAAGTTCCATGTGTCGTGAACCCTTATTAGTGTAATAAAATAATTACTACCATTCAGTTCCTGTTTTCTTATACTAAATCACTGTAAGTGAGTACCTGTTTTCTATGCGGGAAAGCGTGCTCTGATGAAGTCTACGTGGAGCTGAGGGAGCTTCCTGGCTAGCCTGAGTCTCCTGCACCATGCGGTACCAAGGTGGCTGCTCTTTGGTTTCGTGGTTCAGATTTTGGCTTTGATTCTTCTCAACTCTTATAGCTCAGCTCCCCTGGTATTTCTGCCTTCATCCTGTGTTTGCTCTGCCAGTCGTTGGAGGTGTTGTGGAAATCATATGTTCTTAGTTTAGCCAGCACATCTGATGAAATCCTGGAGAGCTTTCCAGAGTATTAATTGCATTTCTAGCAGGAATGTGAATCTGCTTTTTTGCACTTGGTTTAGCAGGATATTTGAATGGATCACTTCCGTGAGTAGTGAAGTATTGGATGTCTGGGGGGGAGCCAGTGACTATTTATCTGTGGTCAATAGATCTTCAGGTAACAGCTTTATTTTGCAGGCAGCTGGAAAACTTAAATACAAAATGTAGGTCTAAAATCAAGCTCCTATATCTGGTTAAGCATATTAATATCCACATGATCGATCTGTAAAGCTATGAAATAGAAAATAGGTCCTGGATAAGGCAGTGAGATTTGCTTACTGCTCAGTACTTTTGAAAATCAGATCACATATCCGGGTCCTTAAATATAGAGCTAGGAACCTAACTTCACCATGTAACATGGCATAGCATCAGGATCTGAAAAGTTTTTTTTTTTGTTTTGTTTTGTTTTTTTAAAAAAGCTCCCCTTTATTCTTAGCAGTGCTGTTGTTTTGCTACTGTGATGTAGTTTCTAAGGAATCTCTGCACATACTGTAGGGTATGGTGACAATTTACAGGAAATCAGTGTAGAGACTGGAATGCTTAATCCAGATTATTGTGCATAATCTGTGTTCTGTTGAAGAATGTGGCACAGTTTGTGAATTTAAATGGATGGATCCTCGAGTTTCCGAAGGCCAGTGCTGCCACTTTGTAAAAGAGACAGTTTGAACTTTCTGTGGACTGATGTGTGAAGAAGTAGTTAAAGACCTGATCTAGAGTGAAATCTCATATCCAAACCATAAAACAACGTGTTTTCAGTGTTGAAAATCCCAGTTCTCCCCCTTCTCTTCAAGTGTTGACCTTCAGCTGTCACTTTCCTTTATCTCTGAGAAGATGGGCACAACTCTTACAGAACACAATATTGGCAACCTCTCAAAGTCTTGATTGCACATTTTGGCTAAGACCTGAAATTTCTACTGCTTCCCTGAATTCTGGGGGTTTGAATGTCTTGGAATACTTTTTTCTTTGTTTATTGGATGATTTCCAAGACTTTCTGTGGGCAGGAGTGCCATAAACACAGCTTTTTTCACTTTTCCCCGTTTCCTGTTCTCTTCCCTACTCCCAGAAACATAGATGTTTAATTTTAGATAGTCATTTAAAGACACTGAAGCAATTTAGTGAATCAGGTTTGAAACCCTGGATTGCCTTCCTCTGAGCAGAGAGCTCTGACCATTAGGCTCAAGTCAGGCTCCTTGCTTGGTTTTCTCTTGGTGTCATTTCTTAGCAGTCCAAGATCAGCAACAAGAAAAATGGGGATACCTTTAACCACACTAACCAGCAGCTTTGTGGTTAAGGATGCTTTAGGTTGCAGGACTATGGATTTATCCTATTACTTCATAAGGCAAAGGATCATATATTTATGTAAAAAGTGGAATTTAATCCTTTACCTCTATTCAAGAGGTAAGCTGGTCACAAAGGTGCTTGCTACAAAGTCCTGAGTGCCTGTGTAGACACATCTTCCCTGTCAGCTGGCTCTAGGTCTCTTCTTACAGTACACTTATCAGATACAGATGTCTTCATTCGCTCTATAGCAAGTATGTCTTAATGTAAGCTTTTTGGCTTACTCTCTGGAGGACTTGGGCAACATCCGCCTCTGCTAATCTTTCAGGATGTATCTACCACATTCCTTGACCTCCCAAGAAGCATCTTCTTTTCTACCCAAAGAAAGTTGCCAGGCAGAATATCAGAAAACCATGTTTGTCCTGGATGTTTGGTGACCTGGTGGGAACCTCTATGGAGCACTTTCGTGTAGCTGCTGGGTCCTGTGCAGCAGGGGGGAATGCAGGGAGGAATCATGGACCCTGAAATCACTAGATTTGCACTCTGCTGTGCTGTAGATCTGGGGATTGCAGGAAGGCTAGCAGACTCCCTATGCACATGCATACTGCATTAGCTCTGTGCTTTACAGTGAAGATGTGTCCTTGAAACATTGACATTGTTCAGTCTGTGCTGCTGAGTGCACACATACCTTTTTTGCTCTTGGAAATGCCAGACGGAAGTGTGGTGACCTTAAGAGATGCAGCTGTGTTTCTCTTTCAGGACAATTTTTGTTCACCCCTTCCCACAAGCTTAAAAATTCCCTTGAATGTATTTCTTATGTAAAGAAGCTTCCTGACCATCTCTGATGAACATGTTCAAAACTGTGAGGTAGTTGGTACAACTGAAGTGGAATCTAGGAAGAATCCAGTAAGAATTTGAACTTCTACTGTAAAACCACTGTTCAGAATTGCTTCTCCTCACCTTGAGCAGCAGCAACTGCAAAAATTGTGAAGTGTTTCCTATGCACAAGGAATTTATTTCCTCCTACTTCCCTCTTTCCCATCTTAAATATTATGTACAGCCTAACGGTGTGAAGGTTGGTTACATTGTTGAACACTTTGAATATGTAAAGAGCTCTGTAAATCCCTAAAACTTATTTTAAAGCCAAAGCCACTTTAAAGATTGCTTAGAGCTAAAATTGATTATATTCTAGTAGTGCTTATACATATCCCAACAATAGATGCTTTCTCTACCAACGTGAAGCACTGAATTAAGTATGGTTTCTGGCCTGAAGGAATCACAGTCCAAGTAGACCAATTAAGGGCACAGTAATAGAATGTATAAGCAGTGCTCACAAATGTTATGATGACTTACAGTGCGTTTACCACTTTTAATTCTTTAGGAGGAATTTGAAAAGGCAGGAATTAGTCAACTGGAAAGGCAGAAGAAGCAACAGGCTGGGCAAGGGAAGGCTCAAGACAGCAGAGAAGAAAGTGGAGGAAACAGAAGTGAGAAGTTACTGGATTGAGGCTGTAGCAGGCAAACAAAAACAGGAGGTAGAATAGAAGCATGGTGAAATCTATTCAAACAAGGGAAATACTGGAGAATAGCAAAGTAATCCAGAGATATCATTAGCCTATGACAGACTGAACCAATGATGGCTGCCTGTATAGGTCCTAGCAGCTGTCTGGACTGGAAATCTTCTCCCTGCACCCTCAAACCTGACTGGGTTCAAGGTTATCCACAAAAGTAAGGAGTTTACTCCTACACATTTACAGATCTGAGGACTCATCATCCTTATTTATTTCTCCTGTGTTAGTGCTATGTAGGAACTTGAGTTTTATCACATAAAATATTCTTGATGTTTTTCAGAGTAGCTTGCTGTTCACTGCATGGTGTGTTGGAAGACGTACGTGCTCAGTAGTTTTAGAAAATGAGGTATTTGTTCCTTGTGAAGAACCACATCTATGGATTTAGTAACAAAATTCCAAGATTGTTAGGTAGTTATTTAAACGTATTTACAGTACTTGATTCTTTTAAAAGTGCAGGTCATATCTTTGATCACTCTGTTCACTTTGCCAAGATTTCTGTAATGCAAATAGGGATACTGTCAGGCAAGACTGTTTTTGCAGTTTATTTTTCTTTCTCCTCTGAAGGTCAAACAGTCTTTCCTATATATAGGTACTATGCTGGTTGAGGATTAGTGCTGAGAACTTTTGAAGCTATGCCTTTGAAATGTACCATGTTTTGAGAGGGATTCCTTGTGCAAGTTCCTGTCCCAGGGCTATCATGATTCTCGTCTTTTGGTGTGGGAGCCTCTATTAAGGAGAAAAAGTAGTCACAGGCCTTGTGTTTAAACACTCACCAATTTCTACATCTGAGATTCTGAGAAAGAAAAATGTGGGATAGTAAAATGAAAGCATAAAGTAAATCACCCCAAATGTACTTGCCGCCTCCCGTTTTTCTTTGTCCTATTTGCAGCTTAGATATCAAACTATGCTGTAGGTTGTACTGCTAGTTCAAAACTAATTGATATCATAAAGGTGCACTCCTCTTTGGAGAGATCTAAAAACACAGAAAAAGGACAGGAAAAGGTCTGCTCAACTGTTCAGAAATGTATCAGTCTTTGTTCTTAACAGCAGGGGAAAATAACCACAATCCTGACAGCTTCTGAGTTTCTTGGACACGAGGAATGTGTTCCTATCTTTTCCTTTTGCTCTCTGTTGGCTGCCCCATTTAATTACGACAAATTGCCACAGAGATTCACATAGGCTAATGGAGACTTCTTATGTATTCGCTGTCTGTCAACATGCTGTTTTCTTTTTTTGCTGCTTAGTGTGCTAATGCCTAGTGTTATGTTGTTCTTTCACAACCCCTGCTTTTATCAATCTGTTAAAGATCATAAATGATAGTCTTTATCACAAGACTGACAGTGGTTCTGTTATCCTAGGATATCACTGGGTAAATAAGTCTGTAATTTTCTGTTGCTCGCAAGATAGCAGAAAAGTTTGCCACTGTTCACAAAAAAAAAAAAAAATCCTTATCTTTAATGTAGGCCACTGAATGTTTGCGTGATTTCCTTTCTTCCAATTTGCAGGGCTGAAAATAGTTTCATTGATAGTCTATATTTTCTGTTTCATTTTCTTGCACATGTGTTGGAAAGAGGTGCCAGAAGAGGTGTGAGAGAAGTAATTCTTGTAAGATGAGAAGTGGGAATGGATTGAGGAAAATCTCTGAGGGAGTCTGTTTTTGTTGAACCTTCTTGTTCAGTTAAATGAGAATAAAGACTTTTTTGTAAAGATGAGATTTGGCTTCCCTTGAGTTTCTTTAGCGTTCACACTGCATATTCTGTATCACAAATTTTGGTGATTTTTTATTTCATCCAAACATGTTGCCTCTTTGGGGGAGCTTTAATCTTATACGTTTTATGCTATAACAGTTCTTTTCTTTGCTTTTCACAGACTGTTTTTGAGAGGAACTGTCAATCTGATGACTGTGCTGCTGATTTGAAACTTCAGGGTAAATTACTGCTATCTAGGTGAGTAACTGAAGTTTTTTCTTTTTCATTCTTATATGCTAGTACACCATTCATTTTATGTAAGATGTAGTCAAAAATCAAAATGCAAATACAGTCATCTTATATCCAGACTAGGATATTGATAATGATGGCATGTCTAGTGCAGTAAGGTCTCAAGATGTACAAGGAGGTGTAGGTGTAAACTGCACACAGAAAAGCATTTTTGTTCTGAAAACATGTCACAGGTTTTAGAAAAATGTGTCTTCTATGGTTGTGATTCCCCCCCCCCAACCTTTAATTTCTGAAATTGTATACTTTACTAACTCTTGAAATACTGCTCTCCTTTGTCTTTTTGTTAGTAACTCGGGGGTGTCTGATTTCTCTTTCTTCTGGGATAATAAACCTTGTCAAATAGACCAGAGGTGAAGTTTATGTTCTGTCCTTTGAGACTGGTGATCCTAGGAAAGCACCTATTGTTTTGTCAGGATGCAGTTATTCAATTTCTGGATAAATCAGGCTAAAGGTGAACTTCATGCATCACTTCTGTTTCCTTTTTTTTTTTTTTTTTTTCTTCAGCATTTTAGCACATTTTTAGAAATGGAAGTGCTGATGTGAGTTATTTAATTGTGTGCCAGATGTTTTGCTGTTTGCAGATGCTCTCTGTGAAATGCTTTGCTTTTAGGTCAGGAAAGAGGGGAAGAGAATTTGCTGCTTATGAAAATTGGAAAAAAAAGAAAAATGGGTAGGAGATATACACATTTTATGTAAGTCTACAGCATGCTGTAGCCATAGTTGGAGACAAAAACTGAACAAGAGTCAAATCTGAGTAGTTAACGGACTGGACTTCTCCAGACACAACTGAAGTCCACAGGAATGTTTTTGGGGATTGGCTGGGAGCAGAGTTAGGTCTCAAGTTGCAGAGTCCACACTTTGACTGTGATTAGTCTGGATTTTTGACCTTTCACTAGATTTTAGTAGTGAGAAGAACATATTGAGAGTAGAGCTGGAGACTTGTCTGTGTGGACTGAGGAAGCAAGTAAGGGGGTTTATTGTACATTTGGGAAATAATCAATAAAAAACTGCTTCTAAAAACTTGTCAGTGTGTGGTAATCATAGCAGTAAAAGTTGTATTTGTGATTACAGTATTAGACTGTTTACTTTTATGACTGTTATTTACACTATCACAACAATTTAAAAGCCACAACTGTCAAAAAAAAAAATAATAATGAGGATATTCAAATAGAGTTTCCACAGTCACATAACAAAATGTTGGACAAGTGCTCTCAAGTCTTTTTTGTTCAGTGACATTCTGAAGTCCTGTCTGAAATAAACAGGATGTCATCAAATCTATCAAGTCCTCACAGAATAGGTTTCCTTAAGGTAAAGGGCATTGTGGACTTCAGCTAGTAAGAATAGTAGCACAGTAAACATCTCTTAAGAAAACACGTTTTTGGTCTGTAAAAATACAAAAGCATGCTATGGATTCTGATTATTAAAAAAAAAAAAAATGTCCACCTTGATGAACATGCTCATCTTTCTAGCCCCTTCATGTCTTATGCTAAAGAACTCTGTGAGCCTGTTTTCACATACTGGTTGTTTATGATAATTCTGTGTAAAAAGCATTTGCTTTGTAGGTAGAGCATAGAACATGAATCTTTCATTATTATATGCACCTAGGAACTAAATGGGTGACTTCATTTTTAGGAAGATTATGGCAGTGTCTTTGTCTAAATAATCACATCTGACTAAAATTGGTGGATTTATTAATAAAAGCAATGTACATAAGAAACACAGACATGATAGATTGAAATAAACAGGGTGTTTATGGGAAGGCAGCAGTAAATACAGTGTCTTAGATACTCAGCAGCTCTTTGAAGGTATTGCTGGACATATGGGTAGAGTGATCTAGTTGAGGTCATCTGCCTGGGCTTCCAAAACTTTTATTAGGATTTCTCACCAAAAAGTCATAAAGAAAGTAAGTTGTCCAGGCCTAAGAGGAATGGTGCCTGAGCATTGCTACATAATTAACGTAGTCAACAGAAGGAGTAACTAGTCTGTTTTTCTGGTGTGCATGTGCTGGGGCCAGTGGTACTCGTCATACTCACAAACGATCAGGGAAATCTGCTAAAAATAAACAGCAAGGTGTTAGTTTGCTAATCATACTAAGCTATTTAGAGTAATGAAAAGAACAAATAAGGAGCTATATTTTCAAGCAGCATATGGTTAATCAGTGGAATTTACTGTTGGGGATGTTGTAAACACTGAAAACTGAAATAGTAGAGATGCCAAGCTTGAATGCTGGAAACTGCAGAAATTGATGAGGAAAATAACACTACATGATTGCCTTGTTCTTCCATAGGCCTCTGCTTTAGACATAGTTAGAAGTAGGGCTCTCTGCTGGATGGACTGATTTATTCTGGCTGTTCTTACACATTTTTTCATTGATTTGTAGCATGTTAGAGCCAAAAGCTATACAGAGCATGATATATTGTGAAGTATAGTTTTGTCCATCACTATAATAGGCTTTCACATGTGTGCTGGTCAGAGCACTTGTGTGTATAGGAAGTTAGCTCAGATTACATTATCATCATGAGAATTGCTTGCTGAGGTCACACTTGTGAGTTCAGGAACCATGCAAACTACTCCGATATAGAGTTCACCTGAGATGCATTTGAATCACTAGACTTACCCAGTTAGTTAAGATCACACCTGCATTCGAATATGTCAAACCAGTGTACCAAATGACTAATAGGAAGATGATCCTGGTCTAATTTGGCATTTCATGGGATCATCCTTCTCTTCCCAAAACTTACTCGTGCCCCCACAAATGGGGATCACTGCACTTTGATACATAACAAACAGACAAACCAGCACATCCACCTAACAATCTAATATATGGTGACTTATCCAAAGTGCTCAAACCAAGCAAATCTGTGTTTGTAAATTGAACACTGCCATTCTGACCAGATAGAGTTATGTTTGCCTCGTTATTTCTTGTTAGTGCTGCTGCAAGTGGAAACTGTGCTGCTGGGCTAGCTGAAATCCTTCACTGTGATGTTGGTAGTGGGGAGGAGAAGGGGAAAGGCCTTGAAAGTGGATAATGATAAAAACCTCAAAGATTTCTAACCCTATCAGAAAGAATTAGTGAAGATTTCAGAGGGTGAGAATGGGATGTGGTAGTGATTCCCATGCTCTGTTTTTGTTTTTTCAAACGCTTCTGTTATAATGGAAGGTGTCCTTGCAGACGTGGGCTAAAGACTAGGGTAACATGCTGTACTGGAATAAAGACAAGCTAGAATGCATTTATTTTGAATAGAAAAATACACATTCTCAGTTAACAGACATATTTCTTTAAGGCTTGATTTCAGTTAAGAGATGGACCTCTTTAAGGCTTGTCTACTTTCATGAGCATGTGTTTGCATGTAAGCCCACCCCAACTTGTAAGGATTGTGAAATGATGGAGCCAAACTCTTACTGCTTGTGTCAGATGGCACCAGGGACAGCAGTCACAGACTGTGTCTCGGCAGCTTCAGGCTGGACACCAGGAAAAACTGTATTGTGTGGGCAGTTTGTGCTGCACTAGAAGGAGGGCAGAGATCATGGGGTCTGCTGTTCTGGGTTTCAGGACTCAGCAGGGTGAGGTCCAAGGTCCCAGCTGACTGTGGTTGGCAATTGTTCTGTGATGAGGAGGACGATGGATGCTATAGTCTCTAGAGATGACTTCCAACCAAGTTTGCTGCAGTTCTCTGACTCGTGTCAAGGTAAAATCCTCTCTGCAACTTGAGCAATGCTGCCTCAACAAGGAGCCTCCCTTAACCAAGGTGGAAACAGCTGCCTAAGATGGTTGTCATCCAGTGTCATGGCTGAAACCTGCCTGTGGGGCTCCTTGCCTCTCACTGATGCTGCCTCTGCCAGCAAGAACAGCATCACAAGAGGGGATGGTGATATCAAATGCTGGACCTGACAAAACTGCAGGGATTAAACTTTCTAGTGCAGACATAATGAGGTAGCATGTGAAACAGCCACAGTGGTGCATGCTAGTGTTACCACAAATGGTCTTTTTAGTGCTGGGCCTGCATTTATTCTCAGGACTATGAGTGTTGTTAGCTTAAAACTACAGATGCAATTTAAGGGTAGGGAAAAAAGAGCCATGGGATGTGCTGGGGATTTGGTGAAGGCAGTTTTGGGAGAAACTGAAGGATCAGAAGAAAAGTGTTTTGTCTTTCCAGTCATAACTTTTCAAATGCGTTCTTCTTGAAGAATAAGCATGAGGTTTCGGCACCACAGAGTAGAGAAGACTACCTCATTGCCTCCCCATCAACGAAACTCCAGTGTTAAATCTTCCAGCTGTAATAGCAGATACCAAAATTTGGCCCTATCCATGCAGTACTGCCCCATCTTAGTGGGGAAGATGAGGGGCAGAGGGGATTTAAAAAGGAAGGGATTTAGAAGTATTTTAGTGTGAAGAAAATATTTATAGCATTTATGTATTGCATGTGGGTAAATCTATCAAGACAATCTGAAACCTTAAGAGAAATAGGAATAGGATATTTTGCAATAAGTTATATTTTTATGGTAACAATCTTTTGGGACAGCAGTAGAAAACTGGTTTTCCTTGCCAGTAATCCATTACTGAAAAGCAAAATGCAATTAAAGAGTGCTCTGTTAGCTATTATTTTCAAATATATTGTTTAATATTACAAATGCATTTATAACATATCATGCTTGACTTGAATGCCCCACTTTGTGTTCTCAGCCCAGCAAATGTCTTTTCCATCAGGTTTCTGTAGTGAATACCACACTTTTATTGAGCCTCTCTGTAGCTACTTGTTTAGAGGCTGAACTGCATCTGTTTCCTCAAGATGTGCAGGGGGAAACTCTGAAGCATGTGTTTTGTGGAAGATTTTCAAGGCTAGAGAAGCCTAATCTATTCCTATGGTACTCTATATGGGCGGAAAGCACTCTGGTCTTTTAGGAAGAACCGAAATGTGCTGAGAGAACAGAGTCCACGGGAACACAAATCTGGTTGTGGCCTAATGCCTCAGACTGGTATTCAGGTAACTGTCTACAAAGGCAACAGCAGTGACCGAAATCTGATCAGGCTTCAAGGGGAGCCAAGTGAAAACCACAGAGAATACATCTGAGTGACGGTAAGGGTGTCTGAAAAAACAGACTTTCTTCCAGCTATAATAAACGAACCAGCTAAAAGACCAGAGCAGAATGGGTGGTGGCTTCCCTGTGAGATGCAGGTAGGAAGGAAATCCTGTATGACTGTGTAAATACACTGACAGCCCATGTGCTGCAATGAGTGGTGCAGCTGTACTGAAAACAAACAGCAGCAGAAGAAAGATGATGTTGCGGCATGACAGGTAGCTGCAATGTTCCAGCGTGAGCTGTGCACATGTTATGTAAATCAAGTTGTAAGGATAAGGGCTGTGAGCTCCCTTGGATAGAATACGCTGTAATAAATATTGCTATTCCTGAGAAGGTTCCAGGAGGAAGTCTGTCTTCCATATATTTATGTGACATGAGGTTATCCTTCATCTGTCATTCGAAACCGCATTACTCACTCGTTGGAATGCTTTTGCTCATGTGTTTGGGTGGTTGTAATATGCAGCTTTCTTTTATGTATAGGTTTTAGAGCACCCTTAGGTGTTCTAGCTGGTTATTAGATTCAAATTTACCTTCTTTCCCTAGAGATTGGTTGGGGTTCCTGTCTGTACTTCTGCAAATTGTTTGTTTTGGAGAAGGCAAATTGGAAGCAAAAGTTGTTGAAAGCCAAAGGGGCAACAGGTGCATTTGCAGAGATTTGCAAGGTTTTACAATTTTTTTATATTTTGCATTGGAGTCAAAGCTTTCATAAGTTTTCTTGTGCAATGGAATTGTTGAGAAACATCCTTTTCCAGTTGAAAGGTCAGGCTTGTGACTTGGGCCATCTTCTGCCAGTCCTTCTGGAATTAGCCAGAAGACGGACAAAAAAGCAGTCTGTCAAACTTCTTCAGGTTTGAAATGTTTCCATTTTAATAAAATGGTGATTAATGGGGAAAAAAAAAAAAAAAAAAAAAAAAGGTATTTTCCAGTTATCTTCTGGTCAGCTCTACAGAAGCATTTTTTCCCTTCAAATAAATTCTTTCTGTGACCTGCTAAAAGATTAACATATTTTCTGCCAGTACTTTTGTTTCTATGATCTGTTTTGTCCTATGCATGTGTCTGCTTGATAGGCAGGTTAACAATTCAGTGTGATCTTTTGGCGTGTAACCTCAAAGTTAAAAAACACCTGCATCACCACCCCATGGTCCTGCACACTCTGAGCTTTAAACTCATTTTCATTGCTTCCTTTACAATGCACCAAATTACTTTGAAATAGCATTAAACTACACTATAATGAGTTTATAAGCATATGATTATTAGTGAATAAAAATAAATTTCATTTAGCTATGCAACCCATAGCTAGTCATGTGGTTGTTTTGCAAATAGACACAACAAAGAGTCTGTTCATGGACCTACTAAAATGTGTGGAAAGACTCCCTGTAGTTCACTAAGCACACGATCAGACATTAAGCACCTGGATTTGAAAAATGAAGTTTTTTCAGCAGTTTCATATTGGCTTGTCAAAATATTGCAGAACCCTGACTGAAGGAATCCAGAAGTCATAGATAAAAACATGTGTTATGACAGCTTCGTCCAATTTGCTTTTCACCAGCACAAGATGTAACAGCAGAGACCATAGTAGAGTACAGTAACAATGCAGATAGTCAATGCTTTCTGAAGGAAGGAGCACTACCATCAAATGTTGATCAGAAAGATCAAAGGTGTTTTGAGTGTATCTCATGAATATGGTAGGGTTTCAAATAAATAAATAAATAAAGGCTTTCACTGATCATAGACTTTGTAAACCCGTGGAGCAAAGCTGCAAGCTTGTGGTTTAACGTGGGAAGCAAAGCTGTTTCATAAATTTGACCAGGCTCACGCCTCAGCACTTATCTTCCTTTGATCACACAACAGGAATTTGTTTCCAGAGAGGCCTCACGTTTCATGGCCTGCCCGTTGCGGTTTTATGCCCCTGAAGTGCATCTTAACAAAACAGTCGTGATGAGGAAAAACAATATCCTTTCATTTGGAGCTTAATTACATGCTCTGATAATATCTATTTTTCCCTTCCTCTTCATTCATAGCAGATGAAGAATTTGTTTTCGCTTACTTTATCTTTCATTGAACGAACACTTCTTTAAAAATATTTTTGACATTCTGTTTACCCTAGACAGGCTACCCTAAATAACATAGCTAATCAGATGGAGCTAATTTGCTGCCTTACAAAGAACAAAAGAAAAATGAGCAAATGCTCTGGTTTAGCATGCCTAGTGCTAGTAAAGTGCCATGAGCTTTCAGTCTGGACCATGTGTATATAAAGCTGTGTACACTGGTGTCAATATTCCTGACTTCTGGAATGCAAATATGGAGCCATGACCAATCCCATTGCAGTCATGTGCAGCCCATAGGTTACTAGGTTATACCCAAGTACTGCCCCAACTCCAGGTCTTTTAAAGTATCAAAAGAGTTCAGACAGAAGAGGAAAACATTGAAAAGGGGGTTATGAGTAGGTTGCTGTCAGTTTTCTCAAAATTATGCTGTTTCTAACTGTGATGTAAGTAATTTTGCAAATTATAGGGTAGTTTAATGCTTTTTCAAAGTAATTTGGTGCATTGTAAAGGAAGCAATGAAAATGTTTATAGCATTTTGTGTATATTAGGACATTTGTAATTCTATTTGGAAGTAAGTCTATTTGGTGAATCCAGGAAGAAGATATTTGATTTCTAATTTACTTTAACTTTCATTTATCTTTTGCCTACAGACAGTTGCTAGTGAATTGAATGCTGCATTTGCAAGGCACATGGAAAATTTTGTTGTAGCATATCCAGGGTCTGATTTGTAGTTTCCTGAAAGGACTACCCAGTAGAGCCAGCAATTAATCAGGATGTAGTACAAGTTGCAGTGGGAGCATCGTCTCAGGAACAAGTGAATGTTTCCCCTGTTGAAGGTGAACGGGAATAAAGGAATGGAGTTTTGGTTTCCATCTGGTTATTTGCACTCAGCGCTTCATAAATCTCTCCCCAAATAAATAAGTCCAGTTTGATAGCAGTGGGCAGTCCTCTTCCTTTTGAACATGTGGTGATTAAACCCATGTGGATGGTAATAGAGCCATCAAGTGACAAGCTGTAACAAACATCAATAGTCTGCATCTAATACAAGAATACAGATTTCCAGTCTATTTTTTTAAGAACAGGGTACTGATTGACAGTCAGGGGTACTGCACAAGCCAGTCTTATAACTTCTTAAATGCTATTCTGTGCAGGTTTTTTGTTTGTTTGTTTGTTAAGAATCACTTGACTATATCCCCTGGAACAGGATTTTGTTGTTTGTTAAACCAGATCCTAAAGAGATGAGTTTTTTGCATTACATAAAATGATCATTGAACTAATGTGCAACCTGGCCTTCCTTGTGAACAGCCCAATATCAGTATTTTATGGACCTAAGATAGTTCAAGTTGTCATATTTTTTCCTACTCTAGCAACCAAAGTATAAAACTAACAAAACAACAGCTTAACCTCTAGCAGAGTTGTCATATGTGATCGGCCTCCAGAGGAGGAAGTCCTTGATACGGTACAGACCACAATGAAAGCAGATGCACCATTGTTTCATTGTTTTGGATTTGCAGAGTATTTCTTGACTGATAAATACATGCATACACACATACTTCTGTTGCATAGCTATATGAAGTTTTTCGTAGTATATCCTTCAAGTACGAAATCTGATAAGGCTGAGTTTCATTGCAGGTCACCAGGTAATCACTTTGCTGGTTCTGCATGAACTATTGGGTTGAAATAGAGGAAATATGCTGATGTAGGTTGATGCTGCTTATAGTGTTTGACATTTAGATATAACTTATTTTTGGCATATTAGACCTGCTCCTACAAAACAAATTTCCTAAAATAACAAGCTGGTGCTGCTTCTAACTTGTCATATCTAATTAGCTGCCTTTTATTGATCTCTGAAGGTAACTGGTAGAAGGGGGCACTGATCTCTTTCTTCCTCATCAAGGCTCAGCTGAGTATGTTTTTTAAATTACATACTGCACCCCATCATCCCCTGAATAAAGGCAAACAATCAGACCTGCCTCATCAGCTTTTAATAGGACTACTGTGGAGGGCATAATTTTTATTGTAAATATGTGGTTTGCTTGATGAATTTAATTTTCTAGTTCCTGGAAACAACAAAGTTTCTTGTTACAAAATGCTATTTGTTTCGTTCTCAAATTTCACTTCCTCTCCAAGATCTTTGGACATCAATCTTCTATTTTAGCATTGCTCTTCCAGTATTTAAAAAAAAAACAGGGGAAATATATATATTTTTTCCACATCAGGCTAGTGTATGCAACTCCAGCTACGTGTCGTACCATTTATCTTCTAAATTTGTTTCTGCCACTAGTAACTAACTTTTGTTTGTGTTCTAACCTTAGGCACATACACTCACGCATGTGAGGATAACTGTCTCAGGAGCACAGTATCATTTGTTTAAAGGACACGGCTTGTGGCTATAAAAGATGTTAGTTTGTATGTATGTCTGCAAGGGTGAAAGATTAGATTAGAGGTTCTGTAGATGTTGTGCTTGATCTTGCTTTCATGTGACAGTTTCACAAACCAGGGTAGCTGCATTCAATCCAAAAGCTGCTCCCCAGAGTAAACACTGTGAAAAAGGACTTGGTTCCTTCAAAGTTGACTCTTCAGTTCTGTTTATAAAGGGCTTTGAACAGCTGGGTGCAATTGAAATTACTGATAATAGTAGAAGAAAGGCAACAGATTTCTGCATCATGGTAAGATAAAGGGTATTTTTACGTGGATGTTGTGCCCTGCTCTGTACTTTCTACTTTGAAGACTATAGAGCTGGCAGTTATGTCTATTGTGTAATTATGGGGAATTTGTGTGAAGAAATGATGTTCGAGGAAGAAAGGACAATTCCCAGAGAAGCTTTCAAAATACAGTAACTGGCTGTAAATTGAAATCACTCTGTTTCAATTCCAGAATGAGAGGAAAAAGGGGTTCCTAGAGTTTTTTTTCTGTTGTTTACTACTCAAATACATTCTTTATATATATATATGAAAGTAACGTATAGGAAAGGTTGAAAAGTTAACACTCTGTGCTGTATTCCGCAATTGTGATGTGTATAGGACCTCAACAGCTAGAGGGGCAGCTCCGCCCCACAAGGGAACAGGCACAAGCAGTTCTACCTCCTTGGCTGTGGGCTCCCTGCAGTAGGTTTTTTTTTTTTTTTTTTTTTTATTCTGGCCATTCAGTCCCCTCCTGTGGGGAAACATTGGCATGTTGTTATTCTGCCCTCATAGGGTACAATCTCTGGTGCAGTGTTAATCCCAAACTGTACTCCATTGACACGAGCTCTGGGCTGCTCCTCAAATTCTCCCTTGAGTTTGTCCCATCTCCTCATGGTACTTCATACTACTCAAAGCAGACTAGAAAGCCAGGTTTTCAGCTTGGGAAGTAGAACAGGTCATTAATGAAACGATCTGGTGGGCCCAGAGCTAGCTTGCCATGGTGGGCTTAGTGCATCTTAGCTAGGCCGCAGTCATTGGCTGTACGAGGTCTCTTAGTGCATGTGGTGGCTTAGGCTTCAATGCGAGGAGGGGAAGGCAGCAGTTCAACTAACACAGGATAAACCCTGGTATCCCAAGTGTTTGCCTAAGTCCTTAACCTAGATTGCCTTCAAGCTTTGCAGAGAGAATTGACCTTGAATACACATGTGAGACTGCGACAGTGTAATGCACAGGCAGTATAAAATCCAATAGCTCTGCTCCCTGTGGGATTGCTTAAAAGTTTTGCGTAGTCTGGGATTATTTATGGGGCTTCTACCTCTTTGTTTTGCTCTGGGTCTTCAAATGAATTCCCAGAAGATGAGCTGAGGGTTTCAGCTTTTCATTGGCTTTTGGGGTTTAAGTGTTTGCAAAGCTCAACTGATCCTGCGGCCTATGATAAAACCCCAGAAGGAGAAAGGTTTTCAGGGTTAATATTAGGAGTTTGTGAGGGCAAAATACACATTCAGTATCACAGTAACTGTGAAGACCAGCTGCAATGCTGGTTGCTGATGGTAGAAATCAGTCTATTTGGATCTGTCACAGACTGATGCTGTTCACTCACACCTTTTACTGGTTTAAAGGAAAGAGATGGGACTTCTTTCTTCAGCAGTGTACCTTTATCTGATGGAGATGGAGGACAGGTTAAACTTCAGTTGTCTGGAGCCTTTTTACCCTGATGAAGTCTAACTGTCCCCAACTGTAGCTTCCACTGGCCATTGGGCAATAGCAGGGATTTACCCTTGCAGATGCAGATCTTCTGTAAGGAAAGGCTCCTAAGATTAAAGGGAAGTTGATGATCCAGGCTAACAGGCTAAGTGCAACCCTGTTGCATTCCTTGCACTGTGTATGATATGCACAAGCTAAGGGGAAGTGCTAAATAATGCTTTGGTTTTATATATATATATATATATATATATATATATATATATATATATATATATATATAAAATAAGTCTTTCAAGTACAGGAAATAGAGAAATATGTCCCTGTGTGCCTTTTGGAATGCAGATTATGTCTCCCTTGACCCACGTTAATAAAAACACCAGCATCTTGGGGGGCGGAGAAATGAAAATTGCAGATCTCTTCTGTTAGCGTTTCCCAGCTGGTCTTTATTCACTCGCTGACCATAACACAAGGAAGTGGCACAGGAATTAACAAAGAATGTTAATGTGTGTTAAAAAGCTATTTGATTTATGCTGGAACTTTAAAATTGTTTCCTCTTCTTTTTTTTTTTTTTTTTTACTAAAAAAGATAATGTTGAAGATTTCTTTTTATGTTTGATTCATAGTACCATCGCAAGTAAACTTTAAAACTATAGCAGAGTTTATCTTCTGCGTAGCATAAACTTGGAGCCTGATTTTCAGAACTGTTTTTTTTTACCTGCAAGTCTAGCTCATGTGAATGAAAGTTGCATTTAGTACTTCTGAATGTCAAATTTATTTCCCTTTCCATGCAAAAATTGATAGTCTGACATATTTTGTGTGCTTGTATGCATGTGCATACAAATATGGTTGCCTAAATTTAATATCTCTACAGTCTAACCAGAGCTTTTACCTATTTTATTATTAATGCATATTACCTGATGTCATGGGTGGTGTTATTCTTTCCAATTTAGTGATTGTCTTGATTATTTTCCATCTTTTCTATCACTTCTGTTTTTAGAGCATGTTTTTATTTTTAACCTGCCTTCCTTGCTGTGAGGAGGGTGATGAGTGCTGTGGTGAGGATGCTGGCTGCTGTATCGTTCTCATACAATGAAATGTAAACCAGAAGCCATTGCTTGATTCCGTTCCTTAAATTATTTGACATACCTTGTCAAGACCACAAGTGGCTCTAGTTTGTTTTCTTCTTTCTGGCGGGTGACAACAGCTTTTCAGTGACACATTGGAGTTGTCAGTGAGGCTGCTGTAGGTGTAGCAGCTGCCGGCACAGGCTGGCACCAGGCTGGCAGCAGAGCTGCTCCCACGCCGCAGCAGGCTGTCTGCATCCATGACGTTGTGCCCTCGAGCAGCAAAGGGGGCCCGGGAGCTCCCCTGCAAGCAGGGAGATTCCTAATCCTTTTCTTACAGCAAGTGAACCTGATTCATTCCAGATGTACATGGATTTAATGACTTGGAAAGCTACTCTTAAAATGGGACTTACAGCACAATCTCCTATAGCCTTTTAGAGGAAGATCTGAACTCCTTTGCCAGCCTAAAATCAGTGAGATTTTTAAGAGTTTAACAGGGTGTGAGTTTTTGTGTAGAAGCTTTAATCAGGGAGCAACTAGTATGCTCTCAGAAAGTGGGTTTTCCTTTTCTGCTGAGGAAAACATTGTTATAAACATTGTCTTAGGTGCGATGCACTTCTAACAGATGAGTGATAGGTTTGTAAAGGAGTAACACAACATAATGGTGTTTATTTTAATGTTATTTTTGTGGGATTACTTTTAAGTAGGATTTCATTCTGAATATTTGTTTTATTGTTCAGTAGGAAAGACAGTAATCATGATCATATTTAAATTAAATCTTAAAGTACTGCTGCCACCAATTCAGAGTGGATTCTTTCCTCCTTTGCATATTGTTCTTTTAATTATAAATAAGTTACTGTAGAAGGGAAAGAAGTAGTGGCAATGTCCATGTTAAATAGTAATAGCTGGACACAAATGTGTAGTGTGCGTTGCATATGGTATCAACCTGGCATAAGATAAATATCTTGTAACACCTCTTTGCTTACAGAAGTGATACTTCCAGATTTTGCTAATGGGTTTGAAAGATGCTGATTTACTTTTTGAAGTGATAATGCGAAATGAGATTATAAAGTTAATGACAAATAATTTGTAGTTGTAAGTGGTTGTTTTTATTTCTTGTCTTACAATTATGTACTTGTGATTATTAGCAAATCCCAGCAGATAGTTTTTGTATATCTTCATAATTTGTCAGCTTTTCTACAGTGAATGTTGATGTTGGGGCCAAAAGGTTAAATGCTTCCACGTACTCTCACATAGTTTTCCCATTAATTTGGTGCATAAGAAACAACCACTCCAAATATTTTGACCTCTCAAGCTAGTTTTTTAGTGGATTCTGTACAGTGTACACATTTGCCAATGTTTACTTGCACTGATAGCTGATGGCAAGAATACACCATAACATTTAGAAAGCAAAGTGTCCAGTTATAGGTAGGATTGGTGGTGTCTGCGGTTGAGTGTAAGTAGGAGAAATCAGAAATGTTTCCTGGAGATTTATATCTGCCTCATAAGAACCTGTCACTGAACTGTAAGCCATAATTTTGGGCAATATATGAAGATCATCATAAATTAAATAAGTTCAGGAAACAAATATGCTATAAATATTATGTGCATTATGTGGAAAAGTTGTGCTCACAATCCACAAGCATCAGCTTTAAAGCCTGAGTCTAGACCATCTTGCTCTGCACTTCCCACACATCAGAGCCTCTGATTGTTTCATTACATCCCTTTGGAAATCCATGTCTGGAAAACTGAAAAACTCCTTGGCAAATGCAGAGAGACAGAACCCAGTGAGATCTGCCTTTGGAGGTTTGGTAGGGCTACAGCTGGCAGAGGATGCTGAAGGGTTTATAAGTGCCACATCCTTGGAATCCCTGTATTTAAGCAGATGCTGTGGCTGCAGCACCACGAGGAGGGCTGCCTTAAACACAACTCGTGTCCGGCACCCCAGCCACTTTCAGACAGTTGCTGCTATGCAAAGAATCAGCATGTGCCAATGTGCCTCTCCCTGATGCAGCCATTCCCTCATGGCAATAGGGTGAATGGTGGTGGGCTGCGTGGTCAGCTTTGGGTTTCTCCGTGCTGATGCTTGCTGCACTGTGCTTGTGTGCTGTGCAACAGCATCTGGCAGGGTGGTGGTGTGATGATGCCTTTTCTCAGAAGATCCTCCTTTATACTTCTGGGCTCATTGTCCCTCTGAGGAAATGACAGAGCATCTCTCTGCTATGTGCCTCCAGGACTCTGTCCTTTTTTGACCAGCTGCTTGGTGTTCTCCCTGTGAAGCTCCCTCCATTTCTCCAGGGTATATGAATGGTTTTACATTATACTCATGGTAACCACAACCAGTTAGATATGTTGGCTATTTTTTAATTTATACCTGGTATATTCCATAATATCTTTTACTGTGTTTTTGTTCCTAGATCTGCAAACCTGTGCATTGTTACTATATATTTTTCTGTGATCTTAAGCCTACATTCTTACTTGTTAGCTCATCTTCTGGAGAGACTAGCATGATTAAATATATACCAAATAATAATTGTGTGTGTATTTGTGATGTGTGATGCCTTGATACAGTAGTATATTGATTCATGATGTATGATTATTATCTTAACCATTCTATTGGTATTCCACTTATAGAACATGACTTCCTTGTGTTAGGTCCAGCATAAATACACAAGGAAAGGTTAGTCGTGTTCAATAGATGGTTGTTATTATAACTTTTGTGCATTTTTTCACTCATACCTGTTTCTGGATTTTATTTAACCCTCTTTTCCTTTTTTTTCTATCCATTGCATAATTCTAAGCTTTTAAGAAAATTACTAGAATATTTCAGTAAGATTGAATTATTGAGAAATAAAATTAAATAGAATTTGTTTGAATGTGAGCATAATGTTTTGTACTTGTTGCATTTTCCCCATCCAATAACTTTCCAGTCTTCAAATGTTTTATTTCCAATAAAGCCATATTAACAATATCTCATGAAATGGTTTCAAGTGAGTATCACAGGATTTCCTTTCACAGGAGGCAGTGTCAGAACCAGGAATCACAAGCTGCTCACTTTCCTTACAGCTGCCTGCACCACTTGTTGGCCATACAGCACACTGATGAGTTACTAACCACAGAGCTTTTAAGCAGTTGAGTTGTGACACTTCTGCAGTAGGGGGGAAAAAAAAAGAAAAAGGATGAGAGTGTGAAAGTTGCCAAGAGTTTAATCTAGTGTAATTGTTTCTGCCCACAGTGTTGATGACAGGACTGCCTACCTGGCCCTGGGAGCAGTGAGGAACATCTCACTTAACATTTCCATCTCTAACATTGGGGATGATGCCTACGACACCAACGTTTTCTTCAACTTTTCTGGGGAGCTCTTCTTCATCAAAATGTGGCAAAAGGTAAGAAATGCCAATCTTGCTGTGAAGAAGTCTCCTAATGTTAAGTTTACTTGCAAGGAGTAGGAACAGGGGGTGGCCTGGTCCACAGTGCTGAGAGATTTGGAAGTTGTTTCTGGTTATGCTGGGCTTGAATTTCTTCCAGGCTTTTTACTGAGGTTTTCTCTTTCGTGGGTTTAAGCTGAGAAAATGATACAGTTTGTGTTTCAATAGAAGACACAGCACTGTTATTTGGGGTCAGCTAATGAACCAGAATCATCAGTTGAGGTACTAAGGTATTAAGAGACAGGAGGAGACTGGTTTGGAAATCTGTAGAATACCGAATAGCACTGAAATACAATGGCTGCCTCTAGTTTGAGTGGTGCCACACTGCGCTCATCAGTCCTGATCATCTCCTGACCTAGGTTCCTAGCTTTTTGTTTTGTTTTGTTTGTTTTCCTTGCAGAAACCAAGATGCAGGGCTGTTCTCTGCTCACATCTGGGTGCAAGTTTGGATTGTGGCCAGGGCATTTCATTAGAACTAAGAGCTCAAAAGTGCTTTTCATTTCACCTGTATCAACTCAGGTGAAGTTTTCAAGCTTTAGCCTCTTCACATTTTAGGTTGAAATGCACAGATGTTTTCATTAGCTTGAGTTTATTTGGAGTTGAAAAGTAAACACTGAATTGAGCTTTTTGCAAACTGATGGCTATGAAAGCTGAGTGTGAGTAACATGAAAATAAATTGCACAAAATAGAAATACAATCATAATAACATTCTGACTGTTTGCTCCTGCTTTTTGCTGTCATTTGTGTCTCTGCTGAGGCTTTGCTATGCTTTTGAAGCCATAAGAGCAGTATTAAAAACAGTAGCACACATGTTTCAAAGTATGGTATTAACATGGCCCATTGAAACAATGATATTTTGTCATTATTTTTCATATTTTATAGAGAAAGATTATAAGAGATTTTCGCTATTACAAACCTCCTAGATTGCCTCATTACATAACAAAGTATGATAAATTCTGATAGAAGTTAATTCTGTTGATTTTCACATTAGACTTCGACATTGCATACAATCACCAACCTCAGAAAATTCTTTTTCTATTATAATCTTCTTTTTCAGTATGTGTAGGTGGTTTTTTTTTATATTTATTTATTTATTTAAAAAAAAAAAAAAAAGGCAGAAATACCTTACGCCAATACACAACTTCTCCTTAATGGAAGTTCACGTGAAGACTTCTAAGGTCTGGCCTGGCTCCCATTGATGTCAGTGGGAGGGTTTCCATTGCTCTGCACTGGAAAAGAAACAGCTTGATGTATGTTCTTTTAAAAGTTTTTTTTGTCTTCTGTACTTAGTTGTTGAATATTGTACACACATGGATTAACTGGAACACCAATTGCCTTCGTTGTTCTTCTTGGCCAATGCTGTCAGGGAACAAGCTGAAGATGTGCTGTTTCCCTTGGTATTGTACCTTGAGCCTGGGTCTAAAGCAGACTTGAAATAGCTGTGTGAAATGCTCCCTAGAAGGAATGGTTTCTGGAAGCAGATGACATTGTTGTAGGGTTATCTCACTACTCAATGTGTCTTCAGCTAATAGAAGCTATCATTTCTTTAAAAACAAATAAACAAAAAACAGCATACATCAAGGAGATGTGTAGGCTTCCTTCTCAAAACCAGAGGGTTTTGAGAGCTGTAACAGGGTATGTTATTCCTGCCACTCCGGTGTTTGTGTGTTAGATTTGATAACTGTTTTTTTTTTTTGTTTGTTTGTTTTTTTTTCCTCTGATAATTTAATAACAGGTTTGAAAAACTGAGAAACAGCGTTGTGTTGGGTGACTTTGCTTTCTCTCAGTCAGCTTTTGCTACAGGACAAGCTAATGGATTGTTGGCTTCACCGTGTATCCAGATGGGAAACTGGATTACAACCTCATAGCTTCAATTAGTGTTATATTTTCCCTAAGCTCCTTGAACAATGCTTTTTTAAATAAAATATCATGGACTCTCTGTTTCATAACCTACTCCCATCCCTTGACATCTATGCAAAATATGTACTGTGCATGTACTTTAAATAGATTTTATTCCTGTTTGAACATTGCCCAGGCAAAAATCCAGAACATAAAGCTGGAGTAAAAATGACAACTCATAAGATTTCCCATAGTGGAGCAATTTTGGAATCAAAAGAGCTGCTGCTTATGGAAACTTCTTGCTGCAACTGCCTTTTAATGAATGACAGTAAAGTGGAAGAGAAGGGTCTCTTCCATGTGGTTGCTTGACACTTTTTCTGAAAGGTGGACCTCAGAACAGTGACTGCATGGTGAGCTTTTAAATCGATCTCTATAGTCCTTTCAGTATGCTGTGAAATCTCTGGTTTGTTTTCCCTATGTCTCCAGTGGATTTCCTGGCAGAATCAGTCTCGTTATTTCTTGCTGTAGTTTGGTTACACTCAGAGCTGACACTGCAAAAAATGTAATGTTGTTTTCTCAACAGAGTTACCGTGACAAAATGCCAGTTTGTGTTTGAAAAGAACGGCATGGCCACACTCAGTAGGGATTACCAGTAGCATTCTCAGAAGTGCATTATGGAGATAGCTCTTCCTTTTGCAGAGACTGAGATTTCATGAGCTGTGGTGAATAGAGCACCTGGCAGGGCTTTGCCGCTTCTCCATGACGTGAAAAAGCATTTGCAGACTGATGTTTAAACGACTCCATTTATTCCACCGTCTGATTTTCCTGTTGTGCTGCTGCCAGTCCTCCCTGGCTTTGAGGACAAAGCCCAGCGTTTTTTTTCCATAGCTTCTGACAGACAGCCCTCTTCTTTCTTGAGAGGCACAATATGTTGCATGGGCTTCAGGCAACAGACTTCTCATCTCTGCCTACCCTCCCTGCAGTGTTTTTAACTCTGTCATCACTGCTGCCCTTCCAAGGGACTGTTTTCACAGAAATGTCACTGTCCTTCTGTACTCAAATCATCCCTTCACCCTTTTTACATACAGGGAGACTCTTCTGTGGAAGTAAACGTATAGCTACAAAACAGTACATTTCTTAACTGGTGATATTCTTGAAAACTTAAGATACAGTTGTGGGTTTCATCTCCAGTAGCTTACTGTGCATATTTTCCTTTCATTACAGTTTCGATAACCATGTGGTTTCATATAGAGTGGCAACACTTGGATTATAAACCTTATTTTTCAATTCTTCCTAACTTTGGTAGAATTAAACTGAGATTTCTAGAAGCCAGTTATAACTCACGTTGTATAGCTAGAAAAAGAAGCAAACAAAAAAGCCAGAATGGCAAAGTCCATTTGAGGCTGGGCAAAGGCTGGATTTCTTCTCAGGAGGTTGACAACGCGTGGCCATTGATGTAAAGCCTGTGAAAAGTTTCAAGTTATGATTCAGTGAGAACTGGTAGTTTTACAGGTGCATGGGAGCATTGCACTGTAATGAATTTCAAAAGTTGTCCACTAGGAAAAATGTTCCTTTTGAAATACGAAGAGATTTAATCATTTAAACCTCACATGTTCACTTAGATTTCACTTTGTGTTGAAAGAGATTGGTCACCTCTTCCCTAATTAGTAGATCTTCTATTTTTTTAATATATTAAAATGTATTGTCCCATAATTTTAATTCAATTTCAAGAACACTATTTCAGAGCCTGAAAAATCCACTTAACAGAGGTGTCAATATCACTTTCCTATAGAACACAGGGCGCTGCCTGTGTGCTAAGGAGTCTGGAAAAGGGAATAAAAGGCTCTGACTGCTAATATCTACATCATTTTGCATCTATTGGAATTGCCTGCTGACTTGTGAAGTTTTGCTGAAAATGCTTGTCAGAAATAGGCACTTTGCTAACCATTTATTAGCTGCTGTTTAGAGCAGAAGGGTATTGTTAGTACAGTTACAGAAAAAGCACTATAAGCTTGCTGGAAGTGGCTGTTAACATTTTTCAGAGACTTCCCAAGTAGGCTGCTACAACAGCCACCACTGATGGGGAAAATCCCATTCATTGTCTGTGCCTGGCCATACCATCCAGCCTTTCTCACTCCTTTTGGTTGGCTTAGCTTTTTGTGGGTTCAGCGAGGTGAGCCAGCTTGTAAGGGGTCAGATGACCACCAGGTAAATGCAGGAAGAGCGCTGGAAGTACGTGATCAAGGAGCTGATGTTGGGGGGTGGGTGTAGGCAGGGCCATATCTTTATTAAACCAGCTCAGGAGATTTTATACTAATGGTATAAAAATATCATATGTAACGTAGTAATAATAAAAAACAACAATAACCTAATATCTATAGCATTAATCTCTGGCTACTCTTGAAGTGCTCTGCAAGGACTGGAGGGAATCTAACGGCTAAGCCCATTTCAGCATGGGTTATGGAGAGCGGAGGTCAGGAAATCCCACTGCTGACTGTCATTTCCAGACGTGGATTATTTCTTTATTTCAGGCAAGCTCCCAGCATCGAGAGCCAGCTGTGTATAGCATTCCTCCTGCTTTTTGCAGCAGCTTTTGCAAGCAACAGCTGAGTGAAGGGCTGGGCCAGGACAGAGTGAGCAGCAAGGTTTTTGTTTCCTAGGACTTACACATGAAGGAAATACTATATGAACCCTTGGTGCTCGTTATGAATATGCTGATATCTTGAGTCACACTGTTTATGGACCCTGGGATTTTTCTTCAGATAAGTAATGCGGTGCCTTCTCTAGGTTAACAGGCAGGTCAGGTCATGCACTTTGGATACAGCACCCCCCCCCCCCCCCTCTTGCTCCCTGAGAGCTTGCTGACGTCTCCTGACTAAGAGAGCCCAGAAGAGCTGCACACACTGAGTTTATTTTTTTCCAATTTGGAAATTCTCTTACTCTGGTTTCCCATGCTGCTCATGCTTTCTAAGAGTCTTAGGGCTGGCAGGGACAGGATACTGATAGAGCACAAAAGCCTAGAACACGTACCTCCTTTTGGATCCATCTGTGCCAGTGAAAGAAACTGTAGGCCATGGGTATTCCCGACATCTTTTTTTTCTAGTAGTCTTTACCCCTTTGGAGCCATTGGTAGAGAACTTACTGTGATTGCTCTCAGTTCACCTCCAGCTGGTTAGCAGAAACCTTTTAAATTAGAGGCTTGAGTTAATCCAGCTGACATTGCGTGGAGTAGGTTGGAGTTGCTTCTGTCATCTGCTCTGCCAGAGTGTCAGAGTGCCAAGTAGCATGGAAGCTGTGACCCCTGCACTGACACGAGCACATCTGGAAGACCTCCCAAGCAATATATCACTTAGGTGAGGCGATTTGAACCCTTCTGCCAGGAGAGCTTTTATAGCCAGGATTCAGGAATAAGTAGTGTGGCAGTCACCACCACCTGCTGCTTCTCCTTTCTTGTGAATCTAATACTTAACTGGTGTTCCAAATCTAATTTCTTGATTGGGAAGAAAAAATACATGTAGTTCAAGCTATCTGACTTCATTTTTTACTTTAGTCTTTTTCTGTGAATGCTCAATGAAAGCCTTAAGTTTTATACTTCCCAGGGGATAATAAGTAAGGAGCAACATTTTTTTTCAGGCCAGAAGTTGTTAGAGCCACTTAATATCCACCTACTCTCAGCAGGTAGGAATTGAAGGCTAAACGTTTGGTCCAGATTTTCTTTTTGGGATTCAGATATCATTCCGACTGACAGGGAATGAGAATTGTAGACTGGATTTAGTTGTATAAATAATACTGATAGAAGTCTTGTAAATTTTCCTCTTACCGTCTATGTCTGAATGAAGTCTTTGTTATTTTTTTCCCCCACCAACAAATTAAATCAACAAATAGAATGCAGAATCCCCAAGGTCTGTTGGAAAAACCCCTATTGGAATAAATGATTCAGAATCCATTATTTTTCAGGAATTTAGATCTTTTTTTCGCTTAGAGATAGAAGAGCCTATGCAAGCTTGTTAAATCTCATTTTCAGGAGCAGCTTAACACTTAGAAATCTGATTGAAGGGTGGTAATGTGTAAAACAACGATGTGACTCAGACCTTGCAAAACTGGATACAGCCAACTCCAGCTAGCTTTAGAAATCTGAGGTTTTTGCAGTCTTAAGCTATTTGTAGGGAAACAGTGACTTGCTGTGGAAGATCATCCAAAGCATTTCTATGGGAAGCAGTAGAAACTTCAGATTCAAACAGACAAAGCTTTTGATGATGTACTTGTTTCTTTAGGGTGATATTGAAGTAAAAACGTATTTTAGAGTACAAAAATGTGGTGTTAATTTTTGTGCGGCTTTACAGCAGCCTGTGATTAGTAAGCTGTTAACAAACGTTTGTTTTGAAGGACTTGATGGTGCTGGAATAACATACAGAAGGACCAGATACATTGAGAAGCTTTATGCTGATCTGCTTGGGCTGTGCTCTGTGTTATGTGATGAGGAAAGTGTTTGTCCTGGAAGTAGCTTGTCATGCCTCTTAGATTGACTGTTTACATATATATACAAATAATAGTTTTAGGGAGTAGCCTGGGATGCTCTGTGAGGCTCAGATTATTAAGGGAGGTTTTGTTTGACTGCCTAGCCCTGTTCTTCCCTTGGGCCTGCAAGAGGAATGAGTTTCTAAAGGAAGAACAGCTGTGTGGATGAGTACACTTATTTGAGATGCACACTTTTTGTAGAAGCTGTAAGGCAGCCTGTGCTGTAGCAACGCCCATTGATGGTGAATGAGTACCCACCAGCTGCTGTACCACCCAAGGTGGGGCTTCACCATGGCCAGGCATGAGTGGAAGTCCTGGTTTCCCTCCAGATGAGAGAGGGAAAAGGAAATCTGAAGCAATGAATTGATGAGACTTTCTCAAAGGTGTGGAGAAAGGCTCCCTGAGCTGCAGGTGGTCGCCACCTCTCTGTTTTGGCCCCATGTGGCCCATTCTTCACTGGATGAGCTGCTTCACCGCACGCATCTTTGGGAACTCTGCAGAGACAGGAGCCACTGCTATGGTCGAATCTGTGCTGGCCATTAGAGAGGTCTTCAAAAAAGGACTTTGTCTGCCTCAGTTGCTGAGATGCACTTGCTGGCTACTGCAGTTTAGATGATTATCTTAATAAATTGCATTGCTGGGAGAAAGGGAAGAACTCTTTGCAAAGGATAGAGCCCTATATACAGTAATCTCCATACACTCAATCTTGGTTTTGTTTATTTACAGGCTACTCTTTCCCTACAGGAAAGATCATCACTGTATTTCTTGTGTCACAGTGTCTCTTCTTTCTCATCATTTGGTGTTAAATTCAGTGCAGAGGGCCGTGCAGACATTTGTGGTAATAAATCTATGGAGCAGAATTTGTCTCCTATGTTCTTAAGGATGGGGCTTACAATTGTCCAAACTTAGAAGACCTCTGCAAAAGATTTACGTAAGAATTGATTTCCACAGGTTTTAGTGGCAGTAATTACAGCATGAGGGTTTGGGGGTTGTTGTTTTTGTAGTAACTTGAAGTTTCGAGTTGATTGACTTTCCGGTATGGGAGGTCAGTTCTGTTCTTGTAGGAGTTTCCTTTCATCGCTTCTAAGACAGGTGGATCAAGATGGTGCCTGGAGATAACCGATACCCCAAGCCGAAAACCCACCAGAACTGTGTAAATATCTGTATGGTTAAGTTGCCTAGTCCTGTGGCAGGAAGCAGTGGTAATTGCTCTCTTTCATCTTGTTCAGATTTCTCCCCTGATCCCAATAGGATCTATAGATAAAAATGAAACCCTCTAATTATGCTCATTAAGCACAAGGCATGATTCTGCAGTCATACTTGGGGAATAGCCTTCTGAAGTTAACTGCAGTTTTATTTGTAGAAATACTTGAAAACAAACAAATCAGACAAACAGACAAAACCAGACAGCTTCACAGTATTTTACCCACAGTCAGAAAGATTAGTAAAGGTGAGAAGAATTTTAAGCTGAAAATCCAAGGAGGGGTGGTGTGAGTAAACAGGAGTTTTCCTTTGGCTTGGTATCAGTGCCATGGGATTTTCTGACTCTCCTGTAAACTCCTTGGTTGCTTCTGGTGTGAAAGGAAAGTCCTGACTTTTTTCTTTCTTTCTTCCCTTCTTTCTGTTTCCCCTCCCTCTCTTCCTTCCTCCCTTGAATTTCCTGCTCATTCTTTCCTCTTTGCCTGAAACACATGGCAAGAAAGCCCTCAGGAGGGCCTTGCTTTCTTCTGGAGAATTGGGCAAGGCAGGCTCCCTCCCCTCACCATGTCCCACCCTGAGCAGCTGACTGCTGCGGGCTCTGCCTTGGGTTCAGCCGGGATCAGTCTAAATTCCTATTAGCAGATACAGACGTGTTCCCCTCCCCTCTGGAAGAGGCCTTAGGGCCCAAAATCTGGTGGTTTGGGGTGCCCTTTTTTTTTTTTTGTTATATATATATACACATGTATTTTAAGAGCTTGAGCTTTCTATGGCCTTTCATCAAAGCCAAAGGTATCGAGTAAGGAAGAGGAGAGGAGGGAGAAGCATCCCAGCTGGCTTCAGGTCTGGTAAGGTCTGTGAGGTGCTGGCGGTCTGGGGTGAGCAGGGGAACCCCTCTCTGGGCTGTCCCGGCAAGGCTGTGGTGGGACACAGAGCCAGGCGTGTTCCCAGGCCACAGTGTTTTTGCAGCCTGCCTTTGGGAAGAGTCCAGAAAACCTGCGCTCTATTCTTGGCTGTAACCATTTGCAGGAGAGCAGGGCAGGGATTTCCACTCGGCAAGAGGAGGAGTGTGCTGACCAGCTGCTTTGCATAGTAGAGCAGCATCTCTTCAAGTAAAACCTTACAAGGGAACTAAGACTGTGTTTTTTTTTTTTTTTTGTTTGTTTGTTTTTGTGTGTGTGGTTTTTTTTTTTTTTAAAAAAAGAAAAGAGAGAGAGAAAACACCCCACCAGCAACAAACCAACCAACCACCACCAACAAAAAAATAATACACAAGCCACAACTTTTTCAATATCCCAGTGCAGGAGGTAATGAATTTTACCTTTGCATTTCATCAGTGTCCCTAGATTAGCGTTTATCATGTCATGATTTCCTTCTGTGGAAAAAGTCCTGATGTGTCTTGTGTTGGTGTTTCTGAATGTCCAAAAGCCCTATGTGTGCTTTCAAAGGCATTTCCTGGGTTTTCTGGTTTGCCTTTGGCTGTTGGTGACTGTAGACTGAGCTGAGGTTTATTAATTGCAGGAAAATATCCAGTGCCAAACTCGTTATTATTGTTATTACATTAATAGTATTGTTTACCCTTGAGAATTACCACTGGGGAAGAAGGGAAAAAAAGCTTGATTTTTTTTTATTGCTTCTTCTTAGTCTGTTTTAACTTGTGTTGGTTTTTTTTGTTTGTTTTTTTTTTTTTTTTTTTTTAGTAGTGAGCTTTTCCATTTGTGTTTTCATTGAACTATATGGAGACGTTGACATTTGAATTTATCTCTTGACCTTGTTCTGAATTTAAGCTTTTCATTAATAACAGTATGAGGAATATTGCAGAGGAATATGCTAATATTCAGTATAATTCACAGCTTACATATAGGAGGTTGTCTTACATGTGGGTATAAATTATCTGTGCTTTCAGAAATATCACTAGGAAATGAATGTTGATTCTTTGGTTTCTGCCATCTGATTTTTTTCTGCTTTTAATTCTGAGAAACATGTTTTGAACTTTTGTTCATTCCTATAGAATGTTACAGCCCATGGGTTATCTGTAATAATCGAAAAACAACTCTCCTCTTAATGTTGCCATGCAGCCATGATTTAGTAGTGAGGTGTGTGCACATATATGTATGTACATCTGCATGTGTAGTCAGGATGAAGGACAGCTCTCCCCAGACCCTTTTCTCCTCCTAACCGCTTCCCTGTCTCTGACTTTTGTCTGAGCTATTGAAGAGCATGCACTCATATGCATGAGAATGCACTGCTGTTATGAAGCTTATCTTAATATCCCTGAAAGATAAGAACATTAAATGACCTGTGTGATTAGAATTCACATTAGAAGTGGTAGTTGCTCTTTCCAATACTGAGCTGGAAAGCTCACGCAAAAGTAAATGACATTTAGAAAAATCTACTGAGAAGTCTCTGCAAATGTATGTATAACTTGCACATTGCCCATATTTGGCTCCTCAGCAATATCTGCTGATGGTAATAACCTATGGGGCACAAAATACCTGCGGTAAAGTGGCTGTGTTAGGGTCATTTGCAGTGTGTTTGCGTGTGTTATTGGTTTTGGCTCTAGGAAATAGTTTCTTTTGCTTGGCTGCAAAGACACAGTTAACTTTTTATTTCACTTTGTGCCTTGTTAATGAATGGAGTAATGTGCGTGTGTGTGTGAAAGATAGTTGGTTGAATTTGTTCAAGAAATGGTACAATATGAATACGTTAAAGTATAAATATTTCTAACAACAGTGGGTCAACAAAGGCATCCTTTATGTCCGTAATCCTTCTAGGGATGTAACGGGACATAATCCTTCTAGGGACAGTCCTTCTGCAAGCTAAGGCAGAATAGTCTAGCAGTTCTTACACAAAGAGAAGAGGTCCCCCTTGCCACCTCCTGTCCCCTTATCTCTTTGAATGTGTTCATTGGGTGGCGTTCGTGGGATTTCAGGTGTGCAGAGGATGTTTTGGTTGGGAAGAGCTCAGGATGGTTTCTGTAGACAACTTCTTCAGGTTGAACGATTGGTGTTGCCAGTTGTGTCAGTTCTTTGATCCAGGAAGTAAAACAACACTTAGCTTTATTATTACCCTTCTGAAATTACCCTTAAGACTTTTTTTCTTAATGCAGCCATAAATCTGTTCCTATATATTTATAGGACAAGGAGTATAGCTATAGGAGCAGCAAATGTTTTGGGAATACGTGTAGGATCTGATCATTTTACATGTGGAGGTATCTGGCACACGCAGTGTAGCGTCTTCCTAACTTTGATACAATTATGACATGCCTTTCTGCCATTTCTCATTCTAACCGCATATGTCGGAGGAAATAAAAAAAAAAATCAGTTCATGGTCATATGAGCGGAGCCAATGAGTTAATCCCAGTTCGAAACCACTATGTGTATGCCTGTCTTCCTCAGCTGGAAAAGAGCATGAGCAAAGCCATTAACAGAAAGCCTCAAATAAGGTTTGATGTTAGCTTTTTCTCTTTCAGTCTTTTTCCCCCACTGCCTGTACATACTTCTGCCGTGCTGCATGCAAAGAAGAGCACTAGCAGAGGGGCCTGTTTATTGTTTTAGCTAGCAAGTTCCAAGCAATGAATTGCTTGGAATAGAAAGAGAAACAATAATTACATGTTCCACTATAAAAAGCACTCATTATGTGAAAGGCATTTGTGTCTTAATAGAAGTTGCAAGCCTGATTCTTTAGTGAGGGTTACAAAGGACAGGTGAAAACTGGATCACCAGAATGAGTTTTGTTTGTTTTTATTAAACTTGAATTCACATAGGCTTAGATATTAATTTCTTGGTCACGATGGACATGAATTACATTATTTAGTACGTAAATTAAGATCGCAAAACTGTCTTGTGTTCCAGGCTCAATGCTTCACCGATTAGCATTTTTAGCAGCTTTTAATTGTGGAGTGTCATTAGCTGTCCCTTCCTACAGGCAGGCAGCCCTGTTATCTCTGCTTTCTTTTTTTCTCTAAAGGGGGGAAGTGAAACAATGAACCAAAAAGGCTGCTTTTGAGGAACAGCTAATGGTAATACAGCATTAAATTAAGTAGTCTTGATAGAAGTAGCTTGTCATTGTTTCACATCCTTTAAAAGGAAGGAAGAACAAAAGAAAAGATTGATTTGCAAGATGGAGAAAATAAAAGGGGGTCCAAGTGCAAGTTGTGCTCTCCATTCCAGGACTTGCTTAAGATTTTTATTTTTTTTTTTTTAATACCGTGAAGGACAGAGGATTGTATATAAATCCTTCCTGTGAAAAAAACACTCTTCCTTTTCTGATCGAAAATGAATGAGCTGCCACTGGGACTGATACGGATCTTACTCCAACATTTCCAGGATCGTTCTTCTGCAGAGCAGGCACATTGCACCCAAAGTCCCCCTGAGCTGAGCATTAAAAGCAAGGAGCTTTTGCAGGAAGTGGCTGGGGGAAGCTCTCAAACCCATGCATGGTCCTCCAAAGCCTCAAATCAGCAAAATGCCTGGGAAATTGCACGACAGGAGGTTTCCCCTCAACATTTCTAGTGCCTCCAGTCAAGGTAGCTGCTGGCCCCTGCAAGTCTGTCTCCTTTGCACCTTTTCAGCTCAGGTGGTTGCCCTCCCAGCAGGAACTAGGAAGTGTTAGAGCCACGTGGAGATGTGGAGGAAAGGCAGCTTGAACTTTCTGGCCCCAGGAAAACATTTGTTTTGGGTTACGTTCAGGAGTTAGAGAGGTTTTCAGGAGCCTGAGATTATCCTGACTGGACCGGCAGACCCTGTGCTGAGAAAAGAGGTGTGAGTGCCAAGTCTGAGGTAACGCATGTTCCCCAGAGCGTGGATGTAGCTACACAGGCCAGAACCCCAGCATGTGTTCTTGAACTGATGATGACAGCAATGATCACAGAATCACAGAATTTTCTAGGTTGGATGTCACTTCTAAGATGATAATTTCTGTTGGGAAGGGTGGGGGAGAGGGGAGGGAAGGGGGAAGGGTGGCCTCAGAAGTGCAAACTTTTCATTAACAGCTATATTCCAAAAAATACAAATTTGCTCTGGTGAGACGTATTTTCTGCCATGACTACTTTCATACCACTGTCTGTGAAAGAGTATAAAAGCAAGAATAAGGCACTTATCTCTATTACAAGCTTTTTTGAGATATAGTAAAGAGATCCCAGGGAAAGTCCAGTGTCTCCAGCTCACCTGGATGATTCCACTGTTGGCACTGGTCACCCACTGCTTTAAGTAGTTGGGGCATGACATCCTGTACATTGGGGGCATTTTTATCAGTTTATCCTGGATAACAATCTCTACATGACTTAGTCATATGTCCCATTGTGCCCAAATTTAAATGGCATTCTTTATATTACTAATAACATCCAGCTCATGCCCAAGGATGCCCCACAGGATGAGCATTGTTGTGTGGGCAGGTGGAAGCCTGACCTTTAAGCTGTTCCCACTCTGCTAGTGGAGTAAGTATAGCTGTACATTAACACATAAAAACAAAGGTCAGGAGCAGCATGGCTGAAATGTAGTCAGTCCCTCAATGAATGAGGGACAACTGACCTACTAGCTGTAGGGGGGCAGTGGCTCTTGGTGAAGTTCCCTGGCTTGTTTTTTTCTTTATGTTGATTTACTAAGATCAACAGCACTCATCCAAAGTTTTTTTTTTTTTTTTCTTTTTTTTAAAAGAAAAAGATCGCAAAACTGTCTTGTGTTCCAGTCTTGTTCCAGATCGCACAACTGTCTTGTTTTTTTTTTTTTTTTTTTTTTTTTTTTTTTAAAAAAAAAAAAAAAAAAAGAGAGGGGTTTAGCTTTTGTAGTACACTGGAAGCTGATGCAAGTCCAGTTGGTCTGTTGACAATGGGAATTTGTGTGCTGGCAAAGGAGATGAAACTTCTTGGAGTAGCACCAAAACTCCCTTCCTCCTTACAACTTCACCAGCTGCCCTGTAGGTCCCTTAAAAGGTAGGAGTTGCAAAACTACAACTGTTTTTATTGACCTGTTCAGAAATGTGTTTGGGGACTTAATGACCTACATAAGCCGAGTGACCGATTTCTGGTGCTACTTAGGTTTCTGAGGTGATGTACTTTAAAAATCTGCTGTGCTAGCTTTTTCTCAGTTAAGATAAATGTTAGGAGAGAAAGAGAAAAATAAGAATGCTGAAAATATCCAGCAAATAGAAAAGCTTTTGTTTTTTTCTCCCTCCTTTCTCAAAGATTTGCTGTGTCGGTTGGGATTGGTGATCTCATGCTCTATAAATAAGTTCTGTCAAGGGTGGAGAGGGAAGAGGAGGGAGGCTCTAATTAATTACATAGAAATAGTTGTTTTCACAAAATAAGCATCAAATCCAAGATGTTTGAAGCCAGGCTTGCTGGGCTTGGGGGTGGGGTGTGCCTACAGCATTTACTAATGAGATCATGGAATAGGACGGGAAATCTCTCTCTGATGTCAAATAATTTTGTTGTTTCATGAAGAGAACTAGGAAAAAGAGGTTCCCTATCACCTTTCAAGCTTATTTTGATAATGAATTAAAGGATCGATTCATTATCAAAATTACAAGACCAGCCACCCTGGTTCCCCAAATCTTTGTGTGTGTGTGTTCGTTTGCGTGTGTGTCAGTGTACTTGGGGTATGCAGTTTTGCTTGTTCATGTGAGTGGTGGCATGGACAATGCTCTTTGCCAATGAAACAGCAATTTGTGGAGCTGCAGAATTTATGTATGATACCTCACGTTTGCCAGCTTAGTTTGTTGGGATAATATCCCAACGCTCAAAAATGAAGGAAAAGTTTTAGTCCCTGTGATGCCTTTTGAAACAGACCCTTGCAGAACACGTGGTATTTTTATTCCATCATGTAATTTGATTGGATATCCAATATTTTTCAATCATTATATTCAGAAGACTAAATAAACGTTGTCATAAGGCTAACATCTAGGTGAGCAAGTCCTTACTGAATCTAATTCCTTCTCTATAATACTTTTCCTGGTAGGTGCTGACTCTAGAATATCTTTCACATGATAGTTGCCATTGCTGCTGATTTATCACTGAATTGCCCTTCACATTATTCACATTGTTGCTTGCATTCCACCAATGTTTGGAAAACACAGCAGGAGAAACCTGTGAAGCTGGGGCTACAGAGCTGTTATGATGCAGGAATAAAACCCATCTTAAAACAAAATTCATGATGGAAATAAATTACTTTCTGTGTTTCCTTGTCACCCAATTTGTGTTGGCAAGTGGAGAAATGTACCCAAGAGTTTCTGATCATGAGATTCAGAAGTTCGAAGTTGCTACATTTACCACATGTCAAGAAATTGAATAAAACTCATGAGACTTTTGTTCTGAGAGCAAAACTCACTGAAACGTACGTGAGGACTTTTCCTAGATCTTCAATGGCTTTTAAAGTGATGTTCACCTGTGCTGAACCACTGCAGTCCACCTTCAAAGCTGCTGTCAGCAATAGGGTCTTTCCAGGTCACAGACATGCTTGGAGCTCACAAAAAGTCCTATGGCCTTCCCAGCTGGAAAAGAGAGAACCAAACTCTCAAAACACTAGCCTCAGTCTGTGAGGTCCTGAGATTTTTAAATGTCACCGTTTCAGTCATGACAGATGCCTTCTACTTGAATTACTGTGTAGCACCGGGAAGAGTTCTCCGTTTACAATACCACTGATCCTCTTTGTGTTCCTGCAGTTTTAAAATACCCAGCAAAGCACCATTTTGGAGGAAAGCATGGTATCTATGGAATTGTATTAGAAAATCCATCCTGTTATTTGCACAAGAAAGGACCTGCAAGATGAAATTACTTGAGCTGCACTTGCTTACAGTCATAGGGAAACTCAACCTGGGCCATCATTTGTATTGAAAAAATCCCCAAGCTTTCAGGAGCTGAGGCTTTCCTAATTGCTCTGTACGTGTGGGTAACTGTGACCCACATTCTTTGGTGACCTTTGTTGCTGCGGAAGGAAAGTAAATCAGTATACTCAGGTAGCTATTGAATGAATTTACTAATCTTCATGTCCTTGAAGCCTCAGTAAAGGTATTAAGAGGATTGTGAGGCAGGGATGGCGAAGGGTAGGATCAAAATAAAAATTATTCTCAAAACCCTAGGAAAACCCGCAGTGGGGGGAAGTTACTGAAGTACAGCTGAAGGGCTTACACCAAGATTATGAACAGTAATTTGAAGAAGCCATCCCAAACATCATCAAAGAAGTGGTCGTTTATTTTAGGTTCCTGACCTGAAAGCTGTTGGTGCTACTCAAGTTTGCTAGCTTAGTGCACAGAAGGAGGTTCCAACTGTGAACATACACATGTTCAGTGATATCTCCCCAAAGTGAGAAGCTCTCAAAATGCAGTTCATGTTTATATAATTGTCCTTTTGGGAACAAAGCATCCAGATGTTTGTCTAATCTCTAATTTGGGAAAGTGTCCTTGTTCACCAAAAATTCCAATTTGTAAATTGAAATTGCTGAGATACAAATATGTGCTTTAAGACAGAGGCCATAATGAATATAGGAAAAAAAATGTAGAAATTTAGCTAAATTATTTAACTGAACTCTATTTTTCCTAGTGTCTGATAAAAGCCTCTACCTTTGGTGTGCAGGTCAGATACACTAAATCTCCAAATAACTAGTGGGGAGAGTTAATTGTGAAGTCTATATATTGGAGAGTCTGTACTGCGTAGACTTAAAGTATCTAACTTTGGAGATTTAACACAGCAGGAAGTAGACGGTGCAAATAGCCCTCCTTAGTGCACTTGTAGGACCTCTCAGGTGAGGGTAGGTGGTGCCCTGTGGTGTCCAGTTTGGTGTTTCTCAGACAGACAGGTGTTATAGAGCAGGAAAAGCAGTAAGAACCAAGAGCATGTTCTCTGGCAACAAGTGCAGGGTTTCTCAGTATTTGCTCTTGGCACTTTTCTTTTTTACCCATAGGAAAACCTGCAGTAGGATGAAAAAAACTAACAAGTAAAAGAAATTCTCAACATCTTCAAAACAGGGGTGTTCTGCCAACATGTTATCAAGGCTTCCAGGACATTTTCTTCTCTGTTCCAGAGCGTATGTGCTAGCAGCCAGGATTTGCAGGGGGGAGACATTTTATCATCTAAACAACAAAAAAAGCCTTAATTTGAATATAACCAAGGAAAGAGAGAAGTAATTTGTTCTTAGATGTAATATCTAGTAAGTCTGATGTTTTGTTCTGTTTTGTTTTTCTGCTAAAAAATATACAGTTTATCCTAACAATTCTGCAACAAAAATATTTTCAGTGCCTTTTATTAGTGATTTTAATCCATTCAAAAACAACCGTGAATCAGAAGACTGTTTAACAGGATTAGGTCATCTCTGGCACAGATAACCAACAGTATTCAGAGCAGTACCCAACTCACCATCAGTGCAGGAATTAATATAACTTTCTCTTGACTGTCTGGTATGATTTTATTAAAAAAAAAAAAAAAAAGTTGTATCCATGACATAATTTTGCTAAATTCTACAAGTTGAGTACTGTTCTAGTGCAGCTTCATGCTGACACTGAAGATGCACTATCTAGTAGTAGCTCATATGCTTAAAAACCAGAGATCTGACAGAGAATAAATGGGTGTTAGGATGGTTGAATTCACACCTTTCCTGTGAGAGCACTGGTGAGTGCAAATTACAGCACAAGTGGCCTATACTTTTACATTTGTTTGCTTTTGCTGATAGTCATAATTTGGTAGAAGAGTTGTCAAATAGATAAGAGCCTGGTAGCAGATGGTGTTGAAGGGGAACTAATGGGCTGAGGAAGATTACTTGAGGGCTTGCTTGAGGTATCAGGCTTGCAACAATTCATGGGTGGGGATGAGCAGTGGGAGCAGGTCAAAGCAGCGTGCTGATGACTCCAGGTGGGGGGTGACCTCAGTTCAGAGGAGGATGGTTCTGACTTTGGGGAAGAAAAGAATAACCCTAAGGATGGGAAAAATAAAACCAGAATAATGTGATTATAGGAATTGCCAGGTCAGGCTGAGGGAAGCAGAAAATTTTTTCCTCTGAGGTTGAAGCTTTTTGTTTGGACATGAATGAGGCAGAGGAGGTTCAGGTTGTATCAGCTGATGACTAAGTCACCACATACCAGCTATGCGAGATTCATATGGGAAAAATGCATTTGTGATTTGATTTTAAAACTGCTAGTTGAGTTGAAGCTCAGGAAGTTTCAGTGCCCTTGTGCCACTTCATGTATGGTGTTTGTTTCTGGTCATTGGCATTCAGGAATGGGGAGCACAAGGAGCAATGTCCTGAGTTGGTATGTCAGCATGAAGACTCTTCCCAGAGGCAAGCCTCTAACCTGTCACTGTGTTTTATCCAGAGCCAGGCAGCCTATTTTGCTTCCTTTTATTGTTTTCATAAGACATTCTCTTTTTCTTTTCCTTAAGTCTTAGATTTGGCAGTTAACCAAGTTGAAAATGACCCTTTGAGGTCAAAGTAAACAATATTTAAGAAATCTTACTTAAAAAAAAAAAAAAAAAAAAGTCTCTTTCAGGAGGACTGGGGACAAAGAGCAGCTGTCTTTGCACAGTGCTTGGGTCTCATAAGTGGTCTTCTTCAGGATCATACCTAAAATACTCTGGTCTTGTGCTCCAGCTGGCACTGGTCCCATCTTTGTATCCTGAGAACATTACGCCCATCAAACATCAAGGGAAGACAATCTTTCTAAATGCTAAGATGCATGCAGTCAAAGGCTTACTTAGTACAACCTGTTCTAGTACTGACAAGCTATTTTCTTAGTGATGATCTATCTTATGTGGCCTGGAAAATGTAAGGTTCTCTTGCAGTCCAGTTACGATCTCTGTGACAGGGAAAGAGCAAAATTTTGGGTTGTTCCATGTGTTATATCCTTAGATAATCAGCAAGGTGAAGCCAGCAAAAAGGGTATTGCTCTTGAGTTATTATATTGTAGGATAATGATCCTAGCATCCCATCTGTGTGGTTAAAGTGCTTTATTCATGTTGGAATGCTTTCTAGGCCAAGCTGAATGTTTTGTTTGCCTGTTTCAAGCAGATTATTCTGTGAGCCTCTTGCTTTCTTTTGGTTATATAGCTGAGCTATTCGGGGCAGTAAGGACTCTACTGCACTTAGCGTGTGGGTTAGGGACAAAGCACGAGGAGACATTACTCCTAAGCACTCCTGAGCACTTGTCAGCCAGTAGTCAGATGTACTCCGAGCCTCCACGTTCAACAACAGACTGCTTCTGTGGAGACAGGTACTGGCCAGAGATGCCACTGGAGAAGAAAGCTGCTGTCTCCCAGTGCAGGCTGCATGGTACGCCAGATGAATATTTGAAGCAACAAGAGGTGGATCTGACTCAGGAAGAACACAAGAGTTACTGAAATTTCTTCTCCTTTAAGTCTTAAATTTAACAAATAGCAACATTTCCAGGCTGCTGTTTCTCCCATACAATGTTAATATGATCATTACCAGCTTCCTGCACTACTTTTTTGAAAACTACATATCATATTTACGCTTTAAAACAAACACCCCACAAGTAAGGCCATTTTGTTACATCTCTAATCATACCCTGGTTACATACCTCAAGGAATGTATTTGAGAGGATTATGCTTTAAAATTTAGGTTGAATTATTTTTCCCCATGTGCCCCTTATGATGGAGTTAAAACTTGACTATTTCATTGCTCTTGCCATAATTATCAGGAACCCTTCTTTCTGCGATAAAAGACTTGGAGAAACAGACTGTGAGCCAGCCTGAGCTTCATGTTTCTCACACCCGGGTCTTTATTTGTTATGCAGTAATAGTACAGCTATTTGGCTAATTAGCTCACTCTTTATCTGATCTTCTCCTTAAAATATGAAAAACTGTGAAATGTTTCAGAAAGAAAACAAAGTTGTCTAGATAAAACTTCACACTCTGTAACTGGAAGGGAAGCTTCCCTTTGGCTATGTTTTCTAAGCAAGCTAGAAATTCTGCTAGGGAAACTCACGCAATAAACTGCGTTCTCAGCTAGGCTGTATTGTCATAGAGAAGCACTGTGCACTTAAAGTGTTACCTCACATCATTGAGAAGTGGCACCAAAATTTCTGGAAGCCCAGAAATCCCCTGCCGCTGTTCCCTATTTTTTATTAAGGCACCAAAAATCTATCAGCTTTCTGAAAACTGAACTTAATACTTGCTGTGTGTCCACACATTACAGAGCTGAACACCATAGGAAATCCCATAAAAACAGTTTTTTCCCTCTCCAGAACAGTATGCAGCAAATAAGCCTGAAGCCAGACAGTAAGTGATGAAGGAAAAGCAAATAGTTTACCCATTATCAGAGCTTCTTAATACTAATCACAGATCAATGAGTCCATAGAAAAGGTTTGTAGGTACTCTGGGATTTAGAAACATGCAGAAGGCTGAACCAGTCTGGTACAGGCAAACTTACTTCTGTTATTTCCTAGCATTGAACAGTTTGAATTTGCAGCATTAATAATGTCCTATTAATGTTAATCATTAAACTGGTTGGTACGCTAATGAAGCCAGAAGGTCTTTCAGGTCAATATCAATACATCTGTCGAGCTGTTGCGAGCAGTAACAGCAAAACCAGCCACAATGCAGTGTTCCCTGATGCTTCCTTAGCAGGCCCTTATAAACAACTGGCATGTGCCTGCCTGTTGTCTGAACTGCAAAGGCAGGCAGCCACCAATTTGCAAAATGAAGAAGAATTGCACTTCTTCCATTATCAAGATGAGTGTTCTTTCTGTTACTGTGTTTTTGACATCTCTGAAGTGATACGGGCTTGGGGAGGGGAGACAACCTCTTGGGTCTGTCTGGTCACTGTCACCACCAGACAGCTATGTAAATAGAAACCCTTCTTGAATGAGCAGAGACAGGGAGATGATGAAAGAGAGTTCATAGGTTGCCACAGTTAGACAGCAAGGGACATCAGAACAACACAGAAATGAGAATGTTCCCAGAGGAAACAGCTGTGAAAATTTTCATTTGGTTATGCAGCTGCTCAGTTTGTGTTCACTTGATCACTTGAATAAAGCTGGAGAACCTCCTGTGTAGCTCAGAGGAAGAGGCAAGTGAAGGAGATGCTGCGCCCATGAAGTGCTTTCTTTGCTCTTATGTGTTAAATGGAGGAGAAAATCTGACACAGAATATGAGGATGGCAGCTTTATACAACTGAATCTAGATAATTTGATTTGCTGGGCAGTGCCAACTTTTGTTATTTTGCAAATAAAGTCTACTAAAGATTGCAACAAAACAAATCCATAAAGAAAATGTACATGGAGGACACTACTCTGGCTGTTGAGTAGTGCTGGAGTAATTTCATGCCATCAGGCATCTCAAAGCATACATGGATTTTCTCCTTATATTACTTTCTTTACATGTGAGACCAGTGAAATACTGAGAGAAGAAAGCATGAGGGACATACATTTCTATAAATGTGTGCCATGATTTGAACCGTGATGTTAAAGGAGATTTTGTCCTTCAGATATTGCAGAAAGCAGTTGAAAGATCAAGACTGCAGTTAGGAAAGAAGTAACATCTGTAGAACACTAAAGCCATGCTCCTATCAGAATGTGAAAGCCAGAGAAGCATTTCCTGGAGATGCTTAGTCTGAGTCCATGGTTCACGAAGCCACTTTAGCACATACTTGTTCTAGATGTGAATGGTACTCATGCAAATACCTAAGTTGAAGTATGTTTAAAGCAGAACTCATAAACAATTTGGGAGATGTGCATAAGGAGGCAGACCCTGGGCTTTGCAAACTACTCTGGGTACTTAAAATAGGTCAAATAAACCATATCTCCTGTACCTCTGAGATTCCCAGCAACATGTCTAGAATATAGGTAATTTCTAGATTCAAATAGCTAAATTCGGGCATTTGTATTGTAGCTGCATACTTCAGTACCACAGTGGTGATCTAGACAATACCAGGGCCTTGATAACTATTCAGTTTAGTCTGGAATAAGCACCTACATTTGGCCTGGCAAACAGTTTTCTGGCTCCATCGACTATGAAGGGAGCATCTAAGTTACATAGCAGGCACCTAAAAGTGCACATCAGACTGTGGAACTGAATCCTACCCCTAAAGTTTTATGTGATGAACTTATTCAGAGTGACAGAACACACAACTGTTCTGTGATAACCTGGAGATGAGACCATGCTAACCTGGAGCCAGACATTATTTTTATGGAACAGTGAAACACTTTCTATTCAATAGAAGCACTTCCCTTGGTTTAATGGAGTCACCAATCAAGCAGGATAGGGCTTCTCTAACGTTTTCCTTTGTATTATGGACAGTGTTCATAGTCTTTCATTTCTTATCTTGAGGAGAGGCACATCTCCCTAATTTATTTATGCCACTGTTGTATCATTAAAGAAGGTTGGTACCCATATCATTGCAGCTCATCCTGTGAACCAAAGAGAACAGGGCGGTGAATAATACTAGGACCAGATGAAGTTTTCTCCAGCATCTGTGCCTGTCCTGATTTAGTCACTGTCACCCAATACAATTCTGTCTTCATAATACTGGGAAAACTGATGTGGAGAACCTGTATTCTGGAATATTTGAAAGCTCTTTTAAAAAACAATGGGAATAACTGATGGTCTGAGTTATCCAAGAACTTTGGGCTGGTCCCCTGACTCCATTGTGTTTAGTCGTGCCATATTTCCCCGTGGTCTGGCTCTCAGAGCAACATTCAGATGGTTGTCCACGTCTCAGTGCTGATCTTACTGAGGTGGAGTCAGGAAGTGCCTCATTGCGCCTTTCCTTATTTAAGGAGTATTAGATTTCTGGGAATAACAGTGCTACGATGGGAAATGTTTTGTTTTATAAGATCATTTCATCTCAATGATATTTATTGGTAATCCTTCTCTTATTCACCTCAAATCCATCATCTCAAGGTCTTTTTTATTTTCTTACAGGAGGAGCTGGGCATTGCCTGTGAGTTGTTGGAATCAGACTTCCTCAAGTGCAGTGTGGGATTTCCTTTCATGAGATCGAAATCTAGGGTAATGTTGTGATATTTTCATCTGCTGAGTGATGGTTTCCTCCTCTGTTTGTCTCCAAGGAGTAGTGGGAAGGACAATTTCTTTGTTAAACGTGTGTGGCTGATACTTTCTGTAGTGTTCTAACCCAGGTACTGAAGCCTTTCATTGTTGTGGGAAGGCAGATGTACTTTCCCATCAGATACATCCAATGGTAATACCCTGTGCATTGCAATTGAATGCTCTTCAGAAATGATGCAAGAGCTGTAGCTACCAAAAGCTTAAAATTTTCCTCTGCGGAAAAATAGGGAAGGATTCTGACTTACTTGTATTGCCTTACTCAGTTTTTATGTTTGCCTACTTTCACTTGGTGCAACTGCATTCATATGAATGACATTGAAAATGCTGCAATAACTTTTTCATATTATGTTTTCCTGGTAGCTTTTTTTGTTTGTTTGTTCTGTTTTCTTGGAAGATTAGTAGAAGATGAACTAGTAGAAGATAGTAGAGGATGAACTATTTTGTAGTATTTACAAACCCAGCTACGTTCTTTCTGTCCCTAAAAAAAGCTGTACACCTGACTAACTCAGGAAGGTGAGAAGAGGAATAACTTCAGAATGACCAAACAAAATCAATGTAAAATTTTTCATAAAATTTAAATTTCAAAAATTACTCCTTTCTATTTGAATTGACATAGCATTTGACCTTATATGGAATTTTCTGTTACTGATCATTTATTTCTTAGAACGTAGTCTTTTGAAACATTTAAAAAGATTTAAAATACAGTGGAAAAAATACAGCAGCAAAATATTACCTGGAGTGTAAGGATTTCAGTGTTTTGTTTCAGAATAACATAGTTGGGTTACCTCCATTTTTTTCAGTAAGCCATTAAAATTAGCATGAATTCGGAAATTTTCACTTGGGTTTTAGAGGTACATAAATATTTGATGCAACAGCTTTTTTAATGTAGTGCTACAGTGATCATCAAGGTAGGTTCTCTATTCAAAATTGGCACCTGATTTTACCCAGTTTGATTATTGGCCTGAATGGTGCTTTGACTAGTGCTGGTTGTTCTGGGTGTCAGTGCATGCCTATGACATGATCTTTATTCCCTGAAAATATCACTTCACCGGCAACTACTGTACACATTGGTGCTGAGGTAGGATTGGATAATGATCCCTTTAAACTAGAAGACACTTCCTCTGGCAGATAATCTACTCCAAAAGTATCATTGAATGGCAGTTCTAATAAAGGCCTTTTCACAATGAAAGAAAAATTGGATTCTGTAGTATTTGAACAGATGAGCAATTCCTTAGATTTAAAAGCTACTCTACGGTAGAGGAGGCTCTATTAAATGTATGAAAGTGTGCTACATCTGCATAGCTAGACCAGTAAAATATGTTTGAAGTTTCAGAATAAGTATGTTTTGAAACAAAGTACAGTGTTTCTAAATACCATTTTTTCTTTGTGCAGTACGAGTTCAGTGTGATCTTTGACACAAGTCATTTGTCTGGGCAAGAAGAAACACTTACCTTCCTTGTCACTGCCCAAAGGTAAGAGAACCTTTGTACGTCCTGATGACTTGTATATTCTTCCTTGCATGATGTGTGCATTGCATTTGTTTGGCAATCGTCTGATAGCGGTGACACGATATGATAGCACATTTATGGACAGTAAAAGAGGTTAGATGGCTGAAGCTAAATGTGTGTATTTTGATAATACAGAGGAACCATGTGACTTACCTTCCTGAAAAATGAGGTGGGATTGTGTGTAGGGTTTGCTTGCCAGGGAGCTGTGATTCTGAAGGAGCATTTTGTGTTCTCTCAGTTGGAAGGCCCTTGTTTTTCTGTGCCCATCCCTTTGGGCTGTATATCAAGCTCAGTTCAGCTGTGCTTGACGATCAGAACCAGGCAGATCCACTTGTTCCAGCATTTGAATGAAATAAGCATGCTTGGATGCAAACCAGAAAAGAAAAATGCTTTCATCAGATGGTCAGGGATCTTACTGACAGTTTCCAAAGTTGATGTCTATTTTTTCCCCTCTCTGGATCTTTAGGAAGGTATGCCAGACTGCATGAAACAGCTGAATGGGGTACTGTCCTGGAGGTATTTGCAGCAGGCATTACGGTAGTGTGGTGCCAAATATTAGCCAGTAACCTTAAGATATATGCATAGGAACTTCATCTTGGGCAAAATAAAAGATGTTACAAGTGCTCTGTGCCACAAAGAAGCAGACACCAGGGATGGTTCTGTCTCAGGCAGTGTCTGGGTGTTTATGGAAACCAACTGTAGCATAGCTTCATTAACCTGGGCCATAAACTGCCACTCTGAGGTGCTGAGTGTGGGACTGGTTGCTGCTTCCACTTACTGTGTGAACAGGCCAGCTTCATATCCTGCCACATCAAAGTCAGTATCTCCAGTGTGAACTCTCCTCCCCACTTTGATGATGCTTCAGAGGCCAGCTGGAGATGAGAGAGGAGATGTAGCAGTTGCTGAGTGAGTGCTCTTGTAGGGCAGCATCCTCCCCCTCCTGTAACAGCTGCCGGCAGGGAAAAAGATCTTGCAGCATGTGGTGCCAGCAGGAAACGCTGACAGTGAGACCTCACATCAGATGGGCAAGACCACGTCTTGCACGTTTAGACCGGTTTTATTCTCTGTGAAGAGAAGTTGATCGTGTGTTCAGATGACCCCGTAATACCTCTAGGTCAGGCAGATGTATTGGGATCTGCCATGTAAATGCCAGCCATTGCAAGGATAGGTCAGGAGTGCTTTACATTTGCCCAGCCAGCATTTTCCAGGCTGTACCTCTCCTTTCCCTGCCGTGGATAGCACAGGGCTTTCCTCAGTAACCTCACTCCTCAAGATTTCTGTGCACTACCAGTGAAGAGGGTTAGTTGCTGCTTTTAGATGGAACAAATAAATATATAGTAGTTTGTACACATAGTGCAAATTATCAGAGGGATTAAAAGACTATTTTTCCTTTCAGAAGGATGGGCTGGAGGACAGTTGTGTTGTTCAGGATTCAGCTGAACCTCCAGCAACAGTGCAGTTCCCATTGCTGAATTACCCTCGTTTTCTCCATGACTTTGGCAAATTGCTCAATTCCCTTACTGTCAAATGAGAGTAATAAAATGTTTCTACCACAAAAGTTGTTGGGCTTTAACAGGGTGCCCTCGGGTAAGGTCAGTGATAAGGAAATGGACAGGGAAATGTCTGTGTTGTACTGTGGTTAGACTGCAACGAGTGGGGACATTGTTCCCACACAAAACTGGAGCTAGTCCTGCAGAAATGTCTGGCATGGAAAAGCTGTTAGCTATACCACGCTGTCACTGGAAACTAAGTATTACCCTTCAAGTGGCCACTTAACCTGTCCCTTGTAGCTGCAAATTTGGCAGTAGCATCTGTAACAAGAGACTGGTTCTGTAGTGGGGGAGAGAGATCAAAGACTCAGCACTACACTAGGTCTTCATTTTTATTTTTGTTTATTTTAAACGTAACTCTTCTGTTGCTTCCTAGAGTAAACTATTTTGCTGGAACTAAATTCACCAAGCTATGTTTTCATTTTTTTTACAGTAACTGCTTCTTTTTAAACAGATAAACACATACATATGAACCCTATACTAAATTTTACTTGCTTATTCTGCTTCTCAGCATAATATCTTGGTATTTGAGATGAGAAATGTCTCCATTTTGGCCTATTCAGAAGAAAAGCTTTTGTTGAGCCATAGCTTTGTTTAGCCAGTATAGCAATGTGTCAGTCTCAGAAGGCTGAGCTGTATCTACATATATATGTAGCCAACAGGCTCTGTTTTCATAACCTGATTGAGCAACTCATCATATGCGTGGTATCATTTGGGATGTTACTACCTGCTGTTGCCTCAGTGGTAATGTTCTGAAGTAAAGTGGATCATATCTTTTAACAGGTAGACTTGTGAGTAAATCTGATAAGCAGCAAGGCAAAAGCAATCAGAGTCACTGCTGAAGGAACAGGAAATATATGCAATATATTCTTCTTTTAAGCTGTCACCCACCAAGCAGACTCACCACCAGAATTAGAATATTTACAAGTTTGCCTGTTGGTCATGCAATTCAGGAACCTTTTCTGGACTTAATACACAAGTATTCACACTGAAATAAACCAACTTAAATGAGACATGACTGCTCACTTTTCTCTTCCCTTCTTCTGCTTTTGACCAGTGGTGGCAACTGGCTTTGAAGACACAAAGTAGAACTTCTTTCATTTTGACAATTAAAACACGCAGAGGGAGCAGAACAGCTGAGAGTTTGCGGCCAGTTCAGTATGAGGGTCTACATGCAAAGTTGCTCATAGCAGTACCGAGACAATGCTGTGAAATAATGCAGCTACAGTAAAAGGGCAGCTTCATTTACTGTCAAGAACCTCTGTGAAGTGTATGTATCCCTCCCAAACTGATGTGCAGTCAGGCTGGGATAAAAATCAACCATTTGAGTTGCTTTTGAAATATCCTTGTTTCTCTCCACTATGCATGATCACTGCTGTAGTTCTGCACTTTTGAACTGAGAACTTTGCTCAAAGATAGATTTATCAGCATAAGTCTGCTTATGCCCCAGCCACAGAGGAAGAGCTGCAAAGCACGCTTTGTATGTGTGCCCCCTCCAAAGAGGGATGAACAGAAGTAGCAATCTTTAAGAGGCTTCTTAATGAGAGGCAACATCACTGGGAGAGGCTCAGAGTACAAAGCAGAGAGATGGTAGCTGTGTAACTGTGGTATATTGTAAAGGCTGTGGTTTTACAGTGTGTTTATTTTTCTTTGTGGCACAGTGGAAACCTAGAACACACAGAGTTTCTGCATGATAATACTCTAACCTTGTCAGTGCCCCTGATGCATGAAGTGGACTCATCTATCAATGGGTAAGTACTAGTCATCAAATGAAAACAAAATAATATCAGTCCTAACAATAACATCTCAGTCTCTCTGAGTGAAAAACTGAATTTTTCTTTTTGTTTACATGTAGTGAGAATGTTGCTTTTTCCTTGTTTCCCAGAGTCTGGAAATAAGGACAACCTCATTCATTATCTGGGAATTTTATTTGTCATTCCTTTCATTCCAGCACTGTACCTCTTTCTCACTCCGTTCTAGCTAGCACTGATTAGTTGTCATCTCATTTATAATAGGTATTTTAGTGACTATATTTGAATTCACGTGGTTTTGTGGATATGATGGACCTTAAAATAAAATAAAAATAGAAAAAGCAAATTGCCTCTTGTTCCTTAGGGCATGCCTTTAAAGATATGGTTGAGAATCACCAGGCCAAAGGTTAGGGTCAAATGTTCTGGGATTGTAAGGATCTTGGTGGAGTCTAGCTGTTTGCCTTTCTGTTTAATTTCACAATCAGAATTTGCTTCTGCTTCTGTCTCCTTTCCCACTCTCTCTGCTTCCTATTCTGCAAAGCGTCTGAATACCAGCCGAGGAACATCACTCACCCTTTGACTGAAATACTTATATAGCACATGCCCAGTCCCTGGGAGAGGGCAGTGGTTAACAGAGACAGAGGAAAGAAGGTTACCTGCACTGGCATGTGATTTGGCTGAAAGGCTGGGTGTACTCAAATTCATGGCCAGGTCTAGGTTTTACCATATAAAGATGATTTCCCCTCATATTGCATAGCAATAAAATCCTTAATTTACTGCCACAGAAGTCAGAATGTGTGGAAGATATGTCTGAGCTTGCTCAGAGAAATGAAGAGTACTGTCAGATGTCACAAGACGATTAGCAAGGACAAAAATCTTCTATATACTGAGAACACAGTCCTAGCAGCATGCTCTGAAAGTTTTTGAATGCTTTCACACTTACGGATTGTGTAGAAATTTAACTCTGTATCCTTTGCTTCTTGATGCTTTGACACGGATTTTATACAGCTTTACAGATATGAAAGAAATAATGTGTCTTTAGATCTCTGCTCCCCACTTACAGAATACTGCAGGTGGAAAACACTGATACAGATTGGGCTTCTTTCTTTCTCTTCAGAATATACCTCTTAAAACCACAAGGTCTCTGAAGTTGTCAGCCCCACCCAACTGGCTATGTGGATTATTTTCTGCTTTCCCATAGACAAAGCTTAGTTGATTCAAGTTCATGGAAATGTCCAACTACTGGGGAAAAGTTTGGTTTGTTGGAGGGTACAGCATTCCCAGGAAATACTAGGTAATACTAGTAATACTCTTTTTCAGACAGTATGTTTTTAAAGCTTAATTTTATTAGCTATCCTGCATTTGAGGCTGCAAGAGCAACCTTCATCCCTGGTCATAAATAGCCCTGAAGGGCTTGTCCCACATTTGGGAGAAGCCTTCTGGCACAACACTGTAGATGGGAGGAGTAAAATTTGTCTCCTGCTGCTTGCCCTAGCAATCCCTGGCACAGGAGGCAGGTCAGGAGACCAGAAAAAAAAGGAAATGTAACTAAACAGGCTTAAAATCCTATCTCAAAATAGTCTGATCAAAAGGACAGCCAAGGAACAAAGCAGAGTTTAGGCAAACCCTGGCTGAGGTCTATCTGAAATTACACCAGGACCCTTTCCAGCCAGTGGAGCAGCCTAAGAGTAGGAGGAGGCACAAAGGATGCTTAAAGCACTCCTGGTCCTCCTCTCTAGGATTTCACAGTACTCTGTGGTGCTTCCAAGTCTTTTTTGATAAAACCCTACTGTATTTTACGTTGTAATAAGGTGGTAAGAGTAGTTGAGGGAACTTGGCCTTTGCCACTGCAGCTCTAAGCAAGTCATATCCCCTCTGTTCTTCCCTTTAACCATCTGCAACTCATAAAGGTAATGATAGCTAATGAGGGGTTTATTCATGAAATGCTCTTTTAACAGTAGATAAAAATGAAATGTTAGTTTAATGAATATGTAACTGAAAGTAATCCTGTTAGTAACTGCTTCAGACTAACTTGGTAGTGCAATGACTTCCTGTGTTACACAAGCTAAAGAACTTGCATAAATTATTATTGGCAGAGCCCATGGGCCCTGAGAAGAGGTTTTGTGATAGGAAAAGATAAAAAGAGAGATGTAATCAAAAGAAATCTGTTTCAGTTGGTGCTGGGATATTAAGCCTGGTCAGCTGAGATGCTGTTTATGTAGTCTAGTATTGTCAAGAGGAAATCAAATCACAAATAATAGATTAATGTAAAATGGTTCCATAGAATTTCCCATGGCCAGAAAGCAAGAGATGAGATTCAGAGCCAACAAATATATTTAATTTTGGTGACAAGCACAACTTAATAAATACGTTTCTTGATCTTTCAGAGAAGTCTTTCCTACTTCCTTTTTCTATGGTGATTCTGTGGAAGCATCCAACTTTGTTCAGCTAGAAAACCACGAATGCCTTTTCCAGTCTCTCAACTTCACACTGCAGGTAAAACTGATCAATTGATCCTTTTTTTTTTTTTTTTTTGTTTTTTTTTTTGTACTGCTTTCCTGCTTGACAGCACATTCTAATTTTATATCTCTTTTATTCTGAGTGTGGTATGTGCTTTAGTGCATGTTTCCATATCACAGTATGATGTGCAATGCATTCTTGAGCGGATGCCATATTTACAGTGTGCAGGGATGGTGTATTTCCTTATCTGAGTATATTATTACAAGGATTACAAATAGGGCATCTCACTTACATAGGAATGAAGCTGCTACTGTTTGTTTCTATTTTACCTTTCATCACATGCTGAGTAAAGAACTCTAGTTACTGAAGTGCCACATCTTGGATGCAGTCCCAGGTTCAGAAAGGAGGAGTAATTCTTTTTAGCAGCTTGGTCATGGAGCAGAGGATTGGGCAGCCTACATCCATGAGAATGAGCACATACTATGCAAGGGATTCCAACTTTGCCAAATGCCCCTGGTATGAAAATGTTTATAGCATTACTAATGGGAGCATAGCACAGGGAAGAGAATGTAACACTAAAAATATGGTGTGAGAAGGTTTCATTATATGTCTCATAGCATATCAGTGTTATTCAAGTATTATCTACAGATTAAATTTCACTTGACATTTTGTTGGGTTCCTGAAGTTGTAAAACATATGGAGCATTTATTGTAACAAGCTCTTGCAGTGGGACCAAAATGAACTTGTCTCACTGCCATGGCTGTCTCTATTACAACCACTTCACATCCTCTTTGACCACTAGATGGAACTAGGGAATGATAAATAAGGCAGAGGTGGGGGAATTATTTATAGTGAAAAATAGTCTTTCGCCTTTTTTCCCCTTTCTGTTCTCCTAGGCATGAATGCCACTTGGCTTATAATGAGTAACACATGTCTGCCTCCACGGACAGACTGTGGTCCAGAGCAATTAAGCCCCCACTGTCATGCAGTGCCCTTAGCTATTTACTGAAAAGGAGTGAAAACAGGATTTCAGGACATTAAAGCTTTTTGTGAACCAGGCTATTAATTCTTGTGATTCTGATTTCATTCTTGAGGTTTTATAGGTCTTCCCCAGCCAGTTAGTGGTTAGAAGCAGATAAAGAACAGATGTACTGATGCTTTAACTAGATTATTATTTTCAATAAAACAAAGTGATAACAGGTAAGGAAGAGAAAACCTATATATTGGCAGAGCCACCATTTGTCCTCCCCCATCCTCTTGTGTATCATGCACACACTTGTAAACTGCAATATTAAAAAGTTATTTTCCATATAGAAGTAGAAAATTATGCTGTAACAAGTCGCAGATCTGCTCTCTAGTAACGTGATAAACCTCATAGCTGTGTGTGTCAGAAAGGGTAGAGTTTCATAATGGGCAAAGCATGGTTTGTATTACTGCTTAATTGTTTTTAATGGTTTGCCTGTCACCTATTAATCTCTTCCAGATGGAGAAAAGTAATAGTTTCTTAACCCAAAAAAAGAAAGATGATATACAAAAATACAATAATACTTTATAGGTTTTTTTTATATGTGAAAATCTATACCATGTCAAATTTTAATACGGGAAGAGATGTATGCATCATTTTTTTTGGTAACATGATGTTCACTGAAAATGTCTTTTCTTCCTTAAGTCTGATAACTGATCTCAGTGAAATAATCAAGATTTTTAAAACGTTTTACACGAAACATTATGTTTGTATTTCATGCAGCTTTTATCATGCTCTATTGTAGTGGGATTGCTCCCCCTGCCTGGGGCCTCAGGGTTTTTGTAAGGATTTGGCATTGTGAACTTATTCTCTTTATCAGTCAGGCATTTCTTCAAATATAAACAGTGTTTGAAGAACGAAAAGTTGTTGTTTTTAATATCAGTACTTTACACAATTGAAGCACTGATTGCTACATTTTTTGACAGTACTATCTCAGTGTAGGTAAATATTCTGACAGGCTTAATGCTTTTAATGGATGCACTTATGCATGTGTTGTTAGAAACCACCAGGAAATATTTTTCCTGATTAAAAAAAAATGTAGATAGACATAAAAACTTATTTTTGTAGACAGATTTCCATGGATTTTTTTTTTTCTCTTTAGCAAAAATCCACAAATTTTGGAATTTTCACTGGATACTTTCTAGTGGTGGACTAGAAATTCTTATGTTGAAAAGTTGTGGGGGATTTGATAGAAAGCCAAAGTTTTCCACAAAGAGTTTAATTTAATTGGAAACCCCAGATCTTGAATGGAAGTTGTTCACATGCATTTCCTGGCAACTCAGTTCAGCAAACCCTAGTTAAAGTCAACATTACTTTGGGTTCTGCTCCATAATAAAACACATGCAGAATATAATGCAGTGGTTACCAGATGGAAATGAGAATGTTGGTAGAGACAGCAGTGTTTTTTACAGTCTTTTAGACTCTCAAAGAGTACTTGCAATATACAAGTATCTGTACATAAGATAATGTCATATGCTATTTGTATTGGTAATTATCCTGCAAAACTGCTTCTCACTTGATACATGAGCTGTGGTTAAAGATTTTTAGATAAATTAAACCTTTGATTTTATCTTGGTACTTACAAAAGAAGATTTTGTCTGAAAAGATTGAAAAGCAGGCATAAGATTAGATTTTTTCAAATTTACCTATTCTCCCAGCTCTGGTTGTACATTTTTTCCCATTTATGAGCAGTCATATATGTTTTGTTTTTTTATACACTTATATGCATATTTTTTATAGGTTTACAATGCTGGACCAAGCACTCTACCTGGTGCTTTTCTTGACATTTCATTTCCAAACCGCCTTTCTGCTACTGGAGCTGAAATATTTCATGTTCAGCAGATGATGGTGAGTATATTACAATGTGCGTTGAGCCCAGAGAGATGCTGAGACCTATTAATGTCTGAAACAAAAAATGTCCAGCAGAACTAGATGAGTCGACTAATTGGGTTATTTATTTATTTATTTTGAGACAATAAAAGGTTCTTTGTAGCTGAGGACAGATCATCAAAAGCAGCCGATCTCTTCCGAGCTGTTGACTGCTCCTTCTCACCTAGGGCAAGCAGCTGGTTGTGTTCGTGGTTTCCTATCATGTCTAAAACTGGATCAGGCTAATTCTGAAGGAAGTGTGGAGAACACTTCCCAGAGTCATGCCTCTAAAGAGGATCAAGTCTTACTTTCAGAGTCCACTCTGGTTAAGTGGTGCATGTGATATATCAGCAGGATGTGTTACCAAGCCTACTTATGTTCCCTGTTTTTTCTAGGATCATCTTCAAAAACACTGGCTAGATCTGCATGCATTATCAGTGTATATTTTCCTATATTCTGTATTATAATTTACTCTTTCTGACTGTTCTTTTAACCAATGTAAGCAACAGAGGAATTTATTCTTTCAACATAACGTTTTTCAGAAGATGATTTTGTGTCAACAACAAAGAAAACCAAAGTAATTTGTGGTAAAGACACATTCTTAGATTTCATTTTTAATATTTATTACTTCCAAAGCTTTTGTTAAACCACTAAAATACCATCATTTATACTGTGGTGGCCAATAGAGGGAAACCTCACTCCTGAGGTAAATTTATTGTTGAATTTCAGAGTAATCTGTTTTTATGAGACAAAACCATCTCCTTCCATCAGCTCATTGTTTACTTGAATAGAAATATTATACTTTCTTTGTGGCTAGCTACTTTTCTAGCCTTTTGGCTGAAAGGTATAACCTGCCCTCATACACAGGTAACTGTGTTACTGAATTAATATGAATACAGATCTAGTAAGACCTTTCTGAGCAGGTTTCCAAGATCTGTGCTATTGATAGGTATGGTATATATATGGATCACAGATGGGGACTCAAGACAGAAACAGATTTAGGATATTGGATGAGGCACCAGCATTGTATAAACTGAGTTGATTCTCCAGCTAGACTGAAATAATACTCCATCCTATGTCTCTTTTTTTCTTGACATTGCATTTCAGTGTTTTATTTAGTCCAGCCCTGTATGTGGAAATCCACATTCCTTTTGCCACATTGCCTATCAAAGGATCCTGACCCATGTCCTTGTCTTGTCCCATCTCTGTATGCTGCCTGAACGTATATCTGTGATCACATGTCATGTGCTCACAACCCCACCAGAGGGGTGGGAGTCTCCTTAACAGATTTTCTCTGCCCAGACTCTGTCTCCTCTTGAGTCACCCATCCTATGTTCTCCTGGGCAGCCAAGAGAGAGGGATAGCAAATTCAGCCTGTCTAATTGAGGGTATGATTAATTCCTTTCAGGAATTGATTGCTTTTTGATGCTGACTCTTCTAGAAATCAGGGCAAATTGTCTTAGACAAGACACGTTTTGCATGCTTAAATTAGCTGTATGCTACCCACAAGGTATACAAGCAGTAATTTCCAAACAATTTTCATTGTTTCTACTCAAGACCCCAAGTTGCACTGACAAGGTTAGGATGGCCTATATAGTTTTGAATAGCTATTAGAAGGAAAAAAAAAAAAAAAAAAAAAAAGAGGCAAGAGCCTTAAATCATGCATTTAACTAGTAAAAGAGCTTTGTGTTTTTTATTGCTGTTGTTGCATGCTATGCATGCTATGGCTTATCTAGAGGAGGTCTAGTTGGTCAGTGTGGCATCAGGTACCATGCTAGTAAATGCTTGTAGGGTTTGCATCCTTTTTCTGCAACAACTGTTGTGTTTTTACCAGCATTATCTGACATTTTTCTTCTACTTTTTGAATTATATTTGTAGAAATTTCCAACTACTGTTGTGAGACTTATTTGCCTTGTAGGCTGAAGGGTAGTAGTAGACACGTGTGACTTTATGTATCTTCATGAAATGCTGGTGTACCCTGTATTATTTCAACCAATGCTTTGGAATATATGGTCAGTAGGAGTCTAATACATGATTTCCTGAGCACCTCTGACATGTCCATAAATGTTATCCAAGCAAATCCTATCTGGGTTAGTGGCTATCCCTGCTTTACAGATAAATAATTGAAAAAAAAAAAAATAGTTTGCCTTAGGCCACAGAGGAAATTTATGTCAGAGATGGGCACTGAACCCACGTCTCCTGTGTCCTAGTATTGTAACAAGAAAAGCATCCTGCCCTTCTCTCTTGCCTGTCTCCCACTGAGTTTTTATTGACTGAAAAGAAAACTAAAATCGTGCACTTTTTCATGCTTTCTCATACCAAATATACAACAACAAAAAATCAAAACTAAAATCTGCAGATTTGAATGACCTTTGGAAAATGAGTTTGAACAGATATTTTTCAAAAGCATTTTTGTATGCCTATTTATTAACGTTTTCAAGTTTTTGTTTACTTTGAACTTATGTACCAGGCTGTAGCAAAGGTTATAGAGTCCTTTCAGACAGCACAAAGGGTTCTGTAATTACACATTTCTCCAGCTGGCCTAGGTGTCAGTGTTACTGGACCTTTCAGAGTGACTGTCAGTAAAACAGCAGATCAGGAATTGTCATTTATCTGTAACTTAAACTGTTGATACAGCATTTGAGATTTGGTGACATTATGCTTTTGCTTTTTTTTTTTCTTCTTTATTTCCTCTCTCTTTTTTTTTTTTTTTTTTTTTTTTTTCTTTTTGAAAGCTAATAAGGCTTTCGGCACTTCTCTAGTGTATAGTATGGTAGGGAAACTTATGGGTAAAAAAGCATAGTAAGTATGAGTTTGTGTCTCAGATATACATAAACCTCACAGGATAATGCCAGGAGCTAATTCCTTCATATTGTGTTGACTGATCTAGCCTTTCATTCCGTCACAAAAAATAATAAAAGGAAGAAAGTCACATGTGACTGCTGGAATGGTCTATATCTCTGGGAGGTGTTCATATGAATTATTACCTTGCTGCTCCTGGAGGAAATGACAGCCCTCATGCTTCCTCTGTTCCTGTTGCTCTAAGCTTTTGCTTTATTGCAGAAACTACTTTAAGATTTTCTTTCAGAGGAATTCAGGTCACAAAGATATTTTGACATCCGGAGCTCCACTTTAGAGATGTTCAGACTCTTTTCAAGGGGGTCTAGGGAGTTTATGCAGCACAAATCCCCAACAAAACCCCCATAAAATAAAGGAAATAAGTAAACAGTAAAAGCCAGAAATAGAAGAAAATTGTTAATTGAAAGAAAATTAGAGACTTAACAATTGAATATACCCCTTTCAGAAATTCTAAACAACATGGAAATGTTAGAAATTTTGCAAGTGAATTTAACTAGTAAATTTCACCACTGACATTGATTTTGTATAGTATTTGTCAGTCTGCAGTGGTAGATGATGTTTTGGAAGCCAGTAAGACAAACTGCTTTTATGTATTTTTGTATTTACTCTCTTGGAGAAGTTTTAAGGCAGGTTAAAAACATAATTAATGAAATACCTGAGCTTGTTGGTAAAAGTGTTAGGATTGTCACAGTACAGGTGATGACACTGAAAGCTTCACCTAGAGTACAGGAGAGATAGTGTTAACAGAAATGTAGATTCTCTGCTCTTCAAGCCACTGATTATCTGTTTTTTCACAAAGGAAAACAAGGCTCATTATACTTGTCTGTGTTTTGGTTTTGAACTGAAAGATTAATAATTTCCTTTGGGTATCCAGATAATTTGGAGAGCAAGGGAAGCACTACTTGACTTGCCAGCCAAGAAGCTGCTTTCTGGGGCATCCAGAAAAATTTTCACTATGGGAGTTCCTACCAAATTAACCAGAGTATTTCCTGAAGCTGTTGATAAATTAGCAATAAATCCAGGATTGCCCCAATGCTGGCTTTATGAAACTGGATAGGAGTGTTGCATTCCCACTTATTTTATTTCCAGCAAAGGTGAACACAATTATGAGGAACAAGGGACCAACAACTGGAGGCATAATTTGTTTAAACCAGAAGCCAGTTGCAATGCAAGCAGATGATCCTCACTCCTCCTCTGGAGGAACCAGGCTCTGCAGGGCTGACAAGTCGTTCAGATAATTGTCCTGGTTCACACCGTGCAGCTTTAATTCTGGTAACAAGGGCCCCATGCACTCATGTTTTTTTGGAATAAGCTAGCTGCTACTGCAAGCATTCTGCTGCTATATTTGGCATTGGTGTGGCCTCACCTTGTATACTGTGTGTAACGCTGGGCACAATATAACAAGGATGTTAAGGTCCTTGAAAGCGTCCAGAGGAGGGCAACAAAGCTGGTAAGAGGGCTGGAAGGCATGTCCTATGAAGACATGAAACATGTCTAGTCTGGAGAAGAGAAGGCTGAGAGGAGACCTCCTTGCAATGTCCTCCTACAATGTCCTGAGGAGGTGAAGCGCAGAAGGAGGCGCTGGTCTCTATTTCCTGGTCGCCGATGACAGGACACGAGGAAATGGCACAAAGCTGCACTGGGTAGGTTCAGACTGGATATAAGGAAAGAATTCTTTACCATGAGCATGGTCAAACACTGGAACAGGCTTTCTAGAGGGGTGGTTGATGCCCTGTGCCTGTCATTGTTCAAGAGGTGTCTGGACAATGCCACCAATAACACGCTTTAACATTTGGTTAGCCCTAAAGAGATCAGGCAGTTGGACGAGATCTTTGTAGGTCCCTTGAACTGAACTCTTCTATGTTCTAAGCATCATGCAGGCCAGCAAGCAGTGATTCTGTGAGCATGTTTAGATGAATCAACACCGAGGATGAAAAAAAAAATGTTAACATTACTGAGATAGGAATCCTGCTAGAAACTGAGGTGCACGCATTGAAGCTCATTCTCTTCAAAGAGTTTGAAGTCTGGATGATGAAATAAAGGGAAATTCTGAGAAAAAAAGGGAGAAGAAAAGAAGAACAGTCTTCAGTTTTCTGATGAGAAAGTTACTCCCAGCATATAACTTTTGATACCTAAGTGTAATAATGACTGTTGTAGTAATTGCTAGTAATAGAATATTTTTAATTACAATGTTGTATTACTAGTAATTAATGGAGAGAAGTAGGCATAGAAGTAACTTTGTAAAAGCATCTGCCTGTCTCCGCTGACAATATAAAAAATAAATAAATCTATTCTTCTTGAGTTTCCACTAAGTCTTTGATATTTATCTCCAGAAAGAAATGGGTTAAACTTTGGTCTTGTGAGTCCTGCTTCTGCTCACCTTGAGAGTGATAGTTATCTCAAGTCTCTCACTCCTGGCCCAGTTTTCCCCTCACTCTTTGGTTAGAGACCAAAGGAAAGAGTCCTTCTCTTGGAAGGACAAACAAATCTCCTCCAGTTGTCCTATTATGCTTGGCATATTTATTTCATACTTTTCCATTCCTTCTGTCTGAGCAGGTGAGACCTGGATTGTGCGTATGTGAAAACTGGGTATCAGTAAAAGCTGGGCTGGAAATTCAGAAGCATGGAGGAATTGAAAAAAAAATCACTTTGCAAGTTGCCTTTGAAGTTAATGGCTGCCTGAGCATGGGACTGTAGAGTAGCCTGTCATGTTCAATAAGGAAAGCTCTTGAAATAAACATGATTTTATTCATATGAATGTTGAAAAAGTAAAATGGAGTCAGTTCCAGAGCCTCAAGTCCTTCGTGGCTGATGACAGGTTACATTTTTAAGGCCAGTTTTTATATATAGTTTGCTATACTCCAGCATGAGAATATGATGCCTTGGCAACTGCACTGCTGATGTTTAAAACTGTATACAAAGGGAGACTGCCAGAGCTCTCTGAAATGGTAGCTGTGTGTGAGTGCTCTTTGAAGTACCTCATGAGATTCTCAGGCTCACTAGTACATGCTCCACTTACTAAGGCAAACCTTTATATTTATCTTGATGTAGAAAACCCTTTGTTTGTTGGCAGCTAGTTTAAAATCATTTAGTTTGTGTCTTTTGAAGTTGCAGGTCTTGGCTCTGAAAGCATATATACACAGTTCCAGCATGTGAAGATGCAAATATTTGGTGATAGTACTTTATGTAACAAAATGTGGTTCCAGCAGTTATTTATGCTGCTGCTGGTTGCCACCATTGATACCATATTCGTGTAGGAATGTTTTGGGTTTACACTAAGAATTATTTTAGCCCTTTGTATTAGTCATCCCCCCTGTGGTCTCTTCATTTCAGTGAACGCTATACTCACAGTCACATACACATATTTTGGCACTGTATTTAAAAGACATAGCTAGATTGCTGCAGGAAATTATTCATTCCAGGGAGTGTATTGTACAAAACTTGGTGACCTTCCTGCCTCCTTCACTTTAATTGCTTCTTTAAATGACTGTTCCAAAACATTTTGTGTAGGAGTTGAAGGTGGTTCCCCACCACCACCCATTTAGAGCATCTCTGTGATAGCAATCGAATCAGACTTTGCCTGGGAGCCCTGTCACTTGCAGGAGAAACTGGTGCATCTGTTGTGCCCTGGCATGACTGCGAGGAGAGGCAAGAACGTACACCATGTTCCAGCACAGCACGGTCACCTCTAGGCATGGGAAATGGGAGCCCAAAGCGGCTCAGAAAGAGCTCTCATAAGCATCTTCCTAATGTCAGCGTGATAAACTGAAGCTCTTTCAGTGAAGAGGAACTCAGTTCTCATTTAAGATATTGTTATACAGGAAAGGGTGCCTGGCCATAAAATTGTTTCCTGAGCTAGGATCTTAAAATAAATCCAAAGTGGAAAAAAAAAAATTATGAGATTTTGCTTTATTGGAACCATTTGATTGCTATACAGAAGTCATGTCCATAGTTTCTATTTTCACGAAACTCCAGTTTGAAATTCCAGTCTTGAAAATTCTGTGTGAAATTCCAGTTTTGAAAAAGATGCCTGATTTGTCTTTTTATACAACTGAATTTCAGGTAAAGAAAGAAGCCTTACCAAGTGAACTGGATATATAAACCAGCTCATAAGAGGATTCACAAAGGAAGCAGGAGGTTTGGTAGATAGCACAGTAATCAGAAGTTTTGCTGAGGTATAGAAAAAAATATACAGTAGGCTTTTTTTAAGCTTCCTAGACAGAGAATTCCCTTGTGAAGGACCTACTGAATGAGGGAAGATGAGTCAACATTTTTAACATTTAATGTAAATTAATTTTATTTTAGTTATTGAATGAATGTGAGAGTTGCATTCTTTCATCATTTTCCAATGGTTGAAGTTGTTCCTGCCAAAAAACAATGAAGGAGGAAACTCAGGAAAGAGTTGACTGATTAATTGTTTTAACATACATGACTGCCTTAAATGCTGAATCATAAGCTAGCCTTTTTCTTTTATAAATAACATACAAGATACTTGGTTAAAATGATAATTTGGAAACTAAGGAAGAGTTGAAAGCAATGTTGTTTGTTTGTATAAAATCTCCCAATGGAGAAAGATGAAAGGAGAGTTTCCCTCATGGATCATGTGCCTGAGTGGGAATAAGCACATTGTGTTGGATGTCTCTGCTGCCTTCCCGTCTTGGACAAGGTACCAAATAACATCAAAAGTATTAATAAACCATTCCTTGGAGAAACGGGAACTCTGAGGATGTCCTGGAAACAAAGGACATTTACGTAACTTAAAATACTTACTCTTTTAATGAGGATGACTCGTTTAACCTTCAGGTGTCTATCATAGATGAACGAGATTCTTCACTGGAGGTTCCACCTTCTCTCCACTGCCTCTGAAGTGACCTGGGGTGACTGATTTTATATATCTTTCTAATGCATTCAAATATCTGCTGTGGTGAAATGTCCATCCAAATTGTTCAAGCCCTGTAGGGAATGTATTTATCTGCTTGCTATTCAGAGCTTTTCATCCTGATATTAACACAGCCCATGAGGAAAGTGCAACAAGTAGGTAAAGAAATCTCGTGCATTTAAAGATGTGTTCTGCATCATAGGAAAGGCTTTAGAAATGAATATAGCTGAAACCTAACTAAAAGAGCACTGAATTCCAGGTGATCTCAGAGGCTTTTTAAAAAGAGATGTACCTTGAGATGTATTTTGATGCCTCGTGTTGATTAAGTAGTTCATAACAGGGAGAGGGATTATGCACGTCAAAGACTCCTGTGTTTCAGCTGTTAAAGGCCTATATATCATAAGAAGCACATGTTAAAGGTAAATTGTCACTTTAGTTTCCATGTAAGGTATTCATTCTTATGCCTGAACTCTCTGTGGAAAGCACAGATGTGAGTGCTCAGTTTTTCTTCCCACTGCATTCATGTGGTGATGCCCTCTGTCCTGGAGAGAAACCACTGTCTTGCAAGTCAGGTACTTTATATCAGAAAATCGTGCTCTTCTTACTAAACCTTGTACATCTCACTAGCCCTTAACAGTAGTGCTTCTGTGCAGTTCCACTAAATATGCACAATGTGGTTGCAGGGCCAGTGCCTGTCTGGTGATGGTAAGTGCTTCAGGATCATGCTGATCTAACCCAGCTCTTTAATTAAGCTACACAGTTAAGTACGTCAAAAGTACATCTGCAAGCATTGCTGACAGGTTAGCACAGATTTTGGCCAAATGTGCTTCTGGTGTTCCCCTTCCAGCTGAAGGAGCAGGAATCAGAACTATGGTGGGGTACTTTTCTATCATAATTTAATGATTTAACATCTCTACTTTGCTGTTTAAATTTTGCATTTCCTCATGGCTGTGCATGCTTCCCTATTGGATGAGTCTGTGGAGTACTGCTTTTCCTTATCAGCATTGCTATTTTCAGTCAAAATCTTTCAAGTGTTGTGTAAAATGGGTTAATAATAAAAAAAAAATCTTCTCTGTTGTTTCAGTGGCTCTTAAATTTATTGCCAGAATCAACAGAACTGCTCTGACTCAAACATATTTCATTATCTGTGAATATTAAACATTTTTGGCATATGGAGCAAGTACTCAAATAACATATTTACATAACTTATTTGTCTACTGTTGAAAGTCTGACCTTGTCTGGAATTTCTTGTCAGAGTCCTTTTTTTTCCTTAGTGTGCGTGACATGTGAGATTGCCATTTCATCTCTGTCGCATTCACCTGCTATCGGGTGAATCAGTGCCTTTGAATCAGGACACAGATACACATTTTCTCCCTGATATTAGCATAAATGCACTATGGTTAGCAAGAAAGACAAATAAAAGAGGATCTGTTATTTATTATCCAATTTGCAAACATGAACCACTGATTAGGCATACATACATTAAAAAAAAAAAAGAAAGTAAAAAAGCCTTAAAAAAAAAGAAGCAGAAATATGTATAAACTATCTGGCAGTAATTTCAATAAGACTACAGCCAAACTGTCCTTTGGAGCCAGCGTACTCCAAGGCTGATGAGAAAGGCATCCATTTCAGAGTTGAACAATGCTAACAGTTTTGTGAAACAACTGACCTGCGTTCAGCCCTTGGTCATGTTTTCTGCAGCTGAATCTGCTGTTCCAAGTATCTTGTGTCTGATGATGTTTTCCCTGAACTTGGCCCCATGCTCTTTCCTTGTTCAAAGGTGGGTTTGGTCTCATCACATGCCCTCACCACTGGATTTTACCTTCTTACTTGTTTTGTATTAGCTTAGTTTTCTTGGCTTCCAGACTCTCACTAATAACTGATGATGATTTAGCTCAAGAGGGGAATCAGACTTACTGGAAAAGCCTGGAAATTTTAAGTTTTAATACTATAATGAATTCCTTTGCATTAGTGGAAATCTAACGCTGTCTATAAGGAATGGACTGAAGACATTTGCTTGCCTGTTTATCTTGTAAAATGCCAAACATTAAATATGGGATTAGTGCTCAGCTTCTTGTATGCAGCAACACAGCAGGGAGATTTTACTTATTGCTTTGTTGGGAGCGACAGCTACTTTCCTCTCATTTTTCAGTCTCCATTTTTCAGTCTCATTCCTCCAAGGGACTTGTATCGTATGCACATACTTAACCTCATACCAACTGCCAATATCCAGTTTTCTGTACCTGGTCCTCAGCTGACCTTTCCAGTCTAATGTTTGGAAACTATATTTCATTCCCCTCTCCTAGATTGCCATCTTGTGCAGGATACAGGGCTTTAGGAAAAAAAAAAAAGGGTCTCATCTTTAATGCATGTTCAACAGTTTGAGATAAAGTCTAGAGAGTAGCTACAGATAAGAAGAAAGGGCGTTATGTGTCCCCTTAATGTGGGAGACAGAGCTGACAGGAGAAAGTGAATGTACTGAGGCTGCAAATATATTATTTCTCCTAGAAATCCCAAACCAAAGAAACTTATATCTGACCTGGAATACAGGCAGTATTGCATTGATGCTAGGTTACCCTCTGTGTTCTCTAGAAGAGAAATGGTGATTGTCCTCCTTGCACTGGTACTACCTTGCTAGAGCACCAAGCTCAACCCATAAATCCATGCACGTGCAGGAAAAGTCAGAGGATGATACTTGTGTTATGCAACAAATCCAACATTTGTCCAGCCCTATTAAATATCCTATGCTTTTTTTTTTTTTTTTTTTTTTTAAGGATGTAATGCACGTAGAATATACTTGACATGTTTTACATACAACCTTCACTTTGAAATGTCCTCCCACCACTTTCTTTTAAGGATAGTGTAAGCTGATATGGTTAAAATCATTGCTATGTTACGGGTTTGCCCCTGCTCTGCAAGACTTCTCAAATATTCAGCATCCACTGAAGAAGCCCTATGGGAATTAATTCCTTTTGGCAGATACAGCGTTCTTAAAGCATGAAGTAATCCACATGCTTTCTCTAGTGGTTACGTCTTGTCTCTGAGAAGCTTAGTGGTTTGTGCTGAGGACACAAAATTGGCAGAGTAACCCACTGTGTAGGCTGTAATATTTAAATTTTATCTCTCAGTCATGTTAATGGGCCCTGTAATGGAACAGTGAGTTCCAGTAAAAAAAGCTGGAGACTGACTTGTCTGAGTGTGTGGTTGTTGATGGGTAGGATAGGAAGCGTAAGTGATGGTCTACTTTTCTACACGATGACAGATTAGAAATAATGCTAGCTATTGCAGAGTTATGGTAACCTTTAGAGACCTGTTGTGCAAGGCACCAATGGCAATCCTCAGACTTTTATCTCTTCGTGTTTATGCATGTTGCATGTATATGCACACGTTGAATAGGACAGGAGAATACATGCATATGTATGTCTGTGATTGAATAGTGGTGTTCAATTCCTTAGATTTTGGATGAGTATGTGGATAAATCTCTTCTTAAAAATCACCACAGGTGGAATCAGGCCTGATTAGGTGTTGAAAGGACGTGGCACCCAAAATAACTTCTTCCTCTTTGAAAAATGCAGATGAATATTCTGGCATCCATGGATGTTCAAGAATGCAAGTGATCTCTCAATGATGGGTGTACATTTTATCCCTCTGCTGTTCTCTCATGTTTCCCTTTACCTTGGGGCTGAGCAGTGTAACAAAAGTACTTTGGGGCTTGAAGTAAATCTAGAAAAAAAAAAACATAGGATGCACTGACATAAGGTGTTTTTTTTTTCAGCATATGGCAAATTCTTCCTAGAGAATTAGAATGACTTTTCACAAAGAGAATCTGGTAAAAAGAAACAATTGTCAGTAAAATCTTGTGTGGGAAGATTTTACTTTTGTTCTTGATGTTGGAGATTGGACTGTATTGCCAGTGTTCTGGGCTGCAAATAATTTTATACAGGTTTTAAAATGGGTGAGTGCTTTCTGGAAAAAGGAATGAAATAACCTCCTGCAGAGACTGCTCCAACACGGTTCCTTGGAAGTCCCTCCTTGGGAGGCAGCTGTGTGCTTGGTGCCCTGCTCGGGTTTTTATTCCCCAAGCTGCAGTCTCAGTGCAGGATTTAGGGCAATCTCTCTTCTATCCCTGTTCCCCTGACCCCATTTTTGTTGCTGTTTGTTTGTGTTAGGAGTTGGATGTTGATTTTTCCCTGAGACTACTGTGTACAAGGTGCAAAGGGAATAAACATCTCTTTCCACATCCCCTGCACTGCTCTGAACTCCCCCATCTGCTGCTTCTGTGAAATGTTACATCCCAGGTCCAGGAAAGATCGTTTTGTCAGTAGTCCTTTTCCTGCTAATAGGCTCCCGAGACTACATGGAAAATTCCAACAAGCCCTATTTTGTCATGTACCTAGCAACTCCCAGACGTTGTCAGAGGCTTGTTATCTACTTGCACAGTTCTTGCTTCTGTAAATGGCAAGCATTTGCTTATGCAAAGCCCTTAAAAAAATTTCCAGAAATTTTCTGTGTGTACGAGATTACGAAGCTGGTCGCAAGAAGAAAAACAGGTGCTTGGGGTAGTACTGTGTTTGGACAGAGAGAGACTCAAATATGAGGTCATGTCTTGATTTGTGTTTCAGAGATGCAGTTCAGTCTCAGCTTAAAGGTTTGCATAAAGCTTTTGTCTAACTCGCTGGTTTTCTCCATCTGAATCCCTCGTTGATGACAGAGTTTAATGAAAAATTACTATACTTAGTTTTGTCTGACTGGTTGACTGAACCTTTCTTTTATGCAAATGAAAATTGACGAAAATAAGAGAAATGAAATTTAAATGACTGACAGCCATCCCAACAAAAACAATCAAACAACAGTGGCCAGTCCTTTGGGAAGGCTAGATTTATCCTACTTCAGCATGATCCACACATTTCTAAGGCTTTTGTTATCTTTTTCCTAGCTCTATGGCCCTGGCATTTCTAAGAGTGCTTAAAGAACCCGAGAGTTTCTCAGCTGCATTACATCTTTTCGTGCCCACTGGCTGTCAACATATCCTGATTGATTGCTGCCTGGTGGAATTCACCCAAATTCTGCTAACCAGATCGTAGTGTCTACCTTCTTCATATAAGAAGTGGTCTCTACCTTTGGCTACTAAAACAGGCTGCCAGCAAGCCACTGCTCTGCTGCAGAACAGCACAGGTGATAGGAGGTACTTGATCCTGCATGTGCCCCTCCTGACACAGGCTAAGATGCTGAATTTAATAGCTGCCTTGCACAGGATTTCTGCATAGTTGGCAAAGAGGGAAGGGCATTTCTATATTCAGTTTTAGTCCCCTGGGGGTGGCTTTCTCTGTTACAGCTAAAGAGTTTTGAAAAGGATGAGGTGTGTCCAAGGTTCAGTTTTAGAAAATCTAATCATTTAGAGGAGAGAGGAACAGATTTATGTTGCTTCATGCCAGATAATTCCTTTCAGTCTTCTGAGATATTTCGACTTTAGCTTGTTCTTACACTGTGTTTATACAGGATGTAAAGAAAGACTATTTAGAAAGCACGCCAAAAGCTGGGATAGTGCAGAAGCTCATACTGTTCTCTCTATATCTCTTGTATGAATCTTATGACATCTGTCCAAATGTCTGGTAATTCAAACTTTCAGGAAGAAAGAGCAGGTACTGAATAGATCTTGACTCTTTGCTGTTCTTGATTTAACATAAACCTTCTGGTAGATCTGGATCTAATTCCCATGTGAAAGTTCAAAGAAAATAAATGTCAGTGTGCTTTGCATATCTCTTAGATACAATAAATAAAGAAAACTCATTCCAGATGATCTGAACAAGTAGAGAACATCATAGTCTTAATTTTCAGTTGATCCCAAGAAGACTGTAAATGTCGGGTAGCTACTTGTGTCTGTATCTAATGGAAATGTAAGAACAGATTGTGTAAAGACAGGTTGTTAATACGTACTTCAAAGAACAAATTCTGAAGAGTCTGGGGACCAGTGAAGCAGAAAAGCTACATCCTACCGAGAGACATGGCCATCACTTGTCTGGAAGATCACATTTAGAATCTAGATAAATCTGTATTTATTTTTTGGCAGCACCTTGGCTAACTCAGCTAAAAACTGCTAATGTGCAATTGGATGCAGAGCACGCAGTAATTTCATAACTGTAGCAACTTTTTTTCCCCTCTTTCAAACATTTATGATTTAAGTAAGACAGAAGTTTTCATCCTCAGAGTAGAGGATGTAGGGACATTAACAGCAAGATACGCAAGAATATCACTTGGTGGTTTCTGAGAAAAACTCTCCCTCACAGCTTTGAAGGATAGGGAACAGGGGAAATTTGCTGATACTTTGTTGTCATAAATTGTATTAAATTCCAATAGATTTTCTTCAGTGAATATTAATAAGCAGAAAAATGTAAGAAGGATTTTCTAGTGCAAGGTTATCTTGATTGAAGATCATTTTATCAAACCTTGGTACACTTAGTTAGCTTCATCTGTTTTTCTAGACAAGTAAATAAGCTAAAGATGCATATTTTTTTCATTATTTCTGTACTATTTATGCTGAAGGTAGGAGAACAGATGTGGTGTCATGGATTGTGCATTTACACAAAGATTTCATTTTGCTCACGTGTTCTAATAAAAACTATGAAAATGTCAAGATGGCCAAAGCATGAAATAATACAGTTAAAAGAAAATTAGCACACAGGGTAGCACAACTGACTTAAAATTGGTATGTGGTTTGTCTTTTTTTGCCTCTTAATATGAGTGCAGACATCCAACTCACATGTAGGTGCCTTCTTTGTACAGGTTAATCCTATCTTCTTGTGTCTTTTATTGTAATTCAGAATAATAATTGAGAGTATAATTGTGCTTGCAGGTTGGTCAGGACAAAGGAAACTGCTCTTTTCACAGAAACCGCAGTCCTTGTGTTGTTCCTCAAGAGAATGAAAATATTTTCCACACAATATTTGCTTTTTTCACAAAGTCTGGCAGAAAAGTATTGGTAAGTCCACCCATGACAAATTTAAACATACAGTGCATATTACAAAAGGTTTTGCAAAGATCAGCATGAAGAACTCTAGCATTAAGTTGACTAGAGCAGCTGCTATATATAAGCTAATACTGATGTGGGGGGATACCTAGTTATGTTTGGGATATCTAGTGATTTTAATTATCTGATTTTTAAATAGGTAGAAGGAAGGGGAGGTATCTGAAGTGGCAGAGTGCAACTGGAACAAGGGCTCTGGTTACCCATACTTTGCTGAAGGCAGGTGGGACTGCAGGGCCCTGTGCCATGCTCAGAGCCTGCCTTGGATCTTAGATGCTACAATTAATCTGCCTTGCTTTCATGCAGGTTTTGATACCTAGCTGTCTTCAGTCTTGAAAGCTGCTGCAATTTCAGTGCAGGAGACCTGGGTTTTAGCAGCTTATCATGCCTCTTTTAGTCATAGAATCATAGAATATTCCGAGTGTGAAGGGACCCACAAGGATCATTGAGTCCAGTCAGCCGGAGTGTTTGCAGTCACACAGTTTTCAGTGATTTCCTCCTTTGCCTAACAGCTTTTTCCATATTTTCTGTAGGACTGTGAAAGACCAGGCAGGTCCTGCTTGATTATACACTGCAACTTAAGTTCACTAGCAAAAGCAGAGTCTTGTGATATAAGTATTTACACGCTGCTGAACACAGAAATACTGAAGAAGGTATGTGTTTCCTTCATTGTTTGTCTTAAATACCAACTCAAGTATGCTTATGTGCATCAGCAGACTCGAGATATGCATTCCTCTTTCTGTTTACTAGTGTGTTATAAAAAAAAATATCACAGTGTCAAAGAATACAGATCTATTTATCAACAGTGTGCATGGAGGTGTTAATCCTAGTTCTTAGCCATTACCCATTATGACAGAAATAAATTAAGTTCAGAAATTTATACATTGAGAAACAACAAATGAGGTCCTTAATTGTATGCATGGTGTTAAGGCTAGGGAATTCTGAAAGTTGAATTGATTTCTGAAAGTTATCATTCTGAAAAACGAGAAGTAGACTAAGTGCATGTAAACTGTGACAAACTATCTATCATTCCCTCTGTGTAAACAGCGATGTGGCATTTTTTTTGTAATTTTTTTACTTCAAATGATTATTATTCAAAGAAGATGCATCATAACCATATTAATGCTGAGCTTGATGTTTGTGACAAGAAACAAATGGTTGCAAGTTGATTCCTGTCTTCTGTGAAGCCACTGAATGAAATAGCAAATCTTTAAAATTGCTAGTGATGTACTACATTGGCCCTGTTTTCCTATACTTAGAAAAATGCTGAATATGTAGTTATGGCAAGATGTTGTGAGATTATTAGCATACAAAAGTATCAGAGGAGAAAGCTGATAATATGAACCTACGAAAGTAAACCTGTCTTTGATAGCAGCTGGATTAAAAGCATTGGAGGGACTCCTTATTAGAGAGCAGTTTCTAAAGCAATACATAGCTCTGAGTTTTTCTAGCTGAAACCAACCATGTCTTCTGATTTTTGTCCATATTTGAAAGCAGAAGATAGAAGAAAGGCGAGAAGTTTCAGGTATTTGTTAGCATGTAGCGTGGAAAATGTGCTTCTGGGGAGTTCAGTCCTAGGAATAGCCAGGATTCATTCCACCTTTAAAAGACATACAAAGCTTACCCATGTTTTTTGGATCAGTATCACCAACACGTGCCATTTGCTACCTATCATTTACCCTCCCCAGGGTGAACAGCATTTGAATGACTAACCTATGAATTAAAATATTTTTTTGAATGTGTCTGCTAAAATTCAATGAGTAAAATATAAGAGAAACATATATTAATATGGGGAGATATACATTGAATATTTAAGGTATTTGCAGTGCAGAAATTCAAATAATTAAGTAGTTTTCCTCTTGGGTTATATTTGAGTCTATCCCAGCTTTCATGTATGTTTTTCCTGTTCATTTGAAAAACAAATAGAACTTTTGTTTGGTGGTTAATATTGAACTTGTCTGTAGTAATTACAATGTTCTGTCTTTTGCTTTTGTGGTAAAAATGGAAAACAAACAAACAAAAAAACAACAGCCAAATATGTATGATGTGTTTAAAGTTCAAATATGAGTGTTATGTTTAAAGTCCAATATACCTCATTTTATTCTAACCTGACATAATGTGCTTTGTTTTTTTCTGTCTATAACTGTACTTAACTCTCAACTCAACCTATGCTGCATGTTATCTCTATGTATTTATCACACCGGAAAATATTTGATGTTTTTCTTTTGAGGTCTCTTGGTGGTCCCCTCCACCCCACCCCAAATGCAGTTCTTCTTGTTCTTTCTTTTCAGGACAGTTCATCAGTCATTCAGTTTGTCACAAGGGCAAGGGTGCAGGTGGACCCTGACCTCAGGGTTGTAGAGGTGCCCAATGGGAGTCCAGAAGAAAAGCCAGTAAGTAAATGAGCCTGGAGAGAAAGGTTTTCTGATTCCAGTGGGCTGGGTATCATTAACAGCACTATGCAAACTGGAATTTGCATCTGGGCACGGGCTTGGCTAACCAGTGAGAGTGCCCAGATTTTGTCTGGATAGACTAACAGTGCAGCTAACCTTGCCTCTGTGGTTTTGTTCACTGTGATAACCATGATATTGTGAATGATGTTACATGGGGTAAGAGAATCTGTGTTGTACTAGCCAAAATTGTAATAGCCTGTGAGGAATTTGTGCCAAAATTAGGTTTAACTTCCTGCTCTGAGGTTGACATGTGCTTTAATCTAATTCAGATTTTTACTGAAAAACTACTACAGTCTTAAAACCCCAGCAAAGCTTTTTCAGATGTGCCAATAGAAAATATTTAGAAGTGTTAATGATATTTTGGTCCCACCTCTCAGTTATCCTCTTATTCTCTGTGACTGTCATCACTACCAACTCATACAACCATTCTCTCATAGGCTTCATTTCAGTGAGTCCTGTTGAGGTTTTAGTATGAGAATACTGAGTTCAAACCACTTTTGAAAGAAACTGACATGCTGTGTTAGAGCACTCATCTAGGAGATCCTGGATTTTAAACACCAAAGGCAAAGAAAGAATTGAGCCTGCATATTACTACGTTCAGTCTGAAATCAGAGACACTGCTACAGTGACCACTTTCACCATCATCATGTCTGCAACCCTAGATTTTTTCACATTTATTTTTTTAACCTTTGATTTTATTAGAACTGTCAGAGGGGAATAAAAGTCTTTTATATAACAGGACCCCATTTTCCCTTTCTGTTTTTTTTTTTTTTTTTTTTTTTTTTGTCAGGTTTCTGGATCATTCTAAAGAACACTGAAAAAAATAGGCTTGGCAGCTGACCTGAAAAATATATCTAGCCTTCCCTGGGAATGTGCCTTATAAATGACCTGCAGCCTTGACTGCTAATGCATTGCTAGATATCTCTTTAGTTCTGCAGCTAGCACAATCTTGAAAATTTATGGCAAAACTTCATTAGTGACTGAGTTAACACTTGACTGTGATACCCATGCACCCGTTGAAGTAGGAGAAACCAAGATGTCTCTGCCAGATATTTTGATTTGTAAATGATTTTGGAATGTCAAAATGATAACTGCAGTGTCAAATGTGTGGGATTGCTATTTAATGTTCAATATTTAGAAATGCTTTTATCCAGGAATGCAAGCTCTGCTGTATGTTGTTGTTATCTAATGCTTGGAGGAAAACAATATAAACCACAACATTGTCCTTTTCCTGTTCCTGGAAAGCCTTTCATCAAGCCTTGAGTTGCAATGATTATGAAGTATGCTGTATGTGCTGGGAAGCTAGATGAATCTTCACGTGTGTGTGTGATTCTGTGTGTGATTCACACAAGAGCTTGCTCCTAGTTCCTGGGAAGCCCAAGCTGTAAAGGAGCATGCTTGAGATCTTGTAGCCATGTAACATCAATTTGTAATTTAAAGTCTTTTCTAATGTGAGTGCTATTTGCTTTCTCCTTTATGCTATTTCCATATGTCTGTTGGCTTTTCTATTGCTGTATGTTTTGCATACAGTCATGTTAAGGGAAAAAATTTACACATGTGGTTTGGCTCAAGGTATTCATTTTTTTCCCTGCTCTTTTTTCTTGTGGAATGCAGAAGGGAGCAATACTTGTTGCAAGCCACAGCTATTCCACTGGAAGCAGAAACAGGAGAGAGAAAATGTCTTTGTTCATATTCCTCCCTTCCTTTTTAAAATCCCATTATGTTTTCTTTTCATTGACCACAGACTGCTGTACCATGTCCATTTGGATAGTAGTTCCTTCTGAACAATTGTGCATAGATTTACTTTAAGTCTGTTCATGAAAGTGTTCCGTAACAGTGAAACACATTCTCTTAGAGACTTTATCATGGTAAATTTGAAAAGGTCTCTCTGCTGTCTACAACTAAACATAGACTTATTAAACCTATTTAATCTGTCCTTTAGAACAAGCTGCCCTTACTTCACTGGGCACTTTTACAATTTAGTGTATAATACCAGAGTGCAAAATATCTATATAGAAGACACAATGAGAAGGATGATAGAAGGAGATGCTAGTGTAAGAAGTACCAGTGGTGGCAGGACCACCCATATAAATATCAGCATTGTCATGAACTCCAGTACCCTATTTTTAAGGGAGATGCAAAAGCTTATGTAAATATCTGTAAGTTGGGTACCAGGCAGTCTTTGAAATGAAATGTTCAGAAATAATTTCTGTGGATTTGGTTTGATGTGATTTGGGATAATTTATTTTCTCTCTTTGTTTACATTAGACTACTTAAACTCATACTGGATAAGTCACATGAAGGTGAACAGAGTACATAATACAGTTGTATTAACACAAATATACATGTACATGTATATTGGCTGAAACTGATGCATGACGTGTTCAGGAGACACGCTTTCTTTTCTTAAGCATTTGGGTTTCCATGAAGGTTTGGCTCTCTTCTTCTGTGCATGTGAGGCAAAACCAACGATAAGTTCCATGAGACCACAGTGGTCAAATACCAGATGTGCAAATATATTTTACAGAAAACAGCAAAAACAAAAAATGATAAAATAAAAGTTTATTGCATGAAGATCTACAGGGTGTTCTGAGAGGTCTTTATATGCATAAATATATATGCAGAGTGATTTAAAGGCATATTTCCAAGCATTAGCTGGTAGGCAGCTTTAGCTGTCTACCTGAGACTGAACTTGGAAGACTCCTACCATTGGCCTGTTACCCATGTTGGGGTCAGAAGGAGCAGGCTGTGGTACTCTGCCTGAACCTGGATGGGATATCCCAGCCTTTTTTAAAGCACGTGGAAATACCTCTTCTTCTCAGCAATCCCAATCCACTACCCTCACCCCCTTGCCTTTTAGACGTACTGAGCATTTTAGGCACCTGTTCTCTCCAGCTTACCTTTGAGATGGATAGAGCTTCCTCCTACCTAGCCTGGCTGAAGCCAGATGTGAGCCTTTTCCAGAAGCTGCGAAGCCCCCTTTCTAGCAGGTCATTTGCAGCCCTTTTGTTTTCACTGGGCTTGGTTTTTGTTTTCTTGTTTTACCTTTCCATCTGTTACTGTAACAATCCCTTTAGAGATTGTTTTGGCTTTACTGTGCAGTCTAGCAGGTTGAAACACAGAGTTGAGTAAAGGAACAGAACTATACAGAAAAACAACATACAGAAAATTTCATGGTGTTAGACACAAACAGGTAGAAAGGATACTTCAGGTCTGTATTCCTCAAGAGCTTCCAAGTTTTTTGTTAGTAAATGTAAATATTTATAGATAACAAATACTATAGATATGATGTGCATATACACATATGGATGGGTGTGTGTGAGAATTATATCTTTACTGGAAGTCCCCTCAAGTATAATGGCACTTGAATAGACTAGTCTGGCAGCAGTGCAGCGTGGTTTGAAACACCAGAAATATTTTGGGTGATAACAGAAATAAAACAGTGTTTTTGATAAACTGAGGCCTTTCCTGGTTCTGGGCTTCGTGATACAAACACATAAAATTCAAGTAGTGTGATAAGTTAAGCAAAAAAGAAATGCTTTTTAGGAGGGAGAAAGGAACATTTTACAATTACTCATTTCTAACCAAATTTTGCTGAGTTATGTTTCTTGTCTTCCTGACTCCCAGTGCAACAACATGCTCCTATTCTGCTAAGGGCTTAAGCGTAGTATGAGCTTCAGGTATTTGTGGATTTCCTGCTCAGTTAGGTTGTAAAGCTCTTGCCTACATGCTTCACTGAAATAAGTGAAGCATTCTGATCCTTTTTGATTTATTCACTAAGACTATCAGAATATAACAAGTGATTGGCACCGGTAGAAGATGCCCTTGTCCATACACATCCAACCTTTCAGAAGTCGCTGGTAGGGTACAGTTCTCCATTAATTTACAGCAGGGCAATTATATTGTGTAAAACTTGATTAACACTTGAGCTACAGCTAAAAGTACAGCTAAAAGGCAGGCTAAGCTGCCTCCCAGGCTTTCCTGCTTTCAGATCCCACTAATACAGCGTGAAATGCAAATGATAAATATGAAACTAAAACTCCTCATACATTGCCAAGACAACTGTGTTTTTTTGTGGCCTTTCCCTCATGTTTGGTCAGAGGCTGAAAACAAGCCTACAATCCACTCCATATTTTATGGCTGTTGCATGTACTTTCTCCAAACCAGGCAGCTACTGCCCCTACTGCCCTCTCTCAGATGCTTTCTCACACACAACCCCTTATCTTCTGCATCAGTCCCTGTTATCACTCCCATCTTCTCCACAAGTCATGGCTGTGGGATGTGCACTGGGCTGGGCACTGCCTTGTGCTCCCTGCCCTGTTGGCTGCCCCACAGGGGCTGTGCTGCTGGAGTGGCTGGGATGAGGAGGCCAGGTTTGCCCAAGGCTTGCTTTCAGAGGCTTTGCAACAGTCCACAGGTCCAATGCCAGGCAGTGGCTTGTGCATTTCTTTTTGGTGACATCACCCTCTCTGCCTTCAATCTCCTCCTCTCCAGGATGACTTGCTTCCCTCCCTTCCACCACTTTTTGTACTGATTCTTCCCTGACACTTCCAACGTGTGATGAACACAAACCAGATGCTTCCGGTCTGGTTTGTTTGGGGCTTGGTTGGTTGGTTGGCTTTGTTCATTTTTGGTTTTGTGGTGTTTTTTGGCTGCTTTGTTTTGTTTGCTTCTTCAGCAAAGCTCATTGCTGTGACTGCATATTAATGCAGGCAGTTTTTGATGGCTTGAGAGGGATAAGGACATTAAAATGCGTGACATCTTTGCTCCTTTCCAAACCACAAAGCCATGAACAGGGTATTTTTCGTGCCTGTCAGTTGGTTCCAGACTGCAAGAAGGCAAACTGATAAGAAGCTGTTGTTACTCTCTACTCTCTCAGTTACGATAGCTTGATCTGTGACTGCATAAGACAGAGCCAAGAGATTCTAGCCAGTGCACTGCAAACCCCAGATGTGGGGCTTTTGCTATAGAGATGATGTATGATTTGCTCGTTGCAGCTCTTACTGTCTCTTTTGGCAGCACAAGGTACAGGTCTACTGTGCTAGAGGTTATGTTATGTTAACATTTACTCTTCGAGTAGTGAAGACACCACCTCATCTTGCATCCAGTGACTGTTTAAGAGGTCTCCTTTCACTGAAGATGACAGTGTCTAATGTGTTAGAAGTTTATTGTTTTTTTTTTTTGTTGTTTGTTTGTTTGTTTTCTTTTAGTGTCCTAAAGGAAAATAACATTATTGCCTTATTATCTAAGAAATAGTCATCTGACTTGTCTCTGCAAGATGGATGCTAACCATAGCCTCCGTGACAAATGGACTGCCACATCAGATCATCTTTACAAGCTGGCTCAGAAATAGGGAGAAGGCACAAGACTCGTCTTTGATCTCTCTGTCTGGTATTTCCCTTACATGAGTCTTGGCTCTGAGGGAGACTCTGCTGCCTAGGAAACTTTCTCTGTTCAGTAAGATATCTTAAAAAGCTTGACAAAGGCTTTGTGCTGATGTATGAAATGCTAAAATGATTCTTTTTCTCAGAGAGCTGGTCCATGTTTGAGAGCTATTTTGAGCATTGCAGTACTGGTTATAGGAACATGTTTGGAAAATGCTATCTATGTATAGTAGCATTCCTGTCTATTTGTTGTTTTCATTTCTTGTTGTCATCAAATACCTGACAATATCTCATTGACAGAAAAAACAGTGAATGTGAATCAGCTGTATTGAAATTCCTCCACCAGGAAAGTTGTGGTCTTAATCCACGTTAGTCTGTGAAACTGAGATGAAGTATCTTTATGAGTACTTCTTTATGGGAGCACCATGACAAAATGTAGCCTAATCCATTTGTTTCTGTCACACCTGTGCCTTTAATTTTTGTGGGTGTTTGCTGAAGCTGGGTATGCTTATGGAAACAGAGAAATGTCTGTTAGAAGGACCTCTGAGGGGCCATCTTCTCCCATTTCCCCTTCAAACCAGGACTGTTGCCCACAGCAGCTCAGGATCCCCATGGCTTTGCCTGAACCTTCGAAACCTACAAGGATGGAGAACCCAGAGCCTTGTTGTGGCCTCTTCCAACTTGGGGTTGCATAACTGTGTCTGACTCTAACTCCTGGATTTTCATGTGCTTTTAGCTATTTTTTTGTTTTGTTTTGTTTAAAAGATTGATTTAATGATTCCTATCTGTGAAAGGGTTTGGATGTTATTTAGCAAAGATGAGGTTTGTGAAGGAGGGAGGAAAACTCACTACGTTACCTTCCAAAGCAAATCAAACCAAAGCCAGATAAAGCAAACGTGTACTACCTTTAAAAAAGATTGCCTCTCTGCATTTGTTGGATATTAAATTGCAAAATTTAACAAAGAAATAGCGAGCACTGAAGAGAACTCTTTTTGAGTTTTCCACTGAGGAGCTGATTTTGATTGAAACAAGAGACTGGAAATTCACAAAGTGTATACATTTGGTATAATCTGCTCCCATTTTCTTCTTAGAGCAGGCAGTTAAGGAGAGCACTTTGTAGGACGTGTTTCCCTGTCATACATGCTGTACAAAAAGAGAGAAGAGAACAGCAGGGGACTCCTCTTTGCATTCGCAGAAGAACTCATGATTATACGTGCCCTTCTATCTTTCCTACAATGCATCTTGTGAAGCACAGCAGGGACTATTCAATTAACTATTCAATAGGGATATATGCAAGTTGTCCCATTTTTTCTGTGAAAAAAGTTAACACGCTTAGCATACATGAGTGTTTCATGTGAAGCATTGGGGTGTTTTGTGGGGCTGGGAACACCAAAATTATGATAATTAAGGCAGACCCTGCAAGGTGTCAAGTCAATCCCTGCCACTCCAGGGCTTGCTGTTTTTCATGCAAAACTTTGTGCACTTTTGGTGGCTCAGCACCAGAAAAAACTCAGTGCCTGGAATGGGATGGAAGAGCTGGAAGAATAAGGGTTGTTTTGGAGAAGGCTCTGATATCCTTTGAATTAAGCACATGGCTACTCAAATTCCACTTGAAAGCTTTAAATCCCTGCAAAAAAATAGACAGAAAGCATGAAATTAAGGGCACATTCCATATTTGTTTGACAGATGAAATATGATCGGTGAGGCCACCATCCAATATATTTAATAAGATGAGTACAAGAGAAAACAATGCAAGTTCCAATCATAAAAATATCTTTTTCTAATTGCTTTGTAGGTGGTCTTTGAGGCTCTACACAATCTGGAGCCTCGTGGGTATGTTGTCGGATGGATCATTGCCATCAGTTTGCTGGTGGGAATTCTCATCTTCCTGTTGCTGGCTGTGCTGTTATGGAAGGTAAGGTAACAGATGCAGCGTAAACACTGAGGCTAGTCCTAGGAAAAAAGCTCGAATTTGTCCATGCATTTAATATCCATTTGCTTTTGGAACTGAATAATTGTCCACTCCATTACCGAAGTTGTCTGCCAGCAAAAATACTTTCATATCGAGGCTTTTGTGAGGGACAGGGATAAACTCCTCGTGTAGAGAAGTGGAAAAGTGGATTCTTTGAGGCTTGAATATTAAAACTTAAAACCTCCGCTACAGTTTCAAAATGGAGGAGGATTCCTCTAGAAACCTGCTGTTATCTAGCACTCAGATATATGGTACATCTCCATGGTTTTCTGATGACTGAGGCACACTGATTTCAACAGGGTTTCCTGAAAATCAGGTCAGTTTTGCTTTACCAGCTAAAACATTGGGTTCATGCCTAGCGAGAACCACTTTGTAGCTGCTGCTTTCAAGAGGTAAAGGCCTGGGGGAGAGCAGCATCTAAGAATAATTCTTTTAGATTTCTCAGAGAAAGAGTTCCAGATGAGTAAAATGCATTACCAGAGCAAAAAATGCCAGGACCTGTTAAAGCCAACCTTCACACAATCTCTGATAAGATATAATTCTTGTACCCAGACACAGTTACATGGCAAAGCTGGGCCGATGCTGACACTCAGCAACAGCCATCTGGTGTGGAAAGTATAAAGGCTAAGGAGCTTTGAGTGTTTTCATTCCTCAGTTCCGTCTTACCAACCCATAAATTTAAAAGGTCATGGTCAAGGTCAGGGACTGTCTTTGAGAGAAGTAAATCTTGAACACACACATGGGAACAAGTCCAACCCTAGTTTGCTTCCCGTGGCGGAGGTCCAGGAGCCCAGTTCACACTGTTGTGCAGCATGTGTGCTGCAGGCTTTGCTCACTGGCTGTGTTGAGACTGTAGGTTGCAGCCACAGTGGGCTGAAAAGGATATGTCACTGCAGGTGGCAAGGCTGTAAAACAGATTTACAGACCTGGGCCAAAAACTAGCAATGAGATTCTAGCTGTAGATTATACAAATATTTGTATAGCTGTTATAGGTTATACATCTACTTCATAGATTATTTAGATTTTACATGGATTATAAATTTTAAACATTATGTAGTCAGTTTTGAAGATTTTTTAAACATATACTGGCCAGGTCAAAATAGAGCATGATTTACAATAGGCTCTAGGCTCCAGAATATCTTGTAATTTCTATTTTTCTGGAACATGGGAAAAGCTTTTGCTTTCTATGGCAGAAAGCAGGAAAAAAAAAAAAAAAAGAAAGAAAAGAAAAGGAAAAAAAAGAAAGAAAACCACAAAATTGTGCAGTTATGATGGCAGAACAATCATGAGAATGGAAAAAGGTGCATTTCCTCAAGGTATAAAGGCACTTGGTGAACTGTTTGAAAATGTGCAAGGTGAGAAGAATAGCACCTTTCACCATGAGTCTTCATAAGAATCTAACACAAGTTGGCTTGTTGGTCTGTACTAGAATTTATGCACTTCTCTGTTCTTTGGCATCATCTTGAGACTTGAGCCCTTTTGAATGTTATCAGGATTGTTCAAATACTCATGAAGATGCTGACATTTTGCTTCATGAAAGCTTTTTTTCGTGAAAGTTCTGAGTGAAAAGAATAAATAACTACAATTAATTCTAGGCTTATACAGCCCTTTCTGGATGCAGATGTTAAAATGGTGTAGCATAGCAAGGTGAGATGACATACCCAGAGTCCTATGGCAGAGGTGGCAGTGAAAGCCAGGCTTCATCAGTTGCACTCCACTGAGTTGCATGATTGCTTAAATAGCCAATAACTCACGGTTTTCTTTTAAAGAAAAGTGATTAAATGTGTGTAGCTGCTAGTATCAGCCAGTGTTTTCATTTAAATCTTATTTTGGGTCATAAAAATATAGAAGTAATACTTAGCACTCACTGGTTTCTATATTTATTGATGTTACTGGCAATATTAAACTTGTCTGAGATAAAACTGACATGGGAAAGTTGCAATCCTACAGAAGAATCTTAATTGTCTGATTGTAAATATTTGTTAGACGAAATTGGCAAAGTATATCCAACAGTCATGCCTAAATTTCATGTTTGAAAAAGGCCAAGAAGTTGCAATGGAAAGTTTTTTTTTCTATTTTTTTTCTTTTTTTTTTTCTTTAATTGTGGAGTGAAAGAACAGCGGTGAATTAGGTGGAGTTTGGGGCATTTTTAGGACGAGTACAAATTAAATTTCATATTTATTAAGAAACTAACTAGAGCTTGGCTGTGGTCCTGGAAGGTAACAGGTCGCAAAAAACAAAGTAGGAACTGTAGCAAACCCATCATTGGGGAACTGAGTGCCAGCAGCAGCGCCCGTGTCTCAGCTTGGCGTGGAAGGTACCTTCTTGTTGTGTGGTCGATTCTGCCTTGAGTGTTGCAACACAACAGGCAAGTCCTTCAACACAACAGCATTTCACAGATGGAGTGAGGAGCTACTTGCAATTGCAAAAAATACTGCAGTACATGTAAACATTTCATGTTACATACTGCTTGAATTAATGGTGTTAGCAGGAATGAGCTCTCAGGGAAATTCCAGCCCTAAATCCTACTATGAATCAAAATAAAGTTATTGTGCATACCATAAGATGAGGATGGTAATTGTTTCATTATTTGTAGATCTAAAATTGCCCAGCTTAGGGGCCCAAGTCAATGTAAGTGATATTAAAGGCCTGGTTATTTCACTTCAGTGAAAGCTTATTTATTTACATGCAAGACAACAGCCATGTTTATACACACATAACAAGCTTTTTAGCATGATCTTGATTAGTTTTTGACTGGCTTTGCTTCTCTGCTCATTTATTTTAGTACTTCATGTAGACACCACATTTCCTCAGGTTTAAATGCAAACAGATTCAGAGGGGGTGAAGCAGCATTTCCCTGACTTCCATGAGGTGCCATGCATAATGCAGACTGTCAGAAGTTCCCCCCCTTTTTTTTTTTTTTTTTTTTTCTTTTTTTTTTTTTTTTATATTTTTTTGGATAGGCCAATTTTACCCCCAACATTTTTGATTGTTCATATGTTGTTCATCTGCTCTGGATGCCTCTGCACAGGTGTCTGTGGGGACATGTGCCTGCTCTTGCTGGTTTGTCCACTGCACAGCTCACACTCCATGCTTGTGCCTTGCCCATGGTCTCCCATACACAGGAGGAAATGGAGGGGCTCTCATGCTAATGTCTACAGTAATAAATTTAGCTTTTTACCCACTGAGATTGGCTTGCACCTTTTTGGTGGCCTCCAGATGCTTGTGGAGAGTGGAGCAGGGGAGGAGGCTGCTTTGCTTCAGCCCAACTGTGCCTGTGCTGGTTGAGCTCATGGTTTCATAAGCACTGGCAGCAGTTCAGGAAGGAAAAAGGTGGTCATGGCTGGATTATTCTGGGGAGTGCTCTCCCATGCACAGTCCCTTCAGCTGCCAGGCTGCAACCATGCTTGGGTGCAAGGTCCTGTTCAGGTGTGGTGGATTTATGCATACATAAACCAGGGGAAAATTGACATACACTGCGAATGAAAAACTGAAGTGTAATATAGCACAATAAATATTATATTATCACAGAATCACAGAATTTCTAGGTTGGAAGAGACCTCAAGATCATCTAGTCCAACCTCTGACCTAACACTAACAGTCCTCCACTAAACCATATCCCTAAGCTCTACATTTATTATACCACAATAAATATTCGATTAATTATAGTAGTACTACATTTGAACTAACTTTGATCCTTATTGTTTTAGACTAAGTGCACAGAAATAAAAAAGTGGTTTGTGCTCAGAGGATGTCAAGAAGGGGATGTGTCAGGGGGTGTCAGAATGGATGTTGGGGCAGCTAAGTGGAGCTAATTGTGGAAATGGTTCGCAAAGCAGAGATTTTGCATTCATATTTCTCTGTGACATGTTTAATACAGGAGATGGACTTGTATCTAAAGTTATTTAACTAGACATAAAGTTTATTTCTGAGCTGAGCCTGTCCCTATGGTATCCGAGCTCTGATTTGTATAAAATGAGGTTTGTAGCACTATTCTACAGCTTTTGCGCTCCTGGGGCAAAGAACTGATGTTATGAATGCTATGAATGTCCCTTACATGGTAAGACACTCTTCTCCAAACCTTGGATTTTTGGCAGTATTGCAGACAGGAGAAGACCAAGCAGAATAGCATACACATATGTTGGTTTTTGCTTACCCAGAGGGTTCCTGCCTTTCAGGATCTGCTGCACATAATGTCTATTTGCTCTTTGTCTAAAAAACAAGGGTTTGAAAACTGTCTTTAGCTTTCAGGAGAAATATTGTGAAGACAGTTCTTCAGTTATTGAGGTTACAGTTTGTCCAGGCTTTGAACTGTCTTTTTCTGAATCCCGCTAAGTGCTAGACTTGAAAAATCTTCACTTAAGCAGAGGCTGTCTGCATGGATGGTGCTGTTCTCTAACACTGGTTCAGGGGCAGAAGCTTTGAAATACAAAGTTGTTAGTTTTTTGTTTGTTTAACTTCATATTTCATTTATAATTAAAACAAACAAACAAACAAACAGACGAACCCAAGTATTTTTAGGGTGCATTTGGACATACTGCTTGGAGAAGCCTTTTGACTTTTTCCTGTGACTGTACAAGTGTCTTTGAAGGAACATTTGTATTCCCCTACATGTAGTATTTGTCATTGCCTCACATATTGTTTGAGTGCTTAGAAAATATCTGAAGCAAACCAAAGCTAACTGAAATTCACCTATATAGTGTAAACCACTGATTTCCCCTTTTTAGAAGGAGACACTTTTCCTTACTTAGGGCCTCAAACATTTAAGGCTTTAAATAGTGGGCCAAAACATACATTTCATGATTTTCCAGCGGGGGGGGGGGGGGGGGGGGTGCAAAAAAAGAAAGAAAAAAGTGAAAAACAATCCCCAAACCCTCCACTTATTCTTTGCCAGTGGTTGCTCTGTATCCTGTCTTACAAACCCAAAGGCATTTTCTTTCCCTTTTAGCTACAGCTCAGGTAGCAAAGGCTAATTGCCTTTTCCTAGCCAGTTTGTACAAACTCCCTTTCCTGGTGGCCAGGTTTCGGAATAGTAGCTCTATAATGAAAGATCTATAATGAAATAAAACTTTCTTTTTCTTTTTCTTTTTCTTTTTCTTTTTTTTTTTTTTTTCCCCCACAGAGAAGCATAGGCTCTAAACCTTTTCAGATTTTAGTGTAGAGGAGAAGCTTGGCTTTCTTCTACCTGAGGAAATACGTACACATGTCCTCCCATACTCCCATATAATCTTTCCATGAAAAACCTTTCTTTTTTTTTCTTTTTTTTTTTTTTTCTTTTTTTTTAAAAAAGCACCTCCCAGCTAGGTGCAGCCCAACCATGATCACAGCTGTATAGCATCAAATGTAGGTGGCAGAGCTGGGATCAGAGAAACCTGTTGAAACTGAGTGGTGTTCTGTATCTTTGATGAAAGTTGTGGCACCAGTTCATAACTTGTGTGCTTCTTCTTGTCTGCACATGCAGTTCCAAGAATAAACCAGTATTTACTGTGATGATGCTTTAATTTTAAGAATCGTAATCTTTCAGATAAATAAGGCAGTTGGCTCAACTTGCTGTGAGAGCACTTACCAGGTCTGATGACGGGAAGGGTGGATTTCAAAGTGCAGAAAAGGCTTCCCTGTAGAGATATAGATGCATGCTCCAGCTGCCTAAGTACTCATTAAGGGAGGTCTATATTTCTCCTTTTTGTTTTTCTTTCTCACACTTTCTTCCAAGTTTCCATCCTGCTTTATCCTCTCTCACTTCTCAGATCGTCTCACTTAGAAAAGTGTGAATCTTACCTGTATGAGCTACATACTGTATACCTGTCTCAACCATCCATCAAAAATGCAAAACCTGTAATTCATTCACGTTTTCTGAAATTCCTATTTCTATACGTCTCAAATTGCTGCATTCTATGAAGCATTTTTGATAAACATTTCATTTTGTTGCTATGTCCCACATCTTACCCATTTATGTAGTTCCTTCATGGAAATTGTTAATTTGCTATAGGATGCATAGTCTTATCAGGTGAACTACTTGACTTTTTTGATATTTTAGGCTCACTAGGTCTAGAATTAGGCTTTTTCAGTATTATCCTATTACAATAGTAATAACAGTAAGGAAGTCAGGTGATAATTAGGATCTGTGATTCAAAATCAAACCCATATTATCTCCCAAACATGGATGGATCTTCATTATTTATAGCAGCTAAGAAACCTTGAGGGAGTTGAGCAGTGAAAATGCATGGTTATATGTAGAAATAACAACAATTTCACCAGGCAGAAATTAGGTGGATTGTTTGAGTTTTATGTTCTCAGAGAACAGTCTAAAGTGTGTTTTATTTTGCTTCCTTTTCCTGGACCACACTGAGTATTATTAAATATTTTTAGACACCCCCTACCCGCTTAAGACCAAAAGGGCTTGTATTCAGGCAGCAGTGACTCAAATGTTTGGTTGTGGGGTTTTTGTTTTTTTGTTTGTTTTTGTTTATTTGTGGGTGTTGTTTGTTTTTGTTTATTTGTGGGTGTTGTTTGTTTTTGTTTATTTGTGGGTGTTGTTTGTTTTTGTTTGGGGGGGGTAGTTGTTATTGTCTGTTTGCTTTTCAGTAGATTGCTTGGATGATTTGCAGTGATTTTTGAACTTTGAATATATGTCACAGGAAAAATTGGGTTTGGACAACTTTACTTTTTATTTTTTCTTAGCCAAGTAAATGGTTAATGCTGCTGTTGTAGCCAAAACATTGCCTTCCCCAGTGGGTTTGCTGGCTACCATGTAATATTTGTTCAACACCCTCAAGAGCAAGGCTGGCAACATTTCAGTGGTGGTGTGTGTCCAGTACTTGTGAAATGCCTTTGTTATCTTTCTGGATAAAATGGTCTATGTAAATGTACAACAATAATAATATTGTGGCCGAGCATTCACTCTGGTCCCAGCATCCTCCAAATGGGAGCAGTGCTTGCCAGGACACTTTGGGAACATCACAGCCATTGAAACTAATGTAGCTCTCATCCTGGCACCACAAGAACAAATTGAATCCACTAGCAAGAGAGAGGTCAGGCTGTGGTTCAGAACGTCTTTCTAAAAAGAAAATGATAGCCATCATTTTCAGGAGCCCAAACCAGAAAAAAGAATATGTGTGTAGAATGAAAAATCGCAAATAAGAACCTAAGGTTCCAAGGTTCCCCACTGCTGGAACACAACATGTGTGTTTACTGGAAGCCGTTAGCATCCCTCATACCCAAATGCCAAGAACAGAGAAAATGTGACTTACATAGTCTGAATTCTCTCTTCAAGCTTGGTGTCACAGTGGGAAATGCTGTGTTATGACTTACACCAGCCATAGCCATTTCTTCCTGGTTCAGCTAAACCCATGGAAGTTGTTTATTCTGATAATTATGGGCATAGTACAACTTTCATTCAAATATTTTTGGCAGGTCAAATATATCAAAATACAACTGTAAAGCTATTTTTTATTGATTCCAGAAATAGTCTTTAACAGTTAGTCTCTGGTTTTCAAACAAAGCCAGAAATACTTCATCAGTTTTTCTTTTTTTTTTTTTCTTTGGAGAGGAAATGGAAAATACGGATTGAGATATATCTTAAATTAATTGCACTTTCAGGAATGATATATCTAATTGCTGTCCCGTTCCCTGCTGAAATTTAAGAAATCAATCTATAGTAATTTGTCCAGACATATCTGCAACAGACATTGTGTTCTCTCCAGTTTTTGAGACTGATAATCAGAGATGAACTTTGGATGATGGCTGTGTTCATTCTACGACTTTTTTTTTTTAAATAAACTACTTAGTAAAATTTTGCAATAGGAAAAGATTTTTAAACTATTTGGAAGTGTTTATGGGTTTTAATGTTGGCTAATTTGCTCTTCGATTACACTTAAAAGTATGCTTGCAACATCTGTCATGCAAGTTACTGCACTAAGTTACTATCCTGCAAGAAGTTCCTGCTTTCATTAAACTCAAGTTGCCAGAACTCATCACTGAAAGATCTTTGAGAGTTCAGTCACAGGAGTTCTCTTTGTTTCTGTAGTATAGAACTTCCTTAGTAAAATATATGCACAAATTAAGCAATTGCCAGGTGAGTATCAGTCATGTCGGAGGCAAACTAGATCTTACCTATGTGGTGAAGATATTCCAAGGGCAGACACCAGAACCACCAGCATTATTCTTCACCTCATTAGCAATCAGATCCATTGAATCCAATGAACAACTCCTGGGAGAAAAGTTGCATGGGAGGAACATGACTGATGACTGGGCTTTGCATTTAGAGTGGGGTGCGATGTAGCCTTGCAGTGTGGATGTACCATACAGATCTTGATATGACTTGTCACACAGTGAATTCCATGTCAAGTACATCAGTGACAACAGCCAAACACATATTCAAAAAATACCAAAATACTAAATTAGATTGTCTACTGGTGTCCATCTCCATGTGCAGTTTTTTCTTTTTTGCGTCTCCTAAAGATGCCTTTTGCATGCATGAGGCTAGTCTGAATTTGTGTATCCATTTTGAGTACTTAGCCTTACTGATGTTTTTTGAAAACTTGGCCTTTGAGACAGACATAAAGCATTTGGTAAAATTAGTAGTTTATTTAATGACTGCATGAGCTCTGTTTATTAATTGACTGGCTGTTCTTAGCAAGAAAAGAGCACTTAATTATTTTTTTTGTTATTATTTTAGCCTCTCAAAGTAAATGCTTACTAAAAAGTGTGTTTTAAAACTGTGCTTATTTTATTACAAAATCACGTAAAATGGATTTCCTTTAAAATCTACAGAGGATTACAAGTCTTCACTCTAGGTACTAATACTAATATCTTGAGTCAGTTTGCTAGGCTGGATGAAAGTAACTTAAAAGTTAGGTGGTATGTTGCAATATTGTCTACACTACTACTTCTTTTCTGAATAGCAACGAACCTCTCCCAGTAAATCAGAATTAAGTACAGTTGCTAGGTGTCAAATTCTTCCCAAGTAGGTAAGTAAAGTGTTTGTAGAGGTGAACTTACCTTTAAGAAAGTTGCTCAACTTCTCTTTGCCTCAGTTCCCTGGCTGCAGAAGGACTTATATACATTGTGTGTATAAATGCACACATACCAGCCACTTAGGGAAAAGCGATGTTCGAAGCATGTGTTTATTTGCTTGCACATGTCTCATTGAGCAAATGATGATCTGCATTACAGAAAAGCTAAGGGATTTGCCTCCCAAAAAAGTCAATGAAAGACTGAATAATCAAAGCCAGACCACTGGAGTACTCACAAGCTTACCTTAACCACGATGTCATCCTTCCTCCCAAATACATGGCTTCTCCTTTAACTACAGCCAAAGCCTATGGCTGCTTTCCAAACATGCTTTTTCCTCACAGGGGTGCCTGGGCACTGGCAGTTTGCCAGTCCTCTATGGAAAAGCTGATACACAATATCTGTTCATGACCCCTCTGTACTGTGGCAGGGGTGCTTTAATTGGGAGAAAGGAAGTGGTGCATCCTCTTGGAGCTGGCGACCTGCCAGAATTATCCAGGGCCACGCGAACCCAAGTGCAAAGCGTTTTTTTCTCCTACCATCTTGGCAGCAATAAAATGAAATGCACTTAAGAAGCAGTGATCTATGTCTGCAAAGGGAAACTTCCAGTCCTAGCAGCACCAGCCTGCTTTTCAGAGATTCAGGGTATCACCACTCTGCTGGCTGGTGACATCTTGGTGGGGATGGTGTTCTTGATCTCCCTTTAACTGTGATTAGCTGCATACTCTTTTTTAACTGTGGTATCGTTTGAGAGAAGGGAGAAGAGTTCGTGAGGCATGCACCTCGAAAAGGTGATAAAAGGCTAGGTTAATTCTTTCTAAAGGGTTGCAAGGTAGGTGGCTAGGGACCTCAGCCTAAATTAAAGAGATTGGGTAGTAAAAACTCATGATTCTGGAGCATGTCCAGAGAGATGCCACAAAGCTGGTGAAGGGCCTGGAACACAAGTCCTATGAGGAGCAGCTGAGTGAACTGGGTTTGTTCAGTCTGGAGAAAAGGAGGTTCAGGGGAGACCTTATTGCTCTCTGCAACTGCCTGAAAGGACCATGCGGGGAGCTGGGGGTCAGCCTCTTCTCACAGGTAACTAGTGATAGGACAAGAGGGAATAGCCTCCAGTTGTGCCAGGGGAAGTTCAGGTTGGAAATGAGAAGACATTTCTTCTCAGAAAGAGCAGTCAGGCGTTGGAACAGGTTGCCCAGAGAGGTGGTGGCGTTACCATCCCTGGGGGTGTTCAAGGAAAGGTTGGACATGGTGCTTAGGGACATGGTTTAGCGGGTGACACTAGTAGTAGGGGTATGGTTGGACCAGATGATCTTGGAGGTCTTTTCCAACCCTTATGATTCTGTATAAATCCAGACTGTAGATCTTAAGCAGGTATGTCTGGATAGTTCTAATAGTAGATGAAGTAACTATATAATAGAGAAAAGGTGGTTTGCAATTAAGGCACCAAACCCAAAGTACCTTGTCAAAGCCTAGTTCAATGGGGGTGATTCTTAAATTTTTGTTTCTTAGCTACATGTGTCAGGACTTCGTTTGCTTTCTTTACTTGCTGGTTTGCACTGTGGTCAGTAATCTCCATTAGAAGATGTTTGTCAGCGGAGGCATACTGATAAAAGTCAATACTTTTTTTGTGTGTGTGTGCAGCTAAGTACATCATTATGCAGTAGAAATTTAATGAAATATTGCATCTTGCTGATTGACATTAGTGGCAAAATCTCTCATACAATTATGGATTCTGTATGAACATTGTTCACAAACCTATGTTCCTAGCTCAGTTATAGTCTGCAAACACTACTGTAAGTCAAGTCATAATGATATTTTACAGCAGTATGTAGCTGTTCCTATCTTTTTTTTTTTTTTTTTTTTTTTTTTACTTGTTTCTTAATGGAAGATGTTAGTGGGAAAAATACTTTTTAAAAGAAATATATAGCATAACCGTTCTTCTACAATCCACGTTTCAAAATATTTCTCTTTTTATTTGTTTGGCAGAATGAGTCTCAATGGGTAAGATAAAAATGCTTTAGGCATTTACCCAACAGTAAATATAACAAAGACAGTGGTATTACTTGCACTCTCATCAGCTTTGTTTTTTCCAAACTGTGGATTCAATTTTATTTTGTAATATCCTCATTCTTCAAACGTATTTATTGTTGGCACCCTAGAGAGAGTGCCACAAGATAGTAATGCAGGAAATGTCAGCTAAGTGTTTATACTTTTAGAATTTAGAAAAATACAATTCAGTGACCAGCCTGTGGACATGCAGATGGGAATGTAGAAAGCAGCAGCAGGAAAAAAAAAAGACAATAATTTGTTGTGATGTTAACACTTTGGAATGACTTTGACTGGGGTTTTCAGTTTGTGTCAGTGCTTGAAGAATGCATCTTAATGCGCGTGTTGGTAGATGGGACTTATCGGTGATTTTTAAGGGATTTAAATCTGCCATGGCAGCAGAAGGGAGTTGTGTATGCTAGTGAAAGAGACTTTGAATACTTGAGATTGAATAGATGACTTGACAGTGCTGTTTCATGGCAAGAAATAACTTCACACTATCAGGTGTAATTCTGCAGACTACAAGTAACACAGATTTTCTATTGCTTTGTTGTTCTGTTTTGCCAGGAACATGCTTTCTGCTCAGCATATACTGTAGATGGCAGTAAGGTTACGCTAGAAAAAGGTACACATACTGAAATAACTAAATTAAAGTCTATGTGTAAAAAACTATGGATGGGTTTAGGTTTTAAATCTAAGCCCCCCCCCCCCCCCCCCTATTTACAGCAGCTCTAATCCTTACTTGCAGCACCTCCAGAAGGGACTGGTCAGTTTTTGTCTATTCTGGTAAATCACCTTGCTATTTCCTTTTTGTTTGGTTCTGCCTGAATTTGTGTGAATTTGTTTAAAAGCAAGAAGACATCCCTTTGCAGTTTATCATGGCAGATGTGAAGCATGACAGTTTGTGGGTTTGCAAATATTTCAGTGTCTCTCTCCTTTTCCAGGTGTAGGGTGTGAATCCATTTTGAGTGCCACTGTAACCTCAAGATTTTGGCCCTATGTTTCCAATGGTTTAAATGTCCCTCTTTCTCCTCTCTCATCTCCACACAGAGGAAAGGATCTGGGACATGGTGCCCTTGGCATGGCAGTTCCCCTCTGGTGAGGTCTTTCAGGTTTAAGAGTAAAAGCATGGTGCAGGCTGAGTAGTGTCCCCCTCCGGAGACCTTTCTTTCATCCACACTGACTCAAAATGCCCAGAACTAAGGGCCTCTTCAGCCTTCCCAAATCATTTTCACTCAACGTTGAAGTGTTGGCTAGGGTTTGCTTTTCTTCTTTCCTACGTTACCCTTGCTGGCTGGTCTTTCCTCTTCCATTATAACCCTTTATCTTCCCATGGTACTCTCTCCTTGCCTCCTACAAATAGGATCTATTGCTCTTCCTCTGATGAGTACCTTCCCCAGGCACAGGTTCATCATCAGTCCTTTTCTTGGCTGTGGTGGTGTGCATTCACACACTGCATGATGTGGTCATGAATCTGGACTTGGGTGTTCCTTTGCCATGTATATACATGTACACACATATTTATAGAAAAGAAACAATATTAGAGAATCATGGCCCATGAAACAGGCTGGAGACCACTGGTCCACTGAAAACTCAATTTTCACAAATGAGATTACAGCAATAGCTGACAATTTCTCCCCTTTGCCCTGCTTGACGTCCAGCACTGAGTCCTAGCTGTCTTCACTGAGTTTTTTAAGTTCTCTTAAGAGCTTTGCATTAGCACAAAAAATATTAGAGACTATAGGTCTCTGGTGTCATTTCTGCTCCAGTGACAAGAGACAGTATATAATCATCCCGTTGCACCATTTCTGTTGCTTGGGTCCATGTGTCCTCCTCCTTTTTATCCCCTTGTCTCCTCACTACATGTTAAACTAGCTTGTTCTCTCCACCTTGCCACAGGCACTTCTCCGCCATCACCATATGGGTTAATATTGCTGTCATTTTTAATGAAATCAGTTTATTGTAAGGAGATAGATATGTGGGCTGTGTGGTCTCTTGTGAGGCAATGATTATGTTGTGATTCCTTCACTGCCATTCCCAAAAAGTCTTTCTGGTGATCAGAGGGCCTTTATCTCATTAAGTGGAAATATGCTGTGTTACTGCTAAGGAACAGTATCCCATAACAAAGCATGCCCTTGCCATCTGGGTATGGCAAATATATCTGATCCCTGACCATTATTTTACGAAGTGTCCAATAAAACAAACAAACAAACAAAAACCTTAAGGTTTGGCTTATCATTTCTATTATGTTTAAATTAAGCCCTCTACATAATTTTGGATTACCTGCAGCACTTACAGCAAGTGACCATACATAGCTTCACAGTGGCACCTGTGGGTGCAGGATTTCATGCTTCATTAATATTTATTAAGGTCTTCAGCTCACCTTTTTGCTCTGCTGGATAGCTATACAAAAGCATTCCGTATCCAGTAACAAAATAGTAGAATACCAAAACTATCATAACCAACTTTTAAAGATAATTCCTGAAGCAGATGTTCACAAACAGACCATTTTTATTAAAATAACAGTGGGATAGAGTTTGCTTTTGTTTGTTTGGCCCTCGAGGAAATTAAAAAGCCCTTCTATAATTTTGATTATAACTTCAAGTGAGGATTTTATTGTACCAAGGATGTGGTTTCATGAAGGATGGAAACCTTAAGGGTTTAAAACCTGTTTTTAAAAGCTACAAATTGAACTTCTCTGGTTAATCTTAGGAATTCAAGTCCCCTGGCAATTTTCTTGTCTATGTGCAGAACTTGTAGGTCTACTATAAAAAACTGTTAATACAAAAATGTCACACACTTCTTCAACACATCTGCTACCTGAGCATATGTAAGGTGTATCTGCAGGTTCCACTGACTAAAATAAGTACCTATGATTAATCCTACTGGGACAAATATTGGGACAGCAGAGGTGGAGTAAGTTGTAACTTGTTTTTTTGTTCATTGCCAATAAAACTATACATTGGAGTCTCCATGTTGGAGCATGAAAATCTAAGGAAACTTTTGTTCTTGGCTTTAAGTCTTTGTTGATACAAATTACACTGGCATCAACAGTGAGATTTTACTGGGGTTTTATGACGTTCTTATCTTGAGGATTTATTCCCAAAATGCATCCTTTGCACTGATATAGCTGTATGTATAAGTCAAAATATCACTAGCAATGATATTTTTCTTCTACAGAAGAAGGAACTTGATTTGGCTTTTTTGAAGCAAGACTGAAGAACAGAGAACTAGAGACTTCTTTTTATTATTTTTTTCTATATTCCTGAATCCACTGGTCTGAATGGGAAGTGAGGAAGACATGGATGTTCAAAATTCAACAATAACCTTTTGTGAGGACATTATTTGAAAGAGAAAAAACATTATCAGCGTGTTTGTATGTACTGAGCAGCTGATAAAGCTCTGCTTGTAGTGGTTGGGGAGCAGACTATGTTCATAGTCTGTGTACAAGACTATAAACGAATCACTTCTCAGGTCTGATTTCAGTTATCCCTGGTAGCCTCTGGAAGGTTACTTGATCAAACCCTGTAAAATTGAGATTTTAGGCATTTATATATGTGTCTGTCTCTTGTGTATTTGTGAAGTGATTGTAGCTATGTGTGTAAAGCACATCCATGCACTCAGGAGGGTAACAGCTATCGCTGGATTAGTAGCGTGCATCAGGGCTGTGGTCCATGATTACACAAGAAAAGGAACTTGTTAAACTGTGTTTCAGCTTCCCTTCCAACCCCTACAGTTCTGTGATTCTGTGTATTTGCACAGAAGCTAAATGGTGGAGGTAACAGGCGTTGAAAAGGTGGTGTGTGTCTGGTCTTAAGTTGCCATGAATCCGGGATGTAGTTGGGGCTCACTTGCAAGGACCTGGGCTTTATAGGAAGCTCTGCTGGAAAAGTGCTTTCATCAGCTTGAACAAGCCGCCTTCCAAACCCCTGCAAGTTAAAATATACTTAAAGAAAATTAAAATTGCTAAAGAACTGAAGCTAAAAAGTCCGACTTAGCAGAAACTTAGTAGTGACAAAACAGCACAAAATATTCCTACATACAACCAATTTGGGAATAAAAGATGGCAATAACTAGATGATAGAGGAAGTCTAAAGCATCGTGTTTTACCCAGCAGGAGTAAGAAAACAGGTTTGGAGTGGTAGGAGTTACATAAATGTTTAATTAAGATGAACAAAATATTGATTCAGTGGTCTCGATGGTGCACTACTAAACTTGAGGAGTTGTTTTTGAATGCCTACCAAAGTCTGTTATTAAAACAACTTTTGTTTATTTGAAAGACTTATAAAAAAAAAAAGAAAAAAGAAAAGGCAAACAAAAAATCCACAACCACAGAGATATGAGAGGTCTTTATCCAAACTGAAATGAAAACTGCTTCTTTTTTTTTTTTTTTTTCTCTTAACTAAGTACAGGTTTTTAAGAAACAAGAAGATATGCAGAATGATTATCAGCCTGAAAGCTTGGGGAAGAGCTATTGTTGATGCTCTGCATTTTGTAGGATCAGGCTTGTATTTTGCCTTCTGACCTTACACAACAGGTAGCAATGGCACAAAGATTTCATTTAGCAAAAAGAAAAATCTGAAACTGTTTCGTCCAAAGGATTCTAACGTAAATGATCATTAAATAGAAAATTTGAGATCTGAGTTGACATTGCTGTCAGGAAGAGGAGAATACCTGTAGTTACACAGAAATGGGCTTTTACTTCTAGAAACAGGGGAGCCAAAATGCCAGTGGATGTCTCCAGAGCTGTGTTGGAGCATCAGCAATAGAGCATACTGGCTTTTCTTGAAGAGGGGTTTATGAAAAAAGCAGATAGTTGGAGTTTGGGGATGGCCATATTGAATTTTTCTGATGTCTTCTGTTTCATGCATTTGTGGACACTGAGAGCACAGTTCATAAAACTCTGGCAGCCTTTATGTGGAACCCAAGAGCTAGCCTGGTTTTTAGGTTCGTATCTAAAATTTGCATTAGTCTTCATTTGAAACCAATAAACCTGTATCTGCTTTCTCTGGTCTGTGCTTGTTAGAGATATGTTATGTGCTTCTTTTTTAAATTATTTTTTTTAAATTTCACTTTATATAAGAGGAGTCAGAGTAGTTCAGCTATAGGGAGCAGAGTACTTGTGAAGATTTGGGACTCAGTCTGATCTCATACTGATGTAAACAAGGAGCTATGATTCTATGCTTAAAAATTATATATTGATACCTGTGCTATTTTCTTTTTTTTTCTTTTTTTTTTTTTTTTTTAATTTTCTGACAGTGTAAGTTCCAATTTAATGATGCTGTTACTTACCACTGTAATCTCTTTTTGATTTACAGATGGGCTTCTTCCGCCGGAGGTACAAAGAAATTATTGAGGCTGAAAAGAACAGAAAGGAAAATGAAGATAGTTGGGACTGGGTCCAGAAAAATCAGTGAACTGCCCACAAAAATGAAAAGCCCAGTCATGTGACATGCCCTTGCTAGCCTATAGGTCCTGCTCTCATATCTTCCATATGTGGAAGAAGGAATCTTCTCCAGATTTTTCGGAGGCCCCATTGATGCTGTGTCCTTATCACTCTAACAAGCTAGGGAACATATCCTGAGGCAACCACTGCGGCAATGTCGGGTGACTGGAGCAATTTACACTTCATATAAGAGCTGAACTTTGAACTTTGGTAACCAAGCTGCAGTGCAGAGCAATATTTATGAATCCAACTCTGTGGTATACCCTCAGGGGAAGACTGTTACCTAAAAATATTTTTTATAAATATAAGCTTTTTATATTGATTATGTCTTTATATTTGTATCAATGTTTTATAGTTTCTATTGAATAGCTATATAGTTCACTCAAGCACTGATATCTGGCTAAATCCTTGGAATTACATATATGTCTATATAAATCCTATTGTACTTTTAAACTTCAATGCAAGAGACAAGAAAGATTTTCAGATAAAAGTAGATGGAAATGTCATATGCTTAATTCACAAGGCTTGGTAATATTGTATATAGACCATTTAATGGCAATAAGCCAAAATCTTTTATCTGTCTCTTTTTGAGTTGAATTTGGTGTTTGATTTATAAACTAAACAACCTTAAGCATTATACATATGTGGTGTTCTGTATTTGAGTCTATACTTCACTGACCTAAATGGGAGAGGATGAAAATGTTTCCTTGGTGACATGTAGCAAGACTTTTAGCTCACCTTGTATCACTAAAGAAAGCATAAAATAATGTTTTCCTTTTGGAAGTTTTCTCTTGCAGTCTCTAGTATTGTGGTCTAGGACTGGACAGTTGAGATACCAAAAGGATGTAATTGGGCCAAGTACTGTAGCATTGATAAAGTCCTTGGAATTAAAAAAAGAAATAAAAAAAAAAAGGAAAGAAGAAAAAAAATTAAAAAAAAAAAAAAGATGGAGACTTATTAATGTTAAGAAGGATGTTTTTTAAGCTACTGTCAATGATTGCGACCTGTTGCTGTCAAAGCAAGAAAGCAAGTGATGAATTAATGCAAGTTATGACCATTATACCTGCCTTGTGAGTTTTATACACAAGTCATGAGTTTGTTTATATGATAATTTTGGGAGAGATAAGTAGATGCAAGCATTAAAACATTCTTTGGATCTTGAGATTCCCTATGTGGGTGTTCCTAGTACAGAATGTCATTCATTCATCAAACGTTAAGAAGGAAGTTAGTCAAGGTGTAGATGTTATTGAATCTCAGATTGCCACTTTGTTCATTGGTAATTCCTTAGAAAACTTTTTTTTTTTTTTTTTTTTTTAATTGAAAGACACTTTTTTTGCCATATGTCTTCAAAAAGCTCTTGGATTTTTGACTAGAAACAGTCGAATTCTGTGAAAACTTGGGTTTAGGTTCTATTTGTACTTTGCACCTTGTGTAAATAAGAAGTAATTGTGTTAGTATAAAATTCGTCTAAGGGAAAGGAGGATCAAGTTCTATGATAGAAAATGAAGGATTAACGGGAATGAATGGTGGCAGGAAATGTTTCCTCACATAAGGGTAAAGTAAAAGAACTGCCGGATGTTTGGAAACCTGAATATAGGGCACATGCAAGAAATCTGTCTGAAAACATGCCTAATTCTTGCTCTTCCTTGCAAATTCATTTACAGCTTTAAATTTTGAAAAAATAACCTGCTTCCTGTTTGTCCCCCCCAACCCCCGACATTAATTGCCTCCTATTACTACAGTATTGATCAATAGTTATTCACTTAACTATCTGCACCCATTAGGCAGAAGATGGTTCTTAAATGAATGAAGCATATCGATTTGTATGACCAAAAAAAAAAAAAAAAAAAAGCTATTAGTCTATTTGATTATCTTTCTTAAAATAAATTATTGTTGATTTGACAGATCTGGTATAGTAAGTGATCATTTAAGCTAGAATCTGAAAAAAAAAAAACTGCTGAGAACAAATCCTGCTATAACCACATGTAGTGGACTGCACATTTTGCATCAGAGTGCAAAACCAGAAGGCTCATAGCCTTTGACTGCACTATTATATTAGAGACTATAGAATTTTTCACAGTATGATTCTTCTGATATCACTTAGGTTTGTTTTTTTGTTTGTTTGTTTGTTTTTGCTAGGAGTATTTAGACCTCATGTATCTATTTTTTCTGTTGTTGTAAAATACCTAAGAGTGTCAGATGAAAGTTAGGCATGAAATTGATTCATAAGTATGAATTGAGTAAGAAATTGCTTAAAATATTTTCTGAAAAGCAAGTAATGAGTCCATTTATTTAGCTGCAATATTTTTCAACATCTGAGTTCTTTAAAATTGAGTTAAAAAAAAAAAAAAAAAAAAGAAAGAAAAAAAGATTTGAAAGTGAATACCCTGAAAAAAAAATAATTCAGGGGACAAGAGAAACAAGTTGTGAATTTAAACTGATTTTGAAAAGTTTCCATCAAAAAAAATGAGGAAATTTAATTGGAAAAATTGAAATGCCTCCATGGCATTTCCACTTTTTAAACAAAAATGACTTTCAGAAATGTTTCATTTCAATATTTTAAGAATAGCTCTTTCTTTGAAACATCTTTTAAAAGTGTTTGAAAAAGAGAGTTAAAAAAGGTGAAATATCTATTATTCATCCTGCACAAGTCCTCACTTAAAGAAAATCAAGGCACTGGACAGATTAGTGAAAATAATCCATATATTCTTAGTATCATCACTGTTATGTACTAAGTAGTTCCGTTCTCACACATGCTTTTGTTTTTCTATGTATACACGTGCCTTTTTTTTTTTTTTTCCAAATTACAGAATTGCTCTTGCTTAGTTCCAGTTATGAGTGAGAGTCAGATTTGACAATGAAATGTACCAATACTTAGTATTACAATCCTATAGGTGCATCTTTCCACTCTTTATAGAAGCAGAGGAAAAAAAAAAAAAAAAAAAAAAAAAAAAAAAAAAAGGAAAGGAACGAAAAGAAAGGGAAGCCAAACAAAGTACCCACTAATATCAATTGTTTGCAATCAGTTTCAAAATCTTATGAAAATGTAGTGTACTTCAAGAATGTATAGAAAATCACTGTGCTGTGTTCAGCTGTTTTTTATTTCAATTAAAAAATATATAATGTAATTGTATCAAAATGCAGAGGCATGGTTACTTTGGAAATTGCTTCTAGGGCTCTGGAAGTTACCATCTGTCATCTGCTTGTTAGTTCCTTTGTGCTGTACCGCTCACGCAGTAGGGCTGGTGGAAGTCATTGTATGGGTTCTCCCAGTTAATCCATTTCAGAACTAAGTCATTGTTTGTCTTGGACAACTTCATCAAAAAGTTTGTTGAATTGGCATTGCTTTATTATTTTTTCTTTTCCATGTAAAAGGCTCACTTTGCACTGGCTGTAAGCTATGCAGGTGGAAGCTTAGAAGTGGGGCATTAACATTTTCAAATGTGTCATCTAGCACCTGAGAGATCTTTTATTTTAACCCTAAAGTTATTTCTGTAATGTGTAGATGTCTTCTTTCCAATACAGTTGGAAACAACTTTCCCTTACAGTTGCTTTTAGGGCAGGAAGAAAACAATCTCAGAAAATATGAAAGGAAAAAAATGTCAAGGGAAAATTCACTTAATGCAGAACCCATACTGTTGCAACCCCATTTACTCTCTATCTTCAAGATGGATTTCAAGAAGGGGATCACAGTTCTTTCATAGTTTAGCACAGGGGCGAATTTTACTTCCCAAGAGCTGAGAGCATTTGCCACTTCTCACAGCATGCTTTGTGTGCATTTCGTTTGCAAACCAAAGTTCTGCTCTTGGTAGTGAATTTCTGTCAGTTCACTGCAAGCAGCAGCAGGGCTACTGTGTTCTGAGACTGTTTTGGGAATGCCCTGGTATTTGGCCATTACTGTTAATAAAAATACTAGGTATGTTCTACTGAATAAACCTACAATAAGGTGGTTTTTTTCTTTGTTTGTTTGTTTGTTTGTATTTTTCTGAATAAAACTTGCATTATCTGAGAGAGAAACTGTGCTTGATGTGAATCTCAAGCCCTTGAACCACTTGAACAATACTTTTGTCTCAAAGTGGGAAAGGTTTTTCTCAATGCCTAGCATACCAAGTGAGGACAGCCCTCTCTACCTTGATACATGAAAAGGAAGGGCCCTACCTACAAGTCAGTCATGTGCGAGTAATTTGGCTTGCTGAAAGCAACAGTTGCACAAAGATTGTGTTTGGCAATATTTAGTATTGACTTTCTTGAATGTCTTCTGTTTATGGGCACATTTTGGAGTCTTGCACAAGTTTCAAGCATAGTATCCATGTGATGTGGGAATATATAATACTGCTTTAAGGATTAAGGGAGTCATAGAACTAATTTCTATGTTTGTCCAAGTCCAAACAGATGCTAAGTGTTCTTGGATAAAAATGAAAGTAGGACTTGGTTCCTTTACTGTACATTCATTAAACTGGCGTAAAGACTATACTGGCTTTTGGAGCATGGTTTGCGTATGCAGTAGGGTACCGGCATCATCATCTTTTTCTTAGAATGTCACTCCTTATGTATTGTAAAATTGTATGTCTTTTTGTGAACTTGTGGTTGGAAGAATGTGTTCACTCTTATTGATGTCACCTGTATTTAGAAGCTCATGTTCACCTGTATTCTAATTCACTTGCACTGTTTTGGAAATGTCAGGTTTACAAAAATACAACTTTTTTTTTTTTGAATAAAAAGTGGCTGCAAAATTATGCTAATAATATCATTTTGTCACTTCTTGTCTTGTCCAGCTCAAGTATTTTTCTATTAATTAGGTGAGACATTTTCACATGTATGTTTGGATTAAATGGTATGTGCATGTGTTTATCTGCTTGTGGATAGTAGATGTCTTTTACTGTCATTCAAAACCTTGTATAAAACCTAGGTGTTTGGGGACTAAGAATATAATTAGCTTGACTACAATATTGTTAGCCCATGGAAATAAAATAACAGCAGTGAGAATTGTTTATATTCCAACAGTATTGTCCTTCAACATGAAATAAAACCCGTGGTGGTGACATTGCCCTATGTTAAGAGTGTTAACCTGTGCAACTTTGAATTCTGTTCAAAACTGTATGAATCTGGATGAAGGTGAAGTTACTCATTTTCACATATATAGATATTATATATATATATTATTTTATTTTTTTCCTGCAAGGATTTGTATTTCATAAGTAGTTAAATAATATATTTGATATGTTTTCTTCAACTCCATTCATCCCCATGCTTACTCTATCAAGGGTAAGAAGCTGATGAGAAGCCGTAAAAAAAGCTGATTTATTTCTATAGCTATAATGTCTCTTTTTGTATTTCTAATACCTATTAAGAGGTTCCATCAGTGTTTTCTTCTCATTTTGAGGATGGATGGAACTTCGGTGGTAAAACATGAACTGACCTGAACCTTCATTTGAAAATCAGACTGGAAAACTGAACGTGCAATTTCAGGCTATCCCTTTCCTTATTTTCTAGACCGTTCTCTGCTTTTTTTTTGGAGACCCTCTGTGTAAGTGCCTACATGTTCTCCAGACATACAGAAACCTTCTGTTTCCTCTGCTTCATGTGGTCAGCTAAAGATCTAAGAACTGACTGGGCAGGGTTAGGACCTACCCTGTGACTCAGAGTATGTTTCTACTGGTGGAAGACCATGGCTCCATGTATCACACTGGCATTAGGAGTGCTCCAAGTAGATGTGGGTCCTGGCATGTAGGTAGCAGCCTTCAAAGTAAAACAAATGTTCTCAGTCCGGAAAGCTTTCTTTGGGGCAAAGCAAGCATCGCTGAGTAAATGGAGTAGGAGGATGCTGCTGCAGAAAGGAGTGCAAGGCACGGTTTGCTTTTGAAGATTAGTGGAAGCTTCAGTGCAGCAGCAGCTAAAATAAAAACCAGAAGCTTTGAGAGGTACTAATACGTTGTTACGGTGCGAGCATGTATATTTGTGGAAGCAGGCTGTGGCTTTCCCTCCTGGGGAAGGAGGATTGATGAGCTAATACTGCCCCCTGTGGGGCTTGCTTGCCTTTTTTCTTTTTTATGAGCAGAGAACAGAAGATTTTGTGTTCTCCCGTCGACTTAAGTGGTTTTTAAGAACTTCTTAGGAGCCCTATGACAACGCGGCTTTGCTTTAGAAAACAGAGATGTCTCAAGCCTGAAGCCTTTTGGAGATTTATTTGCAGATTGAGTAGTCCTAGGTAATGTGTTTTGGTTTTGATTAAAATTTTGGCTGCCAGAATGGCTAAAGAAAGTGTTGTGGGAGTCACAACAGGTGCAAAGTAGATCCTATGGTCCTCTGGCCTTGGTTGGCTTGCCAGCAGAATTAAGATATGACAAAAGCACTTTTTTTTTTTTTTTTTAAAAAAAAAAAAAGAGATTAAGATGCACAATACAATCTGAAGAGAGACCAGAGAAACCACATCTAAGGTTCTGTGTAAATGGCTGCAAATGGAGATTTTTATTTGAAAGCATTTTTGACAGAGATAAAGTGGAATAGTGGGGAAATGAGTTATCTTAACACAGGGCCAATGGAAATTAGTTTTTAATTTAGCCACGTTTTAATTTCCTGTGACTGTTTAGAAATATCAATTCTGAATTTCCAGTACATTTCTTCTTTGCTTTTGATGTAGTTAGTGTCATTTTAATGCCTGAACTTCTAGATGTGCAATGTTTTGGTAAGTTAACCAGCAGTTCAACACCTGTAAAGAATCAGAAATTAATGAAGTAGTAAATGTGAGCAGAAAGTTCTCTGCTGCAGCCATGTATTGAGATATGGTGTATTGACTTCCATGAAATTATTCTAGGTTTATACTAACACAAGTGAAAAGGGACTTAGACAGACTCCCTTGAAGCTGGAGGACACACATCATGAGACAAGCTTTGCACTAATCTGCATAAGTGGCAATGTACAGTAATTTCTGTCATTGAAATAGTATTCCTCTGGGTTTGCTATCTGAGAGCTGTGTAATTCAATCCTAATGATGTTGCTCCATGCTATATTCAGAAAGAGAAAAGGAACAGTAAAGGAAGTGATCACTTCAGCAGAAAGAGCACTTCATAGATAGGGTATAATCTGTCCTACACCAGATTCTCAATGGAGATGGGGCCGTTGAGAAGTGGATACAATCTGCCCCCTTACCTTTATTGAACTTGAGAACTCAGGCTGGTGGCTAAAATTCCTACTATTTATTAAGACAGATTTTGCTCTGTTGATTTTAAGAGAATGGCACAGAACAGGAAGCTGGCAATAAATTGTTCACCTAGTAAGAGATCAGAATACCTCTTCAACGTTAAATTCATGATGCTGAGTCTTTGATGGAAGGTGGAGGATGAGAGATTGCATCCAACAGTGTAAGAAAATAAAAGTTGTTTGTAAAACTGCCAAATGCCAACATGAAGATAGGGTGTTGTTGCCCTGTTTCTTAGTTTCTTAGCTCAAGACTGTGTCCATGATGTGACTTCATCAACGGAGAGGCCCATGCTTTACCCTGGCCAGTTGGCATGTGTACAATAACCTTGTCTCATACTCCGCTGCCTGCACAGCTGTGCTTGTCCCACACTCATTAGTCATACAGAAACTACTGACTTTTTCACCTGATCTCTTCTTAATTTCTTCCTCTGCTTTGTAAGTGTTGATTACCCCTTTCTCTCTTTTTGTCTAAATAGGAGAGCTACCTTAAATTTAAGTGATTTTTTTTTTTTTTTTTTTTTTTTTTCCCCTCTAACTTGCACTTAGTTTGAAATATGCCATTTTTGTTTCAGGTCTGAAGAACGGTTTGTCCTTCTGAAAACTTGGCAGTTTCCCCAACTACATCCATAGTTTTAAGGACTGCAGGAAGTTCTCTTGGGCATGGTGGTCCTTTCCTTGGCTTGCTTTTCATCTAAGTTGAAATGTACACTATCAAATCCCCAATGAACATGAAATCTGAAGTAGATAGATACACAGAGACCTGTGCATGTGACTGAAGCTTTTTTTTTGAAAGCAGACAAATCATACAAAAAGGCCAAGCCTGCCAAAGCCTCAGCCCGTCAGAATAATGTAAACATTTTGTTTGGAAATTCTGAAATGCAATTTAGGAGCATGGGATTGGAAGGTCCTCAAGTCCAGTCTCCTATTTTCTTTGGCGACTACTCCATGTATTTCCTTTCTTGAACTAACTGAACAAGATCCAGTCAAACCACTTAAATTTCTTTTCCTTATTATTCTTGCTAAAAGACTATTCTAGCACCTCATTTTGATGCTGCTGTTAATGGTAATTTTCATCCCTATTTGTTCTCATGCCAACACAGTCTTTTTAACTTAAATAGTTCCCTTCCTTCCTTCCTGTTATGAGTTGATCTTTTTTGAATATGGGTGGCCATAAGAAGACACTGTTTTGTACACAGATTATTGAATGCCTTGTCTATTGTTTTGTACATCACAGGTACATAAGTCTGGCTTGGGAGTTGCCAGCTCTCTCTGAGATGTCTTGAACAATGAGAGACATTGAAAACTCAAGCACAAGGGACCTTTCTCAAGGGTTTTTCATCTAGAGGCCTGAAGAGTCTGGAACCTAAGCATCATATGTGCCCTGTGGAGGAGGTTGTTATGAAAAGAAGTGATCCATTCCATGGCTGTACCTGGAACTGCAGTTCCTTGGAGCATAATGCTTCCTGCTAGGTAAACTGGAGAGGAACCGGGGAGGTTCTTCATATGAGGCTTTGGCTGTATTTTGGCAGAAGTTAACTGAAACCAGTGTGTGTGTAGATATAGGTATAGATAAAAGCACAAAGCATTTTGATTTCAACAAGTTAGTATTTTCATCAGAGGCCTGCCAACTAGTGCTGACCATTTTTAAGGTGACCAAGGGACCTTACTTATGCTTGGAGTTTTAATGAAGTTGTCATGTATTCAAGGCATCATTAATTATTGTCTAGTTAATTACAGCAAGGTGGTACAGGTAGAAAAGAGCGCTCTGAAGTGTTGTTGTTGTCAATTATAGCTGACAATTAGGGGGCCAGGTACATGTTTTATTTAACAAGATAAATATTTCCCCAGATGTTGAGTATCTGTAAGTTCATAACCACACAGCTATTTGTTATCTGATAAGCCAAAATCACCTTCAGTAGGTATTCATTTAAGATGGTTCTGTTTTTGTGTAGTAAGAATGGCTTATTTTGATGACAGCTAACAAAAGCTGACATATACTATGAAAGGGACAGTGTTAGTTATCAAACATTTCTGTTTGGAATAATCTTGTCTTCAATAAACTGAAAAATTAAAATGGCCAAAATGTAAATGGGTCTTAAAACCCACATATATTTTTCCACATACAGAAAAAGTGATGCAGGCTAAGTGCCACAGAAGAATCTGGAGTTATCTTTTTGCATATTAACTTCTTATAACAGTTAACTATTTATGTTGTTATTCTTTGGTAGACTAGCACTGGGTTTAAGCTAAAACTTACGGAAATGGTTCACATACTCTGTTCAATGAAGTTTCAATTAATTAAGATTCTGATTTAATTCAGCTTTCCATTTGTATATTTATTGTATTTATAACTATAAATCTTTATAGATAGTTTTGTAGTGCCTGGCGTAGTGAATTCCAGATGGATTAGAGGGTTTTTATAATGATACAGTATGCTACCTTTCTCATGAATTAGAAATGCATCCACCTTGATGTTGGCAGAATTTGTCTGCCCTCACTGGTTAGGGAGTGTTTATGTGAATTGGGACAACTGGGGTGTAGCCAATGCATAGGCAAATACTCAGACTTCACCTCACTGATTTTGCTTTCAATGGGAAACTGACTGCCATGTAAAAAAAAAATCCACTAATAGTTATTAAAAATAAAATATATCACCTCTCACTCAGGAAATCCCAGTGATTTCTACACTTGAAACAGGACAAATATTCTGGGGAAATGTCACTCCCCACATAGTCTGACCTTTGTTCTTGTTGTATGGCCCCAGACTGTTGGAGACAGGATGCTGGGCAAAACGGACCTTAGGTTGGTGCAGAGTAGGCATTTCTACATCCTCATGGCTTTTAAGGAGCCTCCATCAGCAGAGCAGGCACAGGAAATTGTCCAGATGAGCTATGGCACCAGAGAACAGCTTTGGCTTCCTGAAGGAGAGGTTTTGCTTTGTTTTGGTGGTAGTAGTAATAGTAATAATAATAATACCTATTTCCATATAAGTTAAAAAAAAAACCCTAACATTCTATATAAGTTAAATGTCATTTTAGTCACAATAATAAAAGACAATAGAGAATAAGAAAGACTGAGAAAAACATTTTTTGTGCTTCATCTTTTTTATTTTTTTTTATTACTTGACATTTGTGTCTTTCCTGTTGCAGTTGGAGAGTGAATTACTGCAACAGTTCTTCTGTCACCCCCAAAATACCTCCCAAGAAAATCACTATTTCATACTAAACATATGAGAGGCTCCCAATATCAAATATCCCAAGTATCACGTATCAAATACTCCTAATATCCAGTTTCCCAATATCATTTTGTATCATCTCAAAATTCACCCAAATGATAACTAAACATTCTGTTTATTTTCATCATTGAAAGTTTTTGCTCCTTCCAGCATAGATCTTTATAATTTCTTTTAATGTCTAGCATCCTCCCATCACATAGCAGAAAGCAAATGCCTTCCCCCTGCCACTCTGAACATATGCTCCTGCTACAAAACATTTCAGGTTGTTCCCAGAGGAAAATCGTCCTTCAGACAACAATCAACAATATTAATAACAACAACAAAACAAATTCTGCCTGGCTTAGCTCATCCTAAAAGCTAAAGTACTTTTAAAGGCTAGTCAGGAATATGAATAAAAGTTAAAGCTGTCCACCTAAAGAACTGTCCACCATCAAAGAACTGTAATTTGAAATCTTAATTTGAATCTCAAAATAACAGGTGATGGCAGTGATGACTTCTTCCATGTCTTGCAGAAATCACAAGATGTGAAGTGCTAATAAATGTTTATGCTTTGTTTTCCCACTCTGTTTTTAATTCAGTGGAGATGTAGTGCTTTGAGAGGTGGAGGAATGAAAGCTCTGAAGGACTGTCCTCTCACTGGGGAGCAGGCAACCCTAAAAGCACTGCAGTGTCTTGACGGGTGTTGCCATAGCAAGCATTTGAATAATATTTGAGATGCTGTGGGAATGTAAAGCCACATCCTAATTTTTACATGTGAGTAAAACTTCAGCAGGACTGTCAACATCAATGTCAGTATGCACATACTGTTTAGCAGAATCAGTCACAGTCCTTGGGACCATTGCAGCAGATGTGTCTAAGAGAAGTCATGACTACAGTAATAATAAATTTAGTGTTGGCAACTTTTCCTAGGAACCAGCAGAAATCATTAACTCATTTCATGTAAGCCACTAATACATGTGACATTAAGTACTCATACTGGGTAAATTTACATCTGTACTTTTAAAGCTGAATAACAGCAGACTCAGCTACCTGTCTCCTGAGCTGTTGTCTGTATATTAATGTTACACTATGGCCCAGATGTTCCAATATCTAGACCCTATTATGTGAAATAAAATAAACAGTCCAAAGCTTCTGTAGTATTAGAAGATCCTACAGGATTTTGGTCTTTATCTTACAGATTTATCTCGATGTTAAAAAATGTCTGTCATGAAAAAGGTTAGCCAAAGAGCATGAAAGCAGAATGAAACACAAAATTTGACTTTAACAAAAGTTACATTGGTCCTATGATTTAAGAGCAAATTATTCCAATATGATACAGCATTCTCTTTGTGAGAACTTCTGAACACACTTTGAATGACAGCTACACCCTTAAAGTAGAATAGATTTTGATACCAGACCAATTTTCATTGTAATTCATATTTATGAGACTGACCTAAATTGCTAAAAAATCTGTCACCTAACTCTGAAACAGTGAGTCTATGCCCTGGTATGTTATAATAGTCTTAAAACTAAAAGCTGGTTTAAGAAAATATGGGTCATATCCTCTAATATAATGCTCTCCTCATTTGTCCTGAATTTGAATCACTAGTGTATTCAAAGCCACCTTGGATAATTAGGATAATCTCCTTAAATGACTTGTCTCTTATGATGCCTACAATAATACCACAGTTGTATTCTGCTGTGTCACTTACTGCAGTGCCCTGTGTTTTACTGTTTCATCCCCTTCTGTTTTCCTGTCTCCATTTATTTTATCGACCTGATGCCTGGGACTACAGAACTGCAGAATTGGTGGGGCAGGGATTCTTTCTCCCCTATTTGGCATGTCCTCAGATCAGTCTGTGGCTTCTAACATTGAATTATGGATTCAAAAAACCTCAGACTGCTTGAAGCCTGGATAGACCTTGAATCCTAGACACATACATACACACAGAGATGCTAAAACCTTTGGTTGTTAAAAAACAAAACACGAAACAAACAAACAAACAAACAAACAACAGCCAGCACATTGATTAGTTTACATGCTTTCCTTTCTTTATGACAGGCACTTCCAGCACAGCCACAACGGAGGTAATTGGAGCAGACAAGTGATTGTAACTTTGAGCAGAATTAAGCCCACTGTCTATAAAACCCGTGTAGCTTTCAAGCAATCCAGCAGTGATCAATTCATTATCATTACAAGCAGCCTGCCAAAGAAAACCTACAGGCTATTGAAGGCAAGATGACTGTAAAATTAGAGATCAGACCAACACTAATGTTCACTAATGGACATGAACATTAGCCTCAAAGCTTTAGCCAACTGTGCTGAAAGAGACCCTGGTGACATTTTTGGATAAAGTGCATTAGGGAGTGATTTTTTTTTTTTTTTTTTTTCTAATTTAATGTATTTATTTATTTTTTATTGGGAGTTAAAGTGGCTGAGGAAAGAAAGAAGTTGGAAAGGATACTGGAAGTGGAAAGGAATGAAAATTGCCCAGTGGCTTGTCTTAAATATTCCTTTCCTAGGTTTTTACAATATTCAGCAGTGGAATCTCTGAGTGAACATTTTCTCCCCACAAAACTTTATTTGTCTACTTCACAGTCCAGTGCTAGTGCTGTCAAGAACTACATGCCAAATGAAACATTGGAGGTAAAACTGACACCATATAAACTCCAAAAAAGCCAAGTTTCTGTGTACAGAGAGCTACTCAGTGCTAGTAAGCAGATCTTGAACAATAAGTAGGAAAAAACAAAACAAACATAACTTTGCTGCATTGACTGCTGTATTGTTAAAAAGCTGTACTAACCTCTTAATTGAAAAAGAAGTTGTTACAATTTTTATGATCTTTAGTAGTCAAGTAACATCTGAATAATGGTTATAAGAAGAAGTGACTTGAAAGATACCTTAACGTGTAAGTAATGGTCCATTTTCCCTATTAGATTTAGCACCACATCATGAAAGTTACTCCTCTGATTAATTTTCTGGTGTGGAAGTGACACTGGAATGACAACATATTACACTTCTTTTTTTTTTTGGCTATGCTGCAATCATGATTCTGACTAAACTCCTTTTATGCTATTAGCTGCCTGCAGCTACCCTCAGGATTAGCTCTGCCCTTTTTAGTTCTTTTATACACTACTTCATCATGTTAATTTGTAACAGGCTCCGTTATATAAATGGAGCTTGGCCTAAGCACTGGAAGTTACATGCAAAAGCCTGGAAAGGACTTCTTCACTGGCAGCCACTGTGATTTTGGCTTAGTTACACATTTCAAGCATTTATTCTTTGTATAGACTTCAAAAGGCACATTAAGAGAAACCCAAGGTTGTTGAAAAACTGTCCTCTTACTGAATTTTCTGGAGTCTTTAAACAGAATTTTCTTTTATTTGTGCCAGATTTTTATGTGGTTATGTACTACCACAGAATATTTTGCATCTTCCCCATACCATTTCTGCAAAAGTAGTCTATACAGCTAGGAGGGACCCACTGCTCTGCTTTCTGTAGTTTGTCCAGGGTGCTTTCTAAGGCAATTCCCCATCTCTGTAGCCCAATGAGCAGTGGTCGTGCTCCTGAGCTCCATGTGCACGCATGCAAAACTCAGGGTTACAGGGTGAAATCTGAATCAGCCTCACTGACTTTGCAGTTTGCCCCTCCTGAAGATTTGCCTGGAAAACAAGCTCAAAGGTTTGGGTATATAAGGCTTGGTCAGGGAGCCAGGAGACACTGATTCTTAAGGAGAACATAGCCTTAAGAGAGCTGCTTGAGTTGACCGGGGAGGTGAATGCAACAGAAAGATTGGAAAGGGGGCTTTAACAACAAACTCCTGAATACAGTCATGGAAAACAGAAAATAAAAGGAGTGCTCAGCCCCTTTCTTGAGAAATTTTGCAGAAAGCCCTAACTGATTCTCAAAATGGAGGTGGGATGGAGTCTTGCCTGATCCCATGTCTGTTATAAGCTGCTCAGCTTTCCTTGTTTTCACTATACTGATGGATGCCCATTACTTTATGGCGAGGGACGTGGGTTGGGGGGGAGCCAATCTTATGTATAGTAAAAGGAAAAAAATGCTCGCATTGAAAAGCAGTGAAAAGCTGGGAAAGAGCAGTGAAAGGACAGACAATGCACTACCTTTACATAGCTGCATGAATGAAAACTCAGTACTACTGTACCAAAACCACTTCCAGGACTTGAGCGTAAATAATTCCCCTGTGCACCCTTTTAAGGGACCCTGATACTCCCAGAGCTGTATGTGGAGTTAGGTGCATGTTTTAGGGTGAAGTCCTGTTCCCTTGAGATGAGAGATTCTTTGCTGTTAACTTTGGTGGGAGCAGGGACTTAACCTAAATGTTTTATGGTACCATCACTTACTATAACATCTTGTAATTCTTGGGGGAAAAATCAGATATTCATTTGTGATGCCATGTGGCAAAGGATATGTCCATATGGCCGTGTTCACAGCAATCAAACAGATAATGCCACTGAATTCAGCAGGCACCATCACGGCACAGCCCTGCGGAGGCTGAAAGAAAAAAAAAATCATTGATTCAAATGAGGCCAAGATTTCACCTCATGTTTTTAGTGTAGCAAATGTTATTGCAAGCCCACACAGAGCCAGCGTGAAGTGCAAATTACCACAGGAATTTTTCATATTCATTACCAACCTAGCATCATTAGTTTATATGAGTGTAGGCAATTAGAAGAGAGGTTTCTGTTTCTTTCTTTGAAAATGTGAATTTTATTAACAAAATGACAAGCTTTCTTTCAATGAAGAGAGTCGTATGCTGCAGGAAGAGTCATAAATTTTAGGAGAGAGCCAAGAGCCAATGATGAATGAAGGCAGCATAGCTCCATGGACTAGACAACAGGCAGTAACTCGACTGCTGGTGTGCATGGGAATCAAGTAATAGAAAAGTAAACATGGCTAAAGAGATTTTGTTTGAAAGGGCAGATTTAAAGCTAATCAAGTCTGTGTGAAGACACTTGGGGGACATAGGTAGATGTTGCTGTCAGATGCCAAACATAGATTTGCTTATTTTCCATTGACTGCAATTTTTGGTTATATGGTGAGCCCTATAATTGACATAGTAAGTAAAGTAAAGCTGCACTATTTATTATGGGCAATACTCTTTCTCACAGAAAATGAGCATAACTGATGAAGATATCTCCCTTTTCTTCCTTTACAGGATGTATTTCTACTCTGGTATGTTGCTGTTACCTTGATTTTGGGTCCATCTGATTTTTCTGAGTATCAGTGGAAGAAGAGAAAAAACGTACTAGCAGTTTTGCACATAGATATGTGTAAACTTCGTGCAAGTTTGAAAAAGCTCCACACTGGCAAAACAAACAAGCAAATAAAACCAGATTTGAGTTCTGATGTGACTTCCTTGCACCACAGGGTAGCTGTGTTTGCTCGGATTTTATCACCACGCAGGATTAGTGGGAGCTGTCAGTGCAGGTAATCCTATTCTAGAGCGACCTCTCGTGTTATTTCGGTTAATTTCTGTTCGTATTTGCTTCTTTCACCCAGTTTACAATGAATAAGGAGATATCGTGGAAATGGTTTGGATGCTGGTTTTGCTCTGTGCAGCAAGCTCAGTTACAATCCCCCCTCTTGCTTGTTACTCAACGTGCTGCAGTGCACTGACTCTTCTTTTTTCTGAAATCATCCCAACAGCACTAGCGAGAGGACTTCCCTCCTCTTTTAAATTAATTTTCATGTATATTCACTTCTGTTCAGAGTCTTCACCTTTCAGTGAAGTGACCAGATGTCTCAGAAAGCCTGGAGCAATGCTGGCATCAGGAGACTTCGCCCCCATCCTGAGTGACTGCAGACTGAGATGCCAATATGTTCTGGTTTGTAATGGATGATTGATTTGCAAGGCTGTTTTGCTCTGATTCTCCCTTGCTTAAAGAAGCATCGGGCCATAGATTTTTTATTCTAAACAGTATTTCCCCTGTCTGCAGTCTTGTGCCCAATAAATCCAATCATATTCTTCTCCTAAATAGCTGTTGTGTTGTTCATGATTTTTATTTTTTTTTTTATTTTTTATATTTTTTCCAGAGGGGTTCATATTATTTGAATCGTTAATAGCAGTAAAATTACACTGGTGAAATAAGCAGATCAGTTGCCTAAATACCTTTGAACGTACAAGAATTGTTCATGGTGGAGGAGGCAGAAGACCTCTCCTCAGCAGTGATGTGGACAAGGAGCTGCACTTTCTGTCTTCTCTGAGGGCCTGCTACACACATCCTCCTCCTCTCATCTCACACTTCAGATCCAATTCTCTAATGTCCAGACTTCATAAGTCTTTGCAAGTTATGTCTACAGGCATTCACTGTGGACAACCCTGCAGTGAGACACTTCAAAGCCAGTTCTAACAGGGTTTGAAGGCAGACAACCATACTCCCTGTGCTAGCGTAACAGAATCTGCAGTAGCCACTGAAAAGACCAGAAAATTGTTTCCCTGTGTATTACCCCTCTCCCTGTGAATGTTCACTGCTGAAACACCAGTATAGAACAGACAGGCTCTGGGGAGAAGCCTGCAAATAACTGCAAAGTTGCAGTTTGGACCTTAGTGGCAGCTGAAATAAGACTGGGAGTGGGATTTCAAAGTTATAAACTCCCATTTATAGTCCCTAGTCCTTTCTCTAAGAATTGAGGTGTATCTTGGTTGAACAATAGGAAAATCACTAATTTAATCCACTCCAGTTCCCAGGAATTTTATAATGCATGCTACAAATCAATTATGCAATTTTTACAAATATCAGGGACTGAGCTTTTAATTCCTCATGCAGAGGAAATCACTCTAAAATGTAACCTGCCATGTTATTCTGCCTTAAAGACTTACATGCTTTGCTGGTGAGAGAAAGGTCTCTCCAAGTAAATGGGCATCAGATTCTCAATATTTTAAAGAGATGAAACAGGCTTTCACAACACTCAAAGAACAACACTCACAAGTGATAGGCTTTTAGGTGCTAAGGCCATGAATGTTGGATTTATTTTATTTATTTATTTATTTTCAGGGCTGTGGCAGAAGTTACTTTGTGTAGCAATAAATAGATGGCAGTGAAACATTGTACTTCATGCGCTAAGGTGAGTTTGAGTTTTGCCATTGCTTTCAAGACAGACACAGTCAATTTCTTTTTTTTTTTTTTTTTTTCATTGCAGAGATCATGTTCTCAGCCGGTTTATGACATTAATCTGTTTTCTGGGAATCAACTTTTTTTTTTTTTTTTTGCATCAAGTTCGTATTTGGAAAGACTTATTCACAATTTAAAATATCTGTATACACTGGGGAGCTCCTCATGGAGGATTTCAGGATGACCCTCAATTAAATCTTCATTAGACGCCTTTTGTAGAGAAGGAAAATGCGTTTCAACGACAACCAGGGAAATCCTGCAGAAGTATAGTTTACCCCTAGGGGTCACTGCGATCCAGGGATTTTACTGAGTCCTCCATGCACTGAGTGAAGTTTGTGCCTGGCTCATGCAGAAGGACAATGTGGCTTCCTGCTGGCTTGGGCTGTCTGGAAAGTCTGCGGGCGTTTCATAACTCTCATGAAAAGCCTTTCCTCCCTCTCTTTTTCCTCTTTCCATTGCTCTCTCTTTCACTTTTTGAGTTGTGAAGCTTACCACCAGGAACCAGACGGTAGAGTCAGGGTTTGTGTCGTTTTCTTTCTTTTTTTTTTTTTTTTTTTCAGATGAAATGATCTTCGCTGTCCCCCCCTCCCCCCCCCCCCCCCTTTTTTTTTTTAATTTTGACTTCCTCCTTTGCACTTGGAAAAAAAAAAAGGATAAATATGGCTAATTTGTTGTAATTATTTTCAATTCAAGACAGAATTCACCTTCAGAAGGTGAAGACAACTTTGTGTTTCTTTACTTCAAATGCTTAATAGGAGTGAATGCTACTGTGCTGCTCAAATTAGGCTGCATTTGATTTAGTGGCATGAATTACCAGTATCTCGTTGTTTTTTGGTGGTGGTGGTTTTTTTGTTTGTTTGTTTGTTTGTTTGTTTTGTTTTAGTTAAATCTTCAGTTTCAATGCAAATTTCAGGTAACTCTGAGACTCAGTAGTAGGTATGCATTGGAAGCAGACAGTAGTTCAAAAGCATCATGATACTTGGTGAGCAACATCTAGAATTTCAGTTTTGAAGCGGAGGTGTAGGGATATCAAAATGTCCCGATTGCAGTCAGTCTTTTTCAGGGTTTTTCAGGTCTGCTATAGATTTTGAAACACCTGTGAAATGTGAGCTTCTTTGTCTCAATGCTAGAAAAATAGATTTATTTCACAATATGAAAAAAATGCTATTGTTTTTTTCCAATTCCCTCTTTTCACAATATTGTGATCATAGCCTGCTCAATTCTACTGTAATGCAAGTACATGTAGTCATAATAAGTGAAAAAACAGTTGGCCAAAACTTCCTCCACAGAAAATTTTAAACATGGAAAAGTAACCATGGCTAGAAATGTGTGTTGGTGGAGCTAGATAGGCTGTGGTCTCTTCTATATGATATCAGTTATAACTGAATAGCACAGAATCCCACCTTTGCATCATATTGCAAAATATGCAAATTTCTATGAATAATGGATTTAATCCTATTAGAAAAGAGATTAAAAGTAGTTAAACATGTCAGCCTTGATTCTGCTCTATGACTTGTTAGCAGAGACAGAAGTATATGCTTATCCAGTTGATGAACTGTTGTGGCATCAGCAGCCACAACCTTCTCTTGGGAACCTGCCATATTTGTAAAACCTAGCTGTTATATTTTTCCTCATCTCAAATGACTTTTAATACAGCATCGGTTATCTAATGCTATACATTCTGGTGATAACCCTATGCTCATTTGTTTTGAACTGGCCTTGTGCTTGGAGGAGGAAGCATAAATACAGAAAGGCTATGGTGCATTTGTTGTGCCTTGCTTTGCAACTGCTTCTTGGTAAGTTCTCTAGTGACTTTAAACTCTCTTAATTTTCTAATTGCACAGGATTCAATATAACTACATTAGTAAGCATTTTATATAGGGAGATATGACCATTTATTAACATAAGTTTAAAGATCCTGTTTGGACAGTATAGAAATTATAGAAATCTCAACCATTCGGTTACAAAAATATCCAGTAACTATCTGACCAAATAGCTGTGATAAAATATCACAGTGGTGTAAAGAAGGCATATTTTGAAGCATTGCATAGTTACATGGAAAAGCAGAATAAATGCCACTGCCATATTTCACACACACACAATTATATATTTATATATATATATACATACACACATATATAAAGAAAGAAAGAAATCGACCTTTTCTAGGTTCATGAAATGAGTTGTATAAGTTAGGGGTGTGTAGGGTGTATATATAACACTTAATGGCATGCAAGAATTTAGTCGGGGGATAAAAGAGGTGGTAATAATATACAGTACTGATGACTTTATATTTCTTGCAAGGAAGGGAATGATGGGAAAAAATATTTTTACAGGTTAGTTGAGTCAAACAGAATATGGGGCCTCCTCCAGTAAAGGTTTTGCAGGCAGCTCTAGCACAAAGAGTGTGATGAGGTCAGGTGGCTGCAGTGGAAGTACTCACTGTGTAAAGGCTGCATGTGTTTCAATGTCCTTCTGAACCACAACTGCGAGCCCCCTCTGCCACATGAGATGACCAGATGACCTGCACAAGTGGAAAATTAAAAATGTGTGTATTAGCACATAGTATATGGGAACCTATATGTGTAGTTTGCTAATATGAGAATTTATCTCCCCTCCTCACACAACCCCCCCAAAACAAAACAAAACAAAAACAAACAAACAAAAAAGCACTTTTTAAATCTTTATTTTTTGCTTTTTAAAAAAATAATATTTCAATTAAAAGAAAAACAAACAACAAAAAAAGCAGTTATTGCTGTTTAAATGCTTGGCAACTATGGCCCTCCAAAAGATCACTACTATCATGTGGAAATATGAAATTGCTAGAAAGTTACTGAAAGGCTGTTTGACCTCTACCATACCTGCTTCTTCCTTTCATTATTCAGTGTGGAAGGCTTTACTTTTTGGGAGCTGGGTTTTCACTGCCTGACAGGCCCATGCTCTTTCCATAGTGTTGATTTATCATCTGTCTGCATTACCTTGCAACTATTTTTGCTCACAGCTGTTGAAGGAGGTGAAAACCGTATCTTTTTTTTTTTTTTTTTTTTTTAAATATGGTGGCAGATGTCCTCCTACAGGCCACCTCACCTTTGGCTGAGAGATGGTACCACTCAGGAGGTCCATGTCCTACTGTCTGTATTTTTCCACAGCTGTTTAGTGAGAGAACTGTGTGTTTTATCATTTAGCCATGACACATGATGGGGCAAGGAGATCCAGAGAGATTTCCCAACGCTGCCAAATTTTATGCATTTCTGTGAAGGATATTTCTTACCTCCCATTTCTTGCTCCCTTCTCATCACCAGAAATGTAGATACATTCCTCTCTCTAGGTCAACCTACTTCCTGGCAGACTCAAAGTGCTCCAAAAGAAGTAGGGATGTTAAAGGAGGGAAAAAACATCAAATGGGAGGATTTCATCAGTCCTCAGCTAGCTCCGCACCAAAAAGGACAGCAGCACAGGCTCCTCTGCTCTTTTGCTCCTAGCTGCATTTTCTCATGTCTCATTTGGGACCAGTGGGGTTCCTCCTGCAAGCAAGACCCTGCTTCTACTACACCAGCCTGCCATCAGCTGGGGACCTGTTTAAAAGGAGAATTTTCTTGATGTAGGCCAGGCAGGAGGAAGCAAGGTGGAGAGTTTTAGCTAAATAACAAACAAACAAGCAAACAAAAACAAAACAAAACAAAAGTTGGAGCCTCAGTGGTTGTCCGCAGCTGGTTGTGGCCATGGAGAAGGAGGCCTGCCAGAGGAGAGGACACAGTAGCAGGGCCGGGCTGGCTGGACTGGGCTCCCTGCATAGTTTCCCGTTGATGTTGTACCTCCCCTTCTCACTGGGCATGAGAGCACAGAACTGCCCAGAATAGACGGAAACTACCAAGTGAAAATACCTTCATTTCATGCTAGAGGCATAATCATGGCAAGGATTGTTTTCTTCCCATTACGTCTGCTACGCTAGACTTAAATTCACCTTGTCAAAGAGCAAGCACCTGCCATTTCTTGAGAAAATGCTGTCTTCCCTGATGGTCCCTGGGGACTGGTGGAAACAAACAGTGTGGCAGCTTGCTGGGGCACTTGCTGTTAGCGGGATATAAATGTGGCAGAGGAGGCCTATTGATGCCCTGCAACAATAGAAACCAACTGCTGCGGTGAGAAAGCAGCCATTTGCTGTGCCAGCTGCAGCCAGGAACAGTAGAGGGATGGGGGAGAGCAGAGGGAGCAAACGTGGGTCAAGGTGCCTCAGCACTGTTGTCCAGCATTCAGCCCCGCTGCGGGCTGGTGCTGCTCACCTGTTCTGCCACATTTCAGTTGCAAAAGAAGGGGATAAAAGCAAGGAAAGGAAAAGCAGTGAATGTCATTGCCTTCTTTTGTTTGTACCCCATGAAGACTGGGCTGATACCACTTTTGTTTATTCCAGACTTGAAATGTCCCAGGGAAGAGCTTGGACGCTGGTGCCAAATTTGTATTGTCCTGTACATCCATTTTGTCTTCATATGCTATCACTCAGTGCCTTTCTTTCTCTTCCTGGGCATGGGTGTTGTTTTCCTGCTGCTGATAAGCCTGGCTCAAACATGCTTCCTCCTGTATTACTTCTGGGGGAAAACCTGGCCCTAAATACAGCATTTTCTGAGGAACACACCAGCTGAGCCATGAGCTTCTTTTTCCTGAGTATGCTGTGGAATCAAAAATGGAGGACTAATCCTGTCTCTACATTTTGCACCACTATGGACTTCATGTTCTTCGAGGGAGTTGTTTTGGGCCTGTCAGACCAAAAGTAAGGCTGACATTTCCTAGGTCATAGCTCTGGCTGGCTGATTGGTTGGTGACTCTTCAAAGGTCTTTGCCTCTGCTGTGTGTTTTTGTGTATGAATCTGAATCCTTGTTCTCTGTCTCTCTAAATGGAATCCTTAGACTGGCCAAAGAAATCCCATTCATTCATTTTGATACTTTAGTGCTGCAAGTTGTATCTCTGTTGGGCAATGCCTTCAAGTGCGAGGAACATGTACCATGGAGTGCACAGTTCACACAGAGCATGCCAAACTGCCCTGCAGGTTCTGATTTCAACAGACATCAGTGAAATCTCCATACCTAGGTTTTTCCTAAGAGCTTTACATCATTAACCTTCAAACCTTGCTCAAGATTTGCCAACTAGATTTGTCCTTAAAGTGGCATAGTAACAGGAGCCTGTGGGCACCACCATTGCTGGACTCTTCAGACACCATAATCAGGTGGTGTAAAGGAAGGAGCATTGATAGGGAGCTTTGAGCATCTTCGGACACCACCAAATTCTCATAAGATATGACCACAACCTTAGTGAGTAGTATACTATCAACCATGACAGTAATACACCCCTGAAAGGGAAAAGGAAATATCTGGGCGTTTGGTCCTTACAAGAGGTGTTAATGGGTAAATTTCTCAAAGAAGTAAAAAAAGTGGGTGATGGCCCATTCTGCTCATAACATTGTCCAGTTTCCATTGCCTCAACAGGAAAAGGATTAAAAAAATAAAAAAATAATAAAAATCCCAGAAACAATGCTATATTGGATGGGAATAATTGAGAAAAAATAACTTCTGGTTAGGTGACTGGCAAAAGTATTGAAATGTACAGATAATGTTCTGTAACTATTGCAAATCACTGATGAGTGAAGGTCTCCTTCCAAAAAAACCTTTGGAGACCTCATCATGTCAAGGATCTAAAGATTAAGATCAGAAGCTCAGTTCTCTGTTATACCATGTCTTCCATAAACATATGGGACAAACTAAATGAGAGAACAGATATCTGACTGAGGGGATAGCTTATGTAAGACATAGGTGGAAAAAAATTGGTGAAAACTTTCAGACACATCAGCATTTCTCCTGACGTCTTCTCTTCTGCTGTGGTGGGTAGTGTAGATAGTTGGAAAACAAAGCCAAAAACAAACTCCCCCATAATGCCAGCCCCTACAGCAGCTATTCTGTAAGGTTCAGTGCTAGATTACAGCACTGAGTTTGTAGGGTGAAGTCCTGTGGTCTGCTCTTCACAAGTATAATCAGGATGATAGAAGAATGTGAGGAAATCACAGCAAATGTTGTGTTTGCTGTGTTTGTTTCAAAAACTTGAAAAGCAAGCAATACAGCTGATAGGCTGGAGCTGTACCTTTGTTACTCCGTATATAGTGTTAGAGGGAGAAATGAGTAAACATCAGAAAGATTATATTGGTTATTTACATATTCATACACAGATTTCATATGTGAGTTTTTTATTGGGCATATTTATAGCAACTGTGAATTTGAAGTGAATATTCAGAGGGAAAAAAAATTAAAAATACAATTATTTATTAACATCATTATTTTGAGAACCACTGTGGTCTGAGCAAGGAGATCTGGAACAAATAACTTGTGTTCCAGTAACTAGTTGAATCTGCTCAAACTGACACGGCTGTTCAAAATTGCTTATGAACCATGGTCAGCTGGGAACAAAATGGTAGCAAAATTCCATCAGTACTTGCAGCAACTGCAGCAGAAAAAAATATCAAAAGTGGGTAGAAAATGATTTTTTTAAATGTAGTATTTACTAAAAGGGGAAAAAAGTATGACTTTTTATGAAGAATTACAAAAAAAAAAAAAAAAGTTCCTCAGCGCCAGAGTGCAGACAGAAGACATCAAAATTTGTTAAATAAATTAGGAACTGTGAATTACTTGCTCAGCTTTATTCAATCCTCTACTGTATAAGAAAGCAGCAAGAGAATGTACTTGATTCTTCTACCAGGTTTACTTCAACAGATTCATTCATACAGTGAAATCTTTCTTCTATTGGGGGAATAAAAGTAGAGAGAAAGAGAATCTCTGTGTGGTGCATCAGATTTTCCATCTGATTTGTTCCCACTACATGTGAAAAACATAGCAGATTGCATGTTGTGTTTACTAAAGAACATACACATGCATTTAAATCACTTACAGCTTCTTTTTTTATGATTCAATTGTGAATTATGTTCTTTTTGCATTTGTAATTAGAGGGCAGAACAGATGTGAAAGCTTAGTTTAAAGTGATGTGTCCATTAAAATAACCTATACTGCCGAGTAATTGTTCACTATAACAGGGGAATATGCCCATTGTTTTTGTTCCAGTAAAATACATGGAAAGGACACAAGTCCTCAGCAAATGTTGCACAGATTTTGAAAGTTCCTGAAACAGGATTATACTGGGCTAGTTTTTGTTTTGGAGGGAGAAATGATGCCAACACCACCATCTATTATTGTGGGATAAAGCATCAGACTGACTAAATTTGTGAGAAGTTCGGTGTTTTTTCATGAGAAAGCTTTTGTTTTCCTTAGTGGGACTTTTACTGACAATGATGGTTAGGCTACAAAATATTTTAAATTATTAACTATTAGGCTCTTCATTTTGAATTGAAACTAAACAAGGACTCAGATTTTTGATCAAAGACAGCTGCCCCGTAATCTGTAGTTATGCTTGATTGAGATAGGCTCTGACAGCCAACATAACAATAGACAGACCATTCTTTAACATATTAACCCTTGTGACCTAATTAGCCATCCAAAAAATGCAAATAAGATCCTCAGCAACCTTTTTAACCATTCGCTTTTCAATGACATTTGATTTTCCTTTTACAATGTGTTTTACAATGTGTGCTTGTGTTAAAATTTTAAAGATGTTTAGCCTTTCTGCAGAACAGATGCACACATTAAGCACTTGCTCGGCTCTAATTGAAAACCTCTGTCTTTAGCCACCAGTGCTCACAGCAACATTTGCAAGCTCAAGGTTGAAGATCTTGGCTAAACAGAATGTTAACCATCCCAACTATATCGTTTACACATTTGCTGATGATCAGTAAATACAGCTGAAATTGTAAACAGGGAATGGGTGGTGATGGTGAGGAATCAGGAAGAAAAGAAGGGAGGGAGGAGAGGAAAAGCTGAAATTACGGTGCCCTGCTTTCTGTTGCAAGGAATTCTGTGTTTGTCTGAGTCATTGCAAAAAAGCTTAAAAGGGATAATTCACATTATGCAATAGAAGATGCAATAATTAGAATAAATTCCTACCAGTGCATTGTTTTTATTTGGCATTACCTTATTTGTGCATGCAGACTGTACAGCCTCAGCAGCTCCCATTTTCCCTTTTCCTCACTGAAAGCAAAGTTGTAACATCCACTGGAAGTTAACCCTGGTGTTCTGGTCAAGGAGATTTAGACTGATGTATGTACTGGAAGGTATTAATTCAGTTTGTAGTAGGCCCAGTGCATGTGTGTGGTTAATTTTTGCCCCTAAGTTTTTCTGGTAATGTGCTCATTTGCAAATGCTTGTTGCACCCCTCCCAGTTCTGTTTTGTAGTGGCCAACCAAGAGAAAGTCCATTTAGCAGTTGGCTGCCTGTCTTGGGTCTCTTTCTTTTTTCCTTTTTTTCTTTCTCAACCTCCATGCAGTGCCTCTGGATGACAATTTTACTCTGAGGACACACCAGTCCATCATGGGATGAGCAGGAAGCCTTTTGCCTGCATATGTCTGTTACTTCTTTGTCATGTAAGCTCAAGTACCTTGTGTCCCTGTTTCTTTGGATTTGGTAATGGAGTCATATCATGACGAGGAGTCATGGGATAACTACCTGATGTTAGCTCAGCATGTGTTAGTTTAAAATGTTCTGTCATTGAAGTAAACATAAAAAACCCTGCAGTCTCAATTGCCAGTGTAGCTGTTTTTCAGACTCTCAAAGACATGTATTTCTTAAAATTTCTAGTATATTGGAAAACATACATTAGTGCAAGCACAGAGCATGACAAAACTTCCACTGGCATTTACTGCAGAGACCAGCAGATGAAGTCTTGTAAGAAGCACAAAATCAATCAAAACACGATGAGCAACACCTTGTATGTCCAGCACTCAATCAAATCTCTAGAGGTGTTTGTCTTTTTATTTGCCTTTTTTTTTTTTTTTTTTTAAGAAGTCACTTGCTGACTTTTTCCTGGCTAAAGATTCACTTTTTGCTTTCCTTTTCATAAACTGGAGGCTGAAAATGCTGACATAATTGTGTGATTCAAAAGGACTGGGATTTCAAGAGAAATCCCAAAGATTTCATCTCTGGCAGGAAAATCACAGGAGTGTCTTCAGCTCAAGACATTTGTGATTTTTACCATGAGGCTTGTGACACACTTGAGTGTCTCTACCTGACAGTTGCTGTTGTGCTCGTGATGTACCTGGGCTGGCTTTATTCACACTATCTGGGGGAGCCGTGGCAGCAGGAAGCTCAGCAGGAGCTCATCTGCCTGACTGTCTGCAGGGTAGCTCTGCCTCCACACTGCTGCAGGTTTAAAACTGGCTTGAACTGTGGGCAGAACTTGCAGTCTTTGTTGTGACTGCAGCATAGACACATATTGTGTTTCTTTGCCTAAAAGAACAGAAGACAAATGGGGATTTGCTGCAATCTGCATTAAGAGGTTTATTCACTGTAAGTGTTAATGATAACTGGAGAAAAAATAACGTGCCAGAGTGTGGTCGCAGCTTATGCTGTCAGAGAACACATCTCATCGCACCTCTGACCAACACAGCTGTGCTGTCAGAACAGGATAGAGTTGGCCTTCATATGGGAAATGAATGAAGAAAGAGGTAGCAAATGTAGGCAGAAATGCTGAGCTCTTGCCTGATCACGACTGTGACGTTGGCAGCCGATGTCCCACTAACAAAGTTCTGCTCCTGTTTTGGAGGTCTGTCATGAGAATGCTTCATCCTCTCAGCCACCTGGGCATTTCAGACCATAATCCCAAAGGGTGCTCCTACAGAATGCGTGCCCCTTAGCTCGTGCAGTTTATGAGTTTAATACAGTATTTCCCACAGAAGGAAGATAACAATTAATGCTCTAGTGCACAGAATGAGAGTAGGCTATGATATTAATTTTTAGACTGTAACAGGATTAGGTATAGCTCTGTCACTTTGACAGTCTTACAAGAGCCAAAATCTGCCATGACTAAGTCACTGTTGCCATTTCATTTCCCCTCTTTTTTTTTTTTTTTTTTTTTTTTTTTTTTTTTTTTTTTAAGACTGAGTTGGATTAAAGGAAAATGAAAATGAATTGCTGCAGTAGTGTGCTGAGTCAACTCTCCTTAAAGTTTCTTTTGTAATTGAAGGCTCAGACTTAACAACATATTACTTCGGAAGGTTTTATCACTATTCGTGCTACTTCCATATCATAGTCACGTTTAGATGTAGAGACAAAAACAGAAAAGGCAGCAGAGGGGGCAAGAACACAAGGCCTGTGTGCATCCCTGAGGGGAAATACCCATCCCTGAGGGGAAATAGTCCATCAGGATGCATGGAGTACTTCTCTGAGAGTCAATGGAATGCAAGCAATCACAGTGCAGCTCTGAGTCAGTAGAAGTCAAGTACAACTTTAGTGGTGATTTTGGAGGAAAAAAAGAATTGGGACAAGACAGTAATAAGTTTTAATAAGCCACCTTCTGCTTAATGATACTGCTGGAGGTTAATAGTACCTTCACTCAGGACTCCCAATTTGTGATTTTTAGATAGTGCAAGAAACAAACAGGAATATTCTTGCTGCTCTGGTGGCTTGTAAAGAATGCCAGCAATCAATGTCATCTCCATCGCATGGTGAAACTGGTTCTGCTGGCCATGCCTAGAAGGCACAAACCTCCTCCAGAGGCTGATTAAGAACCCAAAGAGATGCTGCAGAACTCTCTTGCTCTGTGGGGTGGGTCAGACCTGGCGAGATACTTGCAGGAGAAAGAGGGTTGCTAACATTCCCCCTGTGATGAGTTTGTGGGCCGTAATTACCTACATGTGGGTGCTGCTGCTGTCAGAAGAGGAATCAAATGTTTGTGGAGAGCTGCTTTCCACATTGGGAAGAGAAGCAGTACTGGAGCTGCTCATTGTAGCAGATGGGGAGAAGCCTTTTTGCCTCTCTTCACCACTGGAGAAGGAAAGCTGTCCTTTCCCCTTTGCCTGTGGGATCTGACTGGCAGCCGAGCCTTGGGGCCACAGGACAGCAGGTAGGCTGCTAGTGCAGAGAACCCTGTGACCCTAGAAGATGACAGATTGGCTTCCTAGCACTGAGCATTAGGCGTCTCGTTGACCTCTAATTTCACTGGCTGTGCCTGTGGAGAGATGTTGGCTGGATTTTTCTGTGCTGCATACTTGTGCAGGGAATATTAGCCCTTATGGGAGAGTAGTGTTCTGCTGTAATAGTGTTGAAGAAGTATTTATCTTTAGTTATTTCAGTTTTGTGCCTATTTCTGGATTTTCTAATCTTCTATATTTTACCTTTGCTTTGTCCTGAAATAAATGTTTATCTTGTTTTTCTGTTGCTCCTGAATTACCTAAAACTGTCACCATGGCTAAATCCTCAGTACTTTTGCAGTGAAGTCACGGAGAGCAAAGAGCAGACACAGCTAATCCTGAAATGTTCCAGTGAGATCCAGAGGAGAGACAAATATAAAGTGAGGACAGAGGAACCATTGTTGTCAAGTGGAAGCAATAGTGCCTCTTATTTTTATTTTTATTTTTATTTTTATTTTTATTTTTATTTTTATTTCTATTTTTATTTTTATTTTTTAAATTGGTAACAGTGATGCATCTGTGGTTCACTCAAATTTGCTTATTTCATAGTGTACAAACACAAATACCTTTCCTTACAGAGAGTGCCCAAACTACTAAACTACTGATGCTCTTGGACTTGAGTGGTGCTTGTACAAATTGTTATCCATGGTCTGCCAGCTTTTCATGCATAACGGAGCCACTAGTGAAAGATTCAGCAATGTTGAGAGCAAGCTCAGCCCACCCCTTATCAGTGGGTTGTGAACTGGGAGGAAAGGTGTATGTTCATGACACACCTACAGTGACAATTACCAGCTGTCACAAGGACGTTTAGATGCAATTTTTAGGCTGTGGAAAGGAAAGCAAGCTGGTTGCCTGCATTATACAGAACAAGAGTCAAACAGCTGGGTAATCCCAGGAGCAGGAGGTGTCCTTCATCTTTACAGCTGCTTCTGATATAACTTAGATTGGAGCCAAGGGTGTAGGTTTGGGATGGGAAAAAGCTTTATTTCTCTTATCTTCCTGTTCCCTTTCCCTCCCCTCCAGTCCCCCTCCCCTTTTTTTAAACCAGAAGTACCCCATTGCAAATGGCTACAAAATCAAATACACAAAAAGTGGTATTTGCCTAATTTTATTAGTAAGACCTTTCCTGACTACTATGGAAAAAGGATGTTTTTCTTTATAATGATACAGATATTTTAAAAGCCTTGCTTTTTCAACACTTTCAATTTTTCTGTTTCATCGTAACTGGTTGACAATTGTTGTTATGTTAGATATTTTCATTGACTTGACATTTCTCACAATAGCTATAACAAAAGTGATTTGTTTAAACTGTAGGAGGCATGATAAATTAATAGTTAACTTTTGTTATTGTGTTCCTGTGGGAAGACAAGTGTTTTTTTTTTTTTTGTTTGTTTGTTCTGTTTTTTTTTTTTTTTTTTTTTTTTTTTCCTCTTTTTTTCTGGGTAACAGTTTTACTTTGGAACATTTCAGAAACCTATCAGAGTGAGCAAGGACAGCCCTGGACACCTACAGTGTCTCAATCAGAGGGTGACAGACATTGCAATAGCATACACCCTGTCTTCAGTATGCTGCTGTCAGTCACTGGTGACTGAAGCTATTCGTGGTCCATAATAATGCACAGCTGCTGTGCAGGAGAAATACCATAGCTAAACAAACACGGTGCAGTGCTAATCATTTAATTTGGCTTTGACATTCTTAAGGTTCTGATAAATTCATTTCAAAAAACAGAGATTATTTTTCTTTCCAGTAAGTTAAAGTGATTTCATGGGTTGTGTAACCCTCTTCCAAGCAAATCGTTCTTCTTGTCAACTTCTCTGGGACTGCTTGCATGAGCAAACATACCAGAACTGAGACTTTCCATGTTATGATGTACTGTCAGTAATTTGGAAACACACCAGAAAATTATGGCTTTTAGTTTCTCATTATCAGGTTCACTGTAAACTATTTTAAAAATAATAATAAATAAATAAATAAGAGCAGGGAGCAGCTAAGTGAGAATTTGTTTTTATTCAAAGTATTCAGCAGTTTCCTGGGCAAAGGTTATAGATATAAAACAGTAGGGTCAATTGCTTTGGGACAGATCTTCTGGGTATAAAAGGGCTAGTACAGTTGGCCTGTCTTTCCCTTGACTCTCTTAAAATTAGAAATATGGTAGAGTCCCCCAACTCTATACACTGCAGATAAATGGCTCAGTCAGAGTCCCCAGTGAAGAGTAGGCATTTGATTTGAGAAGAAGAGGCATTGGGTCTAGATAATGAAGAAAACAGATGCACCTCCACTAGAAAAATAGCTCGGAACATGATATTGTCTTCTTTTGTGCTGAACTTCAAACGCTTTTGAAGTCCATGTCAGTTTTGACACTGTCTTCAATACAATTGGGATTTCACCGCTAATATTGTTTAACTCCCCTTCTATTAAAAAAAATAAAATTAAAGAAAAAAAAAAAAAGAAAAAAGAAAAAAAAAAAAAAAAGAAAAAGCCTTCCCCTCCCCTCTTTCATATACTCCTGCAATATGCCCACTTGCACACCAAGTGTTTTTGGTAACTCTTATTTCTTGCCTTTGGGCTTGATTTCAAAATATTCAAATATATTTGGCTTTTGTAACTTTCACTAATTAAACCATCTAAAGCAGATGGAATTACAGAAATTACAGGGTTTAAAATATCATCCTAATTGGTTTACGATCTATGTGACACTACAGTGCCATTCAGACTGTGTAATGTATAAGGACTGCACAAAAGAGAAATCTTGCCAATTAATTTTCTTAAACTCCATTATCTGTAATTTTCCCTTCCTTATAATCCCTTTTCTGCTAAGCTTTTCCTGGTACCTTTCGTGATATGGGAAGAACAATCCCACAATCATGTTGGGACTTTTCTTCTTGGGCTTGGTGAAAAAACAAACAAACAAACAAACAGAAAACTACCACAATTTATTTTTTCCATGTGCAGTAGAATAGAATAAGTGAATAGAATAAGCGAACTTCAAAGGAACCAATAGCTAGACACTGTGGAGTTATAGCAAAAGCATAATACATATCAGAAATGTAAAACAGTCATTGTGCACTCCAACACATTTTCAGATGATGGGGATTTGAGAACAGATAGAGAAAGGTCCCGTTTTTTGAGCATGTAATCATGCGAAGTTGTAACAATGCCGTGCTTTTCTTCCACGGGTTAGGAAGGGGAAAAATCCTTCTGTTTCTTTAAAGTATCTCATTTTGCCATTTAGACATGATTTTAAAACTCACTATTCCCTTTGTTGCCATGGTAACAGGTTTTGGCCCTCATGGTGACAGAAAAGTATCTCAGTTCTTGTTCCTCTTTGAACGCATATGTTTCTGTGTATAGCGGTACAGGCAGAGGGAAGGGAGGTGTGAGAAGATCACACCTTCCTGAGCAAGGTAGCTGCTCGTGCCAAAGAACGGCTGCAACTGAAGAAATAGCCTGCCGCAGGGACAGATTACTCCCTCTCCATCCCTGCATGGATTCATTCAGACTCCGGCTGTAATGATCCAGATAGGTTTGCTCTCCCCCCAGCACCCCCCTTTTTCCTAGGTGACATTTTAGGGACTTTTTATATAGGAAGCAAGTGTTTGAACGAAATCTGGTTTAGGGGATTCCTATGGAGCTGGCTGTTAGCATCTTCCAGCATTGCAGGGGTCAATTAAGAGAACCAATCATCTGGTTTTAAAGCTTTAATAAAAAAGCTGAATAGAATAGAACAGAAAAGCAAGAAGGAAGGAAGGAAAAAAGAAAAAGTGGACAAAAAGTAATGTTAAATAGCATGGAGCATGACTAATGGCACAAGCATGTTAAAATCATTGGGAAAATGTCCTTGGAAGACAAATGAATTTTCAGCAGAATAATTAACTTAATTAACAAATTTGCATGCATATTCATCAGGCTATTGAAGTCTTTCCAGCACAGCTTGATGAGCATTGGTGTAATAATTGTCTCATTTACATTCTGCAATCTACTACAATTTGGGGCATGCAAAAAAAGCCGACCTCTTCCCTTTGACTTTCTTTAGGACCCTGACCCTCCTAATAAACACATGCAAACAACATGTAGTGTCCATTGCTTAGCCCTGCCTTCCACCCTTTATGAGAAAACCCGCTCCCACTCTGCCATGTTTTCCTCCTTTTCACTCCCTCTTCCTTTGCTTTATTTTTTTTCCTTTGGCCCAGGTTCTCTGTTTTGCCTCTGCTTGCTCTCCTGGGTAAATCTTGGCACCAGTTCTGACTTCAAATCTCCTGGGCCGCCAGACTGCATCATGTAAAAATTGCCATTTTCCTCTATCTCTGCAGGGCAATCTTTAAAGGCAGTAAGGTGTGACGCTCCAGACTGGCAGCTTGGCAAGAAAGAGCCCATGGATACCAGCACACAGGAATCTGGAGGGTTCACTCTGACAGGCAGTCAGTGCTGGGAACAAAAGGAATTAAAAAAAAAAAAAAAAAAAAAAAAAAAAAAAAAAAAAAAGAGAGAGAGAGAAAAGGAAAGAAAGAAAAAAGAAGCAAATATATTTTTACATATTGCAGACATATGGCCACAAGACCAGCAGAAATATATTTAATTACTGATCTTTTGTGTTAAGCAGAAATAATGTACCAGCAGCAATCTCCTTATTTTTTCCCCTTAGATTACAAAAAAGTAAATGAAGGGAGGCCTCTAGAACATAGTTGGTTAATTGTGTAGCATTTCAGCTCCATTTACACTTTTTACCCCAATTTTAGAACCGTTTGCAGAATCCAGAATTTTATTGCTTAATATTAGACTGCAGGATTATTTTAACATGATTTTCTTTTTGCACATGGATGGGCATTTTAAAATGAAACTGTGCCATATACCAACTTTTTTGTTGCCTTGTTTTAAATCAACCATGCATTATAAGTTCCTACAATGCTTACAACAATGTTAGGTGCAAACGCAAGAGGATGTTATAACAGAGTAGATCTGTAAATAGTGGTGTCTGAATGTTTTGTACCAAGTTACAGTATAAGTCTCACTGTGATATGAGTGTATTAGGCTGTGTGACAGTACTTACAAGCTATTTTTCACAGAACCTACAGTCTAACATGTTCCATGACTGATTGTTAAAAGGTCTTAAAGGTTAAAAGGTTGAAGCAGGATTGTTATGGAAGGTAAACATGGCAGTCCTGAGTGGCAACGAAAAATTCTTAAACCTGTTAACATCTCTGTGCTTCTCCATCACTTCTTAGTGTTTAGAAGTGCACTTGCACCCTGCACCACACATCTGAACATGTCAATACCAGTTTCCAGCTTATTTAAGCCTAATGAGAATCCAGAAACCTCAGTGTTCAACTATCTCAGTCTCTTCATTGACTTCAGCCAGAAGGTATGTTATGAATGTGCCTCACAAATATTAACATGATTGAGCCTTTCAGGAAATGCTGTTGTTGCCATTTCCTTCTAAAATTGTGCTGCTGCTGAGTTTTATGCAGCAAATCAGAGTCCTCAACGTGTGGCAACCAAAACGTAATTCCCTCATCAGCCTGATGGGATTCAAACCCATCGTTACTCAAGCAACTTGTCTGGCCAACTAGTTATAAAAAGTTTTGGCAGGAGAGGACATCTCTGCACCTCTCCTGTTGGAGTTTTGTTGTCATCTCTAGGCACTACCTAAATATAAACAGTACATCTATATAGAGCAATAGAGTTATTTCAATAACATAAGGTGCACTGACTCAGTGGATGCAGGTGAATTCCACCATTCAAATATGAGTTAGAAAATATGTTTTCCTCTGCAAGATGTTTTCAATTGCATTGCTTTTACTTCACAATGTTGATATCATTTGTTTTCCATTAAGCTTCTTCTATGAATTCTGGTAGGCTAGTTCTTCAAAGATGTCTTAATTTGCTAGGATATTTATGGATGATTCAAGTCCATAAAATACTTACAAAACTTAACAGAGGGAAGACATCAGCCAAAAGTTACAACTTGGTCATTTGGCTTACAGAGAAGTGTATCAGTTCCTTTTTTACTCTGAATGATGCAGCATATCCTTACCAAACTTTGAGTTCCTTGCTTACAATTGTTGGATGGATTTCAAAAAAAAAAATCCGTAGAAAGCCATTAGTTAGTTTTCCAGTTAAAATTAGTTAAATACTAGGTAATTTACAAAAAACGTCATCTCTGTCAGTCATAAGCAAAGTTATTAACACTGTTAATAACTGTTCTGAATCATTATGATTACTGTAGATTCTTGTAGATAGGCATTGGTAAAGAGATTTTATAACTCTTAAGTAGAGTCTATATAATATGGCTAATTCTGTTGAGAAGTGTATTTCCACTGATGTTAATTTGCTTGCAACAGTTCTACTGGTTTTGGTAGTTTCAAGGAAAGTGCACGTCAAGAGAGGATTTCTTGGTCAAATTGTCACTGGCCTTTAATATTACATTGCCACACAAAGATCAGTGAATTAAAGGCTCTCTCAATACTTCTGCTTTTGCATTTCTGCAGATTAAGAAAGTAGCACTAGAGAAATCTTAGGAAGGATCATTTCTCTCTAAACAGAAGAGAGAGAAACCATAAAGGACAGAGATCCCTAGATATACATACTGCTTTGGGCAGTTAAGTCATTGAAACAACCCTAAATCAGTGCTGTGGTCGTGAAGGGAAAAACTTCAATCTTTTTACCTGAAGATCCAATTAATCTAATCTGAGTTACAAGAAGAAGATAAAAAAAAAAAATGTCATTGTGAGGCAATGTTTTTTTCTTTCCTTTTTTTTTTTTTTTTTTTTTTTAAGTTCCCTAACTGCAATTCTAATTGTGATAAATGAACCCATTTATAGCAGATATGTGGTGTGTCATTTGAAGATAAGGGGAACACTTTTTAGTACTTTACTTAATAGGAATTTTATCTTCTTTGAACTCTTGATTACTAGACAGAAAAAAAAAAAAAAAAAAAGTGGCCAAATATTTATTTTGATACAGAACTTACATTTGTTATTTTGGGATGCTGTAACACTTCTCAAAACATTAAAAAAAAAAAAAAAAAGAAAAAGAAAAAAAAATTACTTTGAAATTAAATCTCAGTAAAAAGAAAAGTTAGAACATTTCATACTGAAAATTTAAAGAAGGCATTTCAACTTTTCAGGAAAAATAAATCAGCTGAGACTATTCACTAGCTTCAACAAGACAGTGGAGTGGGTTCTATATCTTTTTATGGTTCCCAAGCTGCATTTTTAATGTATTTTCTATTCAGAGAAACAAAATTCCCAGCTTCAAAGCTGAAGCTGACAGACCTGCCCAACATGAAAGTGGAAGCAAACCTGGGGATTGGGCTGGAGCTCCGCATTTTTCTACTTTGTCTCAACAGCACACTACAAACCCATGACTCTAGCTTTTGTTCTCCTTTACTTGCTCAAGAAAAAATGATCTGCTCGTTTTCTACACTATGGGATAAAACCCACCAATATCTACCAAAGTTTAAGATGCAAATCAGTATTGATTATGGGACTGAGTTAGGCAGCATTGCCTCCCTACTTCTCTTAAGCAAGGGAGTTGTAACAGATAAGTGAGGGTGAGAAGAGAGGCCAAAAGGAAGAGTTGCCAAGAGATGCCCCAAGCAGAGTGGAGTCTTTGCATGCCTTTGATGTTCTTCTCCCTCCACACAATGATATCAACAGGGGGAGTGGGGGCCAGCAAAATGGAAATATTGGAGTACAGGCTACCATGTGGATCTGAAAGAAGTGTTTTGCCCATAATTTCTTTCAGTGTTTATTCATTGATTGCCCTATGTTTACCAAAGGCTTTTCCTTTTGTTTTGTTTTGTCTAACTAAAAAATTCACTTCCTCTCTACTAATGGCTTAGTCTTCCTATTCACTTAATGAAATTAACTTTTTAAGGGTTTCTTTTGTCCAAGACATCATGTTTGCCTAAATAAAATTTGAATTTGAATTTTTCTAAAGTGTCTAGCAAAAGCTTATTAGGAATCAAGAGTGATAAGTAGAGATCATATCTGCTAATTTTGTGTGAGAGAAGAAAAGGTGGTGATTTTGCATCCTGTAAATGGTGTCAGCTGATACATTATTTTGCATGCACATGATTATCTGGATTTGCCTTTCTACCAGAGGAATTACTTAAAAACTAATGTGTAGCTTATAATAATGAGGAAATTTTGGTGACTGCCCATTTGATCTTAGCCTGAGGTGCTGTCAAATAGAGAATATTGTTCTGTTTTCATGAGTGGATCAGAGGTCACAATGATCACATCTATATTACTTGTCCTTATATTTGTGGGATGTTGTAACAGTTACTGTAATGCACCTTAATGATGAGAAGAGCTGTGGGTATTCAGCATGACTGTTATGAAGATTTTGTATTATTGCCCATTTTATGATGAGGATATAGACTTGAAAATGCCAGGCAGCCTTGTTATTTATCTGACTTTTACCAGAATAATCCTGACAACAACTTATCTGCTTTGCAGCTGTGAATAGTTTGTGCCATGAACTGCGATTCCTTCTCTCTGAACTGCTGGATTACCACTATATGTAGTTAGTCTTAATTGTAATTAATCATTTAATTTGCTTTTCATGTTGTGTTTCAATGTTTCTAGCTGGACGTATCCAGTCTGCTTAATACCTGCCTGCATGATGACAAGTGTTTTGATGGCTAAAAGAAGAATTTTACTCCTTTTACCATCCCCTACTTGAGAGTGAATTTGGGTATTCATTACCAAAATCACTCACTTGATCTGGAATAGGAGCAAAACATTCCTTGGTCTGCCTAAATACTTTTCCAGTGTCCTTTGTGATAATCACATGTTTTTTAGTGCATAACAAATAGCCACTTTGACATCATTAGAAAGCAATTTTTAAATGTAATCACTCCAGCCTTCCTTCATATTCTGCAGCTCAAGGCCCATTTCTCAATCGCTTTAAATAGTATTTAACCAGGATTTGGCTGGGAATTGTGAGCGTGAGGTGGCACCATCCTGTCTGCTGGCTGCTTCTTGCTGCTGCTTCTTACTGCAGTTGTCTTCCTACTGCTGTCAAAAATTTGGCGGCAGAACTGGCTCACCTAGCAGGGCACTACAGGGTCAACTTGAGGAGTGTGGCTTTTTGCTACAGAAAAGAGCGAGGGGATTTGGAGTAGGGGTTGAGGTGGGGTGGGATCTTCAGAAGAGGAGAGAATCAATCTTAGATATTATTGTAGTCTTTCAAAGTGAGAATACCCCTAGCTTTCCTTAAAGTAGTGACTCAATCATTTGCATACCTGTTGCTTTCAAATCCTAAACAAGAGGTAGGTATACAACCTCATTCTCTGTTGAGAATCTTTTATTAAGATTTCAGATCAAATGCCAACAGTGTTTTCATATTGGCTATGTTTATAGTAGTAAACTAAACATGCCTAGGACTATTCTCTGCCCCAATGCCATCTCGCACAGTGAAGCCTACATCTGCATTATTAATACTTGAACCATGCTGAAGAATGGCTTGGGGAGGTGTTAGTAGGCCTGGGACAAAGGTGAGCTGCAGACTGTTCTGGGAATTTCACATTTGGCTTCTAGTGGTCAGGAATATTCCTTGGCACTATTTAATCTAGTAGTATAGGCTAAGTAGCACCTTACTTGTCTGTTTCATCCACTAAATAAAGAAGATTACAGCTGCTAGTCAGTGACTGAATACTAGAGGCAGAGCTTTGATGCCACACACAGGCAGCCAAAATCAGGACTCTTGTGCCCATTAGGAAAACATCTGGGAGTCTGATAGATTACATAGCATACACTCTTTCCTGGTGTAAACCAACTGAAGATTTAACCTTTGTCAATCATCAGCCAGGATACAAAGCCCTTTCCAGAGTTGCATGTTTCTATTGAGTGCAAAAATTAAATCTTACAAGACTAGAGAGAAACTTCAGGTTACAAGAAAATAGATACTTTAGAAGATGTCTGACTTACCCAAGAGCAAATAGAGTAGTAGGAAGCTTCTCAAACTTCTTGGTATTTTTTTTTTTTTTTTTTTTTCTTTTTGACACCATACTTTGTGCATTCTTGTCATGTCTTGCCAACATGCCATATGCTTACAACACATGGTAAAAGCATGGGTAAGAAAATGTGATTGTGACATGTAAAGACAACTCTGGATCCATAATACTTTTGAGCTAAAATACATTTGTGCATTTGTTATATAAGTTTAGTGGATTTTTTATCAAGAGCTGTGGATGTATATCACTGGAAAGGATAGAACAATTCCGATTTAGCAGACTTCATACAAAGAGAGCAAGGACTGTATCAAGTGGTTAGCAGTCAAGATTTCAAGGCTGTAGTTCATAGTTTGCCACTGTTTCTTAGATGTAAAGGCTAGTCACTTGAGTGTCTGGTGTCTATTTACAACTCTGCAAAAGCAGACTTCATTAATTGCTTGTACAGTGTTTTGAAATTGCACACACATACCAAAGAACTGAAGTGCTGATTTAATTGTGTAACAGTCAGCTTAGGTTTCCTGGTTCTCTGTATATAGAGTGGCAGCTCTTATCTATAAGAATTTATAGCATGAAGAGATAAAATAGAAAATGAGTGGGAGAGAAAAGGAGCTAATGAGAGGTAAAAAAGACTTGCCTAAGGTCAGTCAGACAACACTAAGTGACAGATTTGGAATAAAATCCAGGCTTCCTGCATTCCTAACCAGTTTCAGAATCACTAGACCTTGCTTTCTTCAGCTATCACTGTTACTTGTCTCCCTGGAGAACTGGGGAGCATAGCAGCTGTTCCTGGGTGCTGGCATATGGGGCAGGCTCCTCTTCAAAAGTTGTTGCAGGAGTTTGTCTTTCTGAACTTGTCATTGATAAACTCAACTACGTTCAAGAAATGTGTGTGACTGAAGAAAATGTGTGAGAAATTGCTGCTAGGGACCTTAGCTTACCAACAAAGCTAGGAAGATGGTCTCTGTAGGTGTTCCCTGAGAGGAAGGCTCTTTCATAAGGGTATTTAGTGAAGGAACATAATTCAGGTGCCTGGGTCAGACTGGTCTATATGTATATGTATTTATTAGCATGGATGCTGAGGATTTGAAATTATTGATACAGTTGGTTGAAGAATATTATGTTACTTAACCCCACTAACAAGTATGGATGCAAGATTACTTGCCACCAAACAACATGCAGAGTTCTCAGAGACACAGCAAATGACAAAGCTTTTATCACAGACACCCAGGCAGAAGATGCTGCAAAACCAGCGTTAGTCTGTTCCTTGTCTCTCTCTCTCTTTGCCTCCCTTCTCTCAGCAGGACACTGGGCTCATGACAAACTCAGAGAACAGAGGAAGGAAGGCTGCACTTCATTTATCATCCCTTCAAACTTTAAAACCCAAGCGGTCCCTCAGATCAGACATGTTTCATTTAATTCATTCATCTAACAACAGAAAACAGAGCCAAGGCTAACATACATTTTTGTTCATTTACCATGCCCCCAAAGGGTTCATAATGGAGTTTACTGATACCTTGTTGGCAATGATGGTGAAATACTCCAGATTTATACCTCTGGAGATTTCAGCATTCATGCTGACAGGAGCACAGATATAAAAAATCACAGAGCTGATGTCTTCACTTCCCAGTCTGCATTCCTGAGGCTCAATACACTTACTGGCAAGCCGTTTCAGGGCTGCCTAAAGAAACTGAACTGAAAATATCAAATACATGAGTCTGCTCCTCCCTGGCTGATGAGAAAGAAGGTTGTGAACAACTGGTGCTGCTCACGGCCAAAACAAGTGATGCCTTTTTCAGGAAAGGGAGCTTTCTGTCCTCCTTTGACACATGGGAAAATGCAACCCACACTGAAGAAACTCTTTCTGGGTATATCACTCCCAAATCTGGGTTCTCCCTGCAGGGTTCCTTTCAAGAGTAGTGAAGGTTGCACTTTTGTCCCATGAGAATGAGTTTTCTCCCTGCAGTATCTCCATGTATGGATATTAGCAAAATGTAAGGCAAAATAAATTCAACCACTATGTACATATGGGTATCAATTAAAGCCCTCAAATGCCTTGTATTATAGGTGACCTTGAAATTTCTTCTCTGGTGACTCACAGCTATAATGTTGGCTGAAACAATGTTTGAAAGGCTGCATGACTTAGGAATATTTGGGGACTTTTCCTAGAAGTGTTTCACATAGCTTAATTTTTGACTATCGACTTTTAATTTTTTTTTTTTTTTTTTTTTTTTTTTTTTTTCTGTTTGGTGTCTGTATGTGATGGCCAGTCCTTTACTTAAACATGTTTTTGTCATTTTGATAGGTCTGCAGCACACAATGCATATATACAATGCAGTCTGGTATTTAAGAAACCACCAGTAGACACAAAACTGAAACATATTTGAACAGCCTAGGTTAACAAGAAGCTGAGAATCTGATTGAATTATTGACATGCCTATAGAGCAAGAGCTGGGAGGAGAGTTGATAAGAGGCTGGCAAGAAGGGGATAAGACTCCAGGTCCTGCCCTCATGTGGTTTTGTTTTGTGGCCAGAGCCCTGGCTCCCGTGATATGCCCATCTCCATGGACAAGCAGGTCTTGCTACCTCTCCAAGCTCCTGGGCTTTGGATTATCAAGGGGCATTTGCCTAAATTCTCCAGAAGAGTCTCAGAAGAGCCATCCTGCACAGAAGACATAGAACAAGATATATTTATTGATTTTAAAGAAGTATCTGAAAATTATGATAGTAGGTAATGGACAAAATTAAATTAAGGAATTAAATTGGGCTCCTGAGGGCACTATAATGTTAGAATAAATTGGGCAAGCTGACTCAATGAAAGATGATCTTATGTTGAATTTAAGATCTCAGTGAAGACATTTAGAGACTGTTTAGACCCTGAATGCAAAAGGCCAAAATCAATTTCCAGGCTTCATCATTGGTGCTACAACCTCTATACACAGGTTTTCTCCTAATGTTTCTCCCAGCCCCAAGCTGCAGGAGCAGGGTGTCATGGGAACAAATCCCTAAAGGTGACAGTGAACCTCTCAATTCTCCAGGAGAGAAGTGGCAACCTGCTACCCAGTTGTGATGCAGCTTACTAGGATTAAACCTCCAGATAGCCATGAAAGTACTTATAATGAGAGTTTTGCTCTTTTCACTTAGCTGTCAGATTCAAATCTGGATCCCTCCTGCTGTCAAGGTTTTCGAACCTTGAATTTTAATTTTGATGGATTTATCACCAGCCACCCTTTGCACACGGTTGTTTCCATCTATTTCTGGACATACTGGCTGTGCTGGGATAGCAAACGGTAGGGGAAGGTATTAACTTAAATGAGCTACATGAAACAGATTTCTGTCCGTGTCCCCTCGGCATTTCTTGATAACAACACTGTCAACAGATCTAAACATTGTCAAGAAGTGTGAAATGAAGCTAAGTTTATGCCTCTGACTGGAACTTTTCAGAGAATGGGCTTCAAAAAGTTTTCATGTTTTTATTTTTTTCAACAAGCAGGCAAAATTTTCTTAGAAAGCGGACACTTTCTTAAGACTTAACTTTAGTCAGAAAGCCACATTTCTGTTGGAAGTGTTGCTGGGAAAATGTTAACTAGTTCTTGGTGTCTAAGTAGTTTCAACATTTCATTACATAAATTTTTATGTGTACTAATTGAAAAGAGTTCAACTCGGACTTTTCTAGTGGTTGGCTCAGTGTGTTTTCACTGAATCCTCTGTCTTTTCTGTAATGCTGATGACTCAGCCGTCACCAGGTGCTCCACCCAGTAGGTACTTAAGGTGGGTAAACGAGAGAGAATGACTCTGTTTATGAGACCAAAGTGTGTTTTTACACAGAGGACAAACTTAGTCTCTGCATGGGCTTGTAATGCTTTTTGCACAGATATGAAGTACCAGTAGAGTCTGTGTGTGAAAGTGTGTGTTTGTATACTTGCATTATAAAAAGAAAAAGCAAAGGAAAAACACTCCACTGCACGCAATTGCTCCCCTAGGGAGAGGAAGAGAGAACAAACATGTGACAGATGTTAGTCATGTTGCTTACTGCCCTACTGGAAGGCACTCTGATACTACAGTGATGAATGCAATGCAAGAGATTGAATAGAAGTACTTTTGCTAAGTTATCAAATTTTTAGTGTTTTTTTTTTTTTTTTTTTTTTTTTTCCTGAGATCACATCAGAATGCAATATATACATCCCCACATACAGCTCTCCAAGAAAAGCTTTTATATAACTAAACAATAGGTGACAAGGTGCAAGTGCATTCTACTCCAATTCATAGCTTGACGTAGTAGACAAAGCATTTATTGGAAGTACAACTATTTATGGATGTTTATATGCATTCTTTATGTCATTAAATACATTCCATCTTACTTTATATATCTGGCATTTATATACATTTCTGTACTACATGCTATTTACCCTGGACTGTTTTGCCAGTCTGTCTTCAGCTCAAACAAATTTCAAGCTTTCTTGCTTGTCCATTCATTCCAAACTGTGGGCTTGATACAATATTTAAGTAACTAATATCAAACTTTTCAGGAACAAGTGGTTTCTCCCCACACCATTCCTTTTATATGCAAACACTTCCCTCCCTATAAGTTAACTAGGGCTTTTTTTTTTTTCCCCTTCTTTTTCTTTTTTTTTTTTTTTTTTTTTTTTTTTTTTTTTTTCCCTGCACTGCTGGTGTTGTAGCTTTTCTGTCTTCTCAAGTGCTTCTGAGCAGCCATGGCAATGAGATGGAGGAAGAGGAGGTGCTCTTGTGCTCTTCACTATAAGAGAATGGACGAGAATTGAAAGCTTTCTTTACCTTGCAGTCAATGTAACCTAGTTGATAGGAGTGAGCCAAATTACAAATGATAGGGTGCTGAATTTTGGCTATACTAAATTTAGACCATGGACTTCAGTGGAACTGTGAACATGAGACAGCCAAATAACTTATAGCTGATGTGTATGTACGTGGCTGATGATTGCATTTTACCTGTGACTCCAGGGATGGCTCCTTGGCACTTCTCCATCAAAGATTTAATAGTTCATTTTCAAGAGGAAGAGTGACTCTGAGGTCCATTAAACACAGTGAAATTTCCTAATGCGTCACAATTACAAAAACACCTGTGCTAGGCAGAGTAACTTTTCTGTTGAGTCACTGGATTAGCCTCTTTAAGTCAATGTGCTTCTGTTTGTTTATAAATCACTTTAACAAATAAGCAGCATCCCAAATTGCAATTTACTTTCTTTAGATAATTTGATAGTTGCACCATTCCTTACAGTATTTATATGAGAAGATTGGCAATTCATAAATGTTAAATTATACTAGATCTGCCTATTTGCCAATTGCATAAAATTACTTAACAAAATCTTGCAGCCATCAGAGTAACATTGCTTAAGCTACAGCAAATTTTGAAATGTGGCTATCCTGGGCATTTGTAGATCTAAATAAACTGATGTCAAATACTGTCAGTGCTGTGAAGAGATGCTACCTGCTATTCGGGTACTGATACAGCCATGTCATGACTGCAGTACACCAGGGTAATTTGCTCTGCTCCGCAGGGTTGTTAAAGACTTTCCAACTAAATTTTTCCAGCTGGGTTCATATTCTCAGGAAAACTGCCTTTTGTTCCTGCTGTTTTTGGAGCATTACCTTATCTCAGTTGTTTTATAAAATATGTTTCTCTTCTTAATTATTCCCTGTGACTATCTTTTTATTTTTATTTCTACATAATTTGTTTAATTATTCAGGCTGGGTTCAAAATATCTGCTGTTTTTTCTTGAATGTTTAATCAGTGAATGCATAAGATAAAAAAATGCAGTTTGCAGCAATGCTTTTTTTTTTTTTTTTTTTTTTTTTTTTTTTTTTTTTTTTTTTTTTTTTTTCCAGAGGGAAAAAAAATTTAATACCAATCCCAATGATCAAAGATCTAAATAAGCTGTTTCGGTATTCTCTAAGAGCTTATGTAACTTATTGACACATACTTCTGAGTAAAGTCATATTCTTTCTCTGTCTCTCTGTCACTTTTTTTTTTTTTTTTTAAAAAGGAAAGTATATGCAGTGTCTTGCTGGAATCCCAACTATACCCCTCCTCCCCTGAAAAACAGAAGTGACGTTGCTCTGCTTCAGCTATTCCTTTCCAAAGAATTTGCTTATGGCCCTTTCCAAGCTGTAGAAGCTCTGAGCTCCCTTGATAATAAAAGGAGACAGAATGGGGTTTTTCTTTTTCAATTTGGCTTTTTTCTCACTCATATGTGTTGTCCAGAAATGCCAGCGACTAGCAGTGCAGTCTGGGCTTAGTCAAGAGAGGCAGAATGTCAGCATATGGATTCCTCAAGCACCAATCTGGAACACAACTTGGTTATTAAGCTAGAGAACTAGAGAACAGGATGGGGCACTTGACCCATCAATGTTTGTACAGAGGTTGCTCCCTGGAACTGGTGCTCGTGACAGTCTTAAGTTTCCTGTTGTGGTTAAAGGCTGAGTTGGCAAGTTGCAGAAGGGGATTTTTACCACCAGATCCTGGTGAAATCCTTGGCATGGGAAGCTGTTTGAAGGCCCTGTGTTTGAGCCTTGTATTATTCAGTTTGTTTTTCCTTTTGAACAGAACACAAAATTTAAGTTGCAGTCTCAGTTCTTGAGTACAAGCATACACTTAAATTCTCAGGCAGGAGTTATTAGCATTTTGCCTTTGTAGCCATTTTCTAATCATTGTGCAGATGAAGTATTTCAGGATGAGAAAGTTACTGTAGTTTTTTAGCAAGTACCTCAGGCAATTTGCTGACATATATCAGTGCACTTGTCAAATGCTTTGACACAGATGTCTAGTTTTGGCAACCACAGAATTTGAATATCCTACCCTAGTACATATCTATTCATAGAGTCAATTCAGATCCGGTGTAGGTGGGTGCAACTTCATTGACTTCAACTGTGAGGCAGCCGCCTGCACTTGAGCTGAATTTAGGCTCAGAGAATTGTGCCCAAGAACAGCCTGGAGAGCACACAAAATGGTCCTCCAAGACCTGTTGCTGCCTTCACTTGTGAGTGAGTATGCATCACAAGTGTCATTGAGCCAACAGGGCCAGTTACAGCAGTGCTGGGCTGGCCTTACCCTCTTCTGCAGGAGGATAATTTGGTGTTGGACCTCGCCCTAGGTAGTGGGGTGGTCTTGCTTGCTGTCACGGTTTGGTGCCCGCTTACCATTTGGCTGTCACGTCACTTCTCCAGTTAACACAAGAGCAACAGTGTAACTTGGGACTCCATGTTTCCCCATTGTGGAGGGTTTTTTGGGTCACTGTAAATATCTCAAACATCAAAAGGATTTTTCAATTCTCCCTCTGGCCAGCTATTCTAACTTCCTGCAGCTACAAATCCCCAGGATTATTAATCATTACTATTACTCACTTAACTGAGCTTCTCACTAGTTTCCCAGTAGGCACTGAAAGAGAGAGTCTCTTTTCCACCCTTGGTGGAGCAGCCAGCCCAAACTGTCAAAGCCACGGAGGTCCAAGCTAGTGGCACTCTGTCACCTCGCTTGGTCCCAGTCACTTTGGGTACCCACCAGAACACACAGCTTTCCCTGGGCTGCCCCAGAGCCCTTTCAGAGAGAGTTTCACATTTCAGAGAGGACAGCCAGGAAATGAATGCGGACAGGATCAGCCTTAACGTACCTGCTAACATCCCATGGGTCTGTGGTGGCTGGTGCTGCCTCTGCAGCTGTCGCTTGCTCACTCAGTGATCCTCCATACCGTGAAATACATTTGTGCAGTTGGAGGAGAGAGGAAGGTTGTCCCTTGTGTTGCTGGCAATCTCTTTTGCTGCATCCCAATCCAGAGCCATCAGGTTCCCCTTCCACGTGTTGGGTCAGTGGAGCCCAGTGAATGCATTTTAATTTGGAGCAAACGCCTAAAACGGGAGAGTGTTAATATTCCCAGACACCATGGGGTTTATTAAAGGTACTGAGATCTGCCAGTTTGGCTTGTTTTAACAGTACTCTGAGAGAAAAAATGAGAAACATTGTTATAGATGTTTGTCTGTAGACAGAAACACAATTGTCACAGTATATTTGGATATGTCACTGCATATCGTGTCCAGTTTTGATTTTTCTCAAGATGGTTGTGAAGAGAAACCCAGCAGATCGACACAATGCCTTAGCTTGCAAATCATTGCATAGAGCTGCCCTGCTGCTATTGGAAATAAACACAAAATACAGTACTACATGACACACATCATACTTTGGTTTGAAGAACACAGTGTTAATTTTATGCTCTCCTTTCACATAAACACCCTCACTTGCACCTTAACAAGCCCCCAAACATTGGTTACCAAACGACCATATTATATCACCCCCCCTTTTGTTCACTTGCTATAAAATTGAACAACTGGGACTGAGAGAATTTGGCCTCGGTCCAAAACATGGCTAGATGCATCTGCATTTGGCTCTGTGCCCAAAGATATAATATTCAAATGTGAGTTGTCCTTAATTTTTGTTTAAATCTTCCTTTCTAATACTTTTTTTTTTTTTTTTCCTCTGGGGTGGGTGCAGAGCTGGCAAGATATTTTCTCCTCTTGTCAGATTTATTTTATTATTATTATTATCATTATTATTAGTATTAGTATTATTATTATTGCAATTTAAGTCTTTTTGCCCCCTTGGAATTCAGAAGAGATGAAACCCAGTGGGACTGCTTAAAAATTAAATGCCCCCCACCTCCATGCCCCCATTACTCTTTAAAAATAATTTAATAATATTAACATTTCTGTAATTTCTTTTAAACGTCCTTCAAAGTAGAGTGGGGAACCTTATTTGTTTGCTTTTTATAAAAATAACGCGTATGGAATTTTAGGGGTTTTCTTCTCAAATATCCTTAGCTGATGCTGCTGCCAGTTAATAATTATAAATCTGCTATGGACAATAAGGGCCTGATACAGATTGTCAGGGTGGACCTTCTCTGACTTCAATGAGCTTTGGGTCAAATGCAAGTAGATTTTTGCCTGTAATTGAGTTGCTCAAAAATCCTTTGTGTGTGAAGCTGCCCATGACTGAAACAGTGTTGGACTTGGAAAAGTGGCACAGCACAAAATCAGAGACAAATTCAGTGTGTTTTTGCACTTCTCTGGTTATGCTGCCATAAATTCAATGATGTAAGGGGGGGAATAGGTCAACAGAAAATGTGACCTTCAGTCGAGGAAACATTTGCTGTATTTTCCATGCTTTAGTTGCTGTTAGTAATACTAATAATGCTTAGCAGCAGTACCAATTAGATTGGTGTAAATAGAGATTATAATGTGGTTAGGGATAACACAATTGACAATACGTGTATTTAGTAAACAAGACTGTCAGTATGTATAAAACATCAGCAACATGTTAAAGCTTGATATTTCATAAGACAGCAGAGCATGGGGATTGCTTTAAGACAGAAGCTGAAAAAATATTTCATTTATAAATGAAACGTGTTTTAGTGTTATAAACCCCAGCAGGCAATTCACTCACTGGGGCTAATCATTCAAAAGCTGCTCTTTGGTAACAAGGTAAGGGAGGCAGAGTAGCATTTCCAAAGACACTGGGGGTTTTGTTAGTCCATAGGAACATGTTTACTTTAGCTTTATGTGTTTTTTTTGTTTGTTTGTTTTTTAATTTAAAAAATACTGTCTTCTGTATCTGGAGAGTAGTCCTAAAATGATAGATTTATTAATATTTTCTAGACTTGCATGAACTGTTAAGTAAATAATGACAAATATCAAGACTGAGATACACACTAACTGTGATGGAGGAATTAAACATCTTCCTTAGCTACCTGATCCAAGAACTTTGAATAAGGTATTTAAAACCAGGTATGGTAAGTAATATTAAATTAAGCACTTGAGTGGCTAAAGCAATTAACAGAAGTTTACATTTTCTGACAAAGTTAAATAAATAATAAATTAAGATAAATTTAGAAATTAAATTTATTATTATTGCTTCTTGGGCTATTTTTACTCTTCTCTCACAGTGCTGTGATCTAAACTGGAGAGTCATGGCTTCTCCTTGGGACTGGCAAGGTGGATTGATTACAAGTGTGCTTAAGCAGAAGAAGAGGTTTGGGTTTTAGCATATGGATGTAAAAACTTTGTGTCATTGTCAGTGAATGCCAGTACTCCAGAGGTAACAATGTGAAAAAATCCATCTCAGCATTTATGAAGAATCTGCATTTACTGAGACTGACTCTGAAAAACCACTTGTCCCTAGCTTGGCATTTTTTCTCCTATTTTTCTGTCTCCCTGCATTGGTCCAGGACCCTTCCCTGCCCTGCCCTACCCTGCTATAATAGTATGTATGCTACAAATCTGGGAGATGCCTAGTGGTGATGAGCATGTCATATTCAACATTTGAAAAGAGTGCAATGAAGCAAAGTCCCAAGAGACACTATTTAAACACTCTTTTGTGAAACTCTGATCTTGGTTGCTACAAGGATTGCAATTGCCAGTGTTGGGAGCAGACCCAGAAAAAACAAGTAACATTATTAAAACATACTGGGCATAACAGCATGTTCCGTTCTTCTCATAGTAGTTTCAAAAAATGTCTCAGTACAAAATGGAGTTTTCCTTGAATGTACTCATTTCTTAACTAGTATAATGAAGATCATTCAGAAATTGACAAATGTGTTATATAATGTATATAAATATTAATATATATAATAATTGTGTATAAGTGTTATAAAATTTCTTTTGTTCTAACCTAACAAATAATGCTATTGGGAGTTGCTGATGAGGCCAGAAATATAGCCTAATTTAAGAAATGCTGAACCTAGTGTAAAAACAAAACAAAAACAAACAAACAAACAAAAAACAAAGTAGATATACAACTGCATGGAACAAAGTAGTCTTATATTTATGTAAGCTAGTAAGGGAAAATTAGGTATTTCTCCTAATCTGATGTTCTCTTTCTCATTTCTTGAAATGTTCTTACTAGAAGATTCCATAGCTCAGTATTTGTTCATATTGAATCTATTCCTTATACATTTTATATTTTGCTTGGTAACTCCCACAAAAGAATGATCCCAAGTTAGCACAATTTCTTCATTCCAAGTACTGATTTCAAACAGGAGCTGCTGCTCTCCCTTACCACTTAGCAAGAAGGTTGCTGGAAAACAGCATCAAAATAATATCACCTTTCTTAAATAAATACATTTAAAAGAAAAAAAAATATGGAGGCAGACCTGATTTGTATATACTGCTGTTAAATTATATATCAGCATCAATGAAGCATGAGTCGGCACCTGCTGACATTTTGTTCAACTGATGGCTGCAGAGCACAGTGTCTGCATGGTTAGACACTGATGTCAGGCTCAGTGGAAACGCAGAGATACAGAAAGAATAAGAATCAAAGAAAAACAGACACTCGGAATGATTTGACCACCTGGATATTGCCATTTTTCCAAGGAGAAAAGTGTGTGTGTACACGAGGAGGCTGCAGCTGCAGAAGATGGGGTTGGCACACAAGGTAACCCTCTAGCTGCATGAAGCTTCCACTCATGCAAACCGGGGTTTTCCTGTGGAAAAACAAGTGGCAGCCCCTCAAAACACCAGAGGGCAGGTGGGCACTGCATCAGTTGCTTCTATCAAGATACCCTGGGACTAAGCTGAAGCAGAGGAGCTGAAGCTGTGAGATCTGAGCTGTGGGGCAGGAGACACATGGAGTACATCTTGTTGCTGCCTCCCAAGATGTGATGCTGCTGTCATATGTGGACGTGGAGGTCCACATGTCACTGCAACGGAACATTTGCACTCTAATCAGCAGGTTGCTTATAAGCATCTGCAGTTGTTAATTGTGTTCATATTGATTAATCAGTGTTATTCACAAGTTTGACAAGGAGAAAGGTGTGGGGAACTTTCCCTTGCGAGATTTTGCCACAGGAGTTGAGCCCAGTGGCTGCGTTGCACCCAGGATCACATTTTGCCCTGCAGCTCAGGTGCAGCTTGTAATGAGCTGCTCGGCTTTGAGTCATTTCTGAACCATGCAAGCATTGTGCAACTTCCCCATATTCAACAAGTGCAGAGGCTGAAATGCTTACAAACGTGCTTCAGTGCATATGCTTTTTTTCTATTCCCACACTTATCATGCACCTTTTGTCCAGCTGCTGTCTGGGTTTTTCCCTTGGCATCCTCTCCATCCTGTCTCCCATGCAGCTCCCTGCAGCACTAGCTACGTGGGCTCTCCTTTCAGCTGCCTCCTCTGCAACAGTCAGCAACTGTGAAAGCAACACAAATTCTTCCATCAGGTATTTGAGTGACTGTGTTATGGACTTCATGGATCACATATGCATGTCACAGCACTGGATTGTGCTGTCTACTGCTAATTTTAGGTTACAGATTTTTTCTCAGAAACAGATGAGTTTGCGCAGCTCTAACTTCACCTTTGGAGCCACATGGCTGCTGAGAGGCAGACAGAATCCTTTCAGCTGTCTACTTTGCCGATTTTATTTATTTATTTATTTATTTATTTAGTAAATGGTTTAGATCTAGCTCATGACAGACCTTTTTATCCATTTTTCCAAATAATGTCTATGACTTTGATTTTTCTCATTAAAGTATCTCATGTCGTGTCTAAGGAGAGATCTTTTATTTTTTTTTTATTTTTTTTTTCTTCTTCTTCTTCTTCTTCTTTTCTCCATGGGAAGAAAAAACAACTCCTTAATTCCTTTATGGTAACACTCCAATTTCCTTGGTGATTTGCTTTCCCCTAAAGCTGTGGAAGACATTTCTTTCTCACCTCTCCCAGTGAAATCCCAAGAACCCCAGTGAAATCCCGAGAAGCTTCATGGACTGCAGTGAATGCTGCTTTCTTTCTGAAACCTCTCAGCTGTTTTAGGGTGGCTATCAAGTCTTTTGGACATTGCGGAAGAGGTGATGTTTGATCCTTGGAATATAGCAGCTCAGTACTGGACTCCTATTCCAATACTCCAGTAAAAACAAGCATTGAAAGTTCATTACCTAGCATAAATCATCTAAAAAAAAAAAAAAAAAAAGTTAATTAGCAGAAATTATATGCTGAGTAAGAAAAAAAATCTGAAACAAAAAGGCAGTTCCTTCACAGTAACAACTTGAAAAGGTAAATCCTACCTACTAATTTTGAACTTGTTTCTAAATTAATGATATCTGTTTCAGGACATCCCAGGAGCCTGCCATAAGGACTCTTTTAGTCTGGCTTCTCCCATCAGCCTGTAGCAGACAACAGAGCTGTGCATCGTTTCGGCTCCCAGTGTCCAGCCCTTGCTGTGTGTGTTCCACTCTCCCAGCCTACAGGCAAATGCTTCTTTTGGCATTCTCTGAAGTTTATTGGCATCCAAGGCATCCAAGGACTCTCCAAACAAGTCTTGGAGACAAGCTTTTATTTTTTTTAATTTGTGTGTGTGTGTGTGTGTGTGCGCGCACTGTTCCCATCTCAAAACTCAACTACATTCTGGCTATCCCTATGAGAAGATTAAGAAGCAATAAATCGGTAGTGCTTCAGTGCTAGGGCTAGGCCTATGGCATGAGGGGAATCAAGGTGAAGAAGTGAAAATTCAGTGCTTTTTTCATCTCACAGATGCTTTGTCATTGTTGTAGGGAAGTGGTGCAAAATTACTCATCCTTGCAACTGCTGCTTGGTGCAAATGCAGGTTACTTTCTGGCTTGGTACTGGAATTGGAATGCATCTGACTCTCAATACAGACCATTATTTTAACCCCAGGGAGCTCTTAGCAACTCCAAAATAGCTCAGGGAAAAGGGCAATGTAATTACTTCATAAAGGAAGCAGAAATTCTTTTGATATTTTGGATTCCTAAAATCAGGGAAATTAAAGATATCTTTGCTGCTATATGTCTTTTGCATTTTCTGCTTTTTTCACCTCCACACAGAGTAAGGTTTTTGATGCATAAGCAACTCTCACATTATTTCTCTATCTCCTTACTGGTAGCACGAATATTGAGAAGTTAAGACATAAAAATGCAGTAAGTTTTTCCTCCGCCTCAACTTCCCTTTGTATTTCAGTTTTCTACCACCAGTAATTCCAGAGAAGATTTGCATGCCTAAATGGTAAATTTTATCTGGTGTTTCTGCTGTTCTTTCAAAGACTGCTTCTCACAACCTACGCAGATATAGATAGGGGTTATACACCTAAATTCAATCTCAATTTAGTTTAACTCTGTGGGATATATCTCTTTCCTTCCCCAGAACTGTGAAAGGTAACATTAACGTAAATTTTTGGTGGTGGTATCAACAAAGTGTTAGAATGTTGTTGAGAGACCGTGATGCAGTTACTAAAATACATACAAAATGCGTGACTCCTGCAGGATGTTGTCAGCTTTCGTGTCTGTAACTCTGTCACAATCACCCTAGAAGAGGGTGGGGCAGGGGGAAGACTGCTAAAATCAATAAATATTTACATACTTATTTCCTGCTAAGCACATAATCCTTCACAAATTTCAGTGAGAGTTTATGTGCAAGAGCAGGAACCTACACCCTGGATGATCAGAGCTCCAGATGTGGCCTCCTAATGGACCTTCTTATATTCTGACTAGCATGGAGACAGTTGCAGCCTCTGCAGAAGAATTTTACCCTGATGGGAAGTGATTTTAAGCTCTCTGGTCTGTATAAAATGACCACACTTCAGTTTTGTCAAAACAATGGTGGTTAAATGTTATTTTAACATATGCAATTGTCATATTTGTCAATTTGTTTTCTAACTGCCACATAACCCCCCACCAAAACCACACATCTTGCTTTTGATAGCTGCCTTTGTATTTACAGGATTATCAGGGAGCACAAACATAAGACAGTTAAATACTGTCTTAGTATTTAGTATGGAATCTAACTTCATTTATTTTGAAGCATTCTTCTGTACAGAAACGTACTCTTAAAAACAGCATATGGATATTTTGTGGGTGCGGTTTTGTTCCTTGCTAGTCTGTATCACATGTAGATTATACCAAAGTATTTTTCCATAAGAAATACTGTTGTAAGCTCTGCCTGCCATCTGAGAGTCCAACACATTCTCCTTTAGCTGTTAGCATCCACCGGTGGAGAAAATGCAACAGGTCAGGTTTTCCCCTGCCAGTTTTCACTGAAGGTTAGGCTTAACACAAAGTTTAGGATTACCACACTGCCCATGTATTTTTTAGTTACTTGTCAATGATGCTTCCTGAAAAGTAATAACCAAGCTCATTCTTTGCTGTTTCATCTCTGTATGGCAGGCAAGGAGCAGAAACAACACTAGTAATGACAAAGATATTATACTTAAGCAGATATAATATAAAGGCAGAGATAAAGATGTGTTCTAAATAGCTTTTTTTTTTTTTTTTTTTTTTTCCTTCTTCAATGACAATTATTCTGTTTTATTCCAAATACTTATGGTATTGAAGGATTTATGCAGAGTTTCTTGTCACATATTCTTTCCTTTGTGAAGTATGCAGTTTTCCCATAGGAAAAATAATACAATTCCCTAACTTTGTTAAATTGTTTGCAGCTGTCCATCATAAGTATAGAAATGAATAAGCCCAAATAAAGGTTGTATAATATTAAAGAATCATAAAACGGAAATACTGCATGAATGAACTGAAATGTCAAATGGTCTTGCATGGAGTTGCAGTCTTTTGTTGCATATTGTAGTCTCTGGACTGCACATGCATTTCCCCTGTTCTAATGATATAGCAACGTAATACAATTTCATTTTCATAAGGAGTAGATATAGTTTCTGGGGAAAATAAAATACTCTGGTCCACATAATTTCAAGAACTGTGCTCTTGATTAATTCCAAAAGATATTTAATAATGTGCTTTCCCATCTAGCATAGAGAAGGATTTTGATTTCCCTGTTTAAATTGCAGTAAACTTTCTTTAGAATCTGTGTATATCTGTACTTCAGCACAGAAGCTTGCTACAGTTCCTGACATTTAGCATCAAGCACGGTATTATATATCTTGATTTTATTTTTTTTTTCCTTGATGCGGCTGCAGTGGCTTTCTTAACAGCAAAATAAAGTTTATTCTTTTCTGTTGAAATGTGGCTATCTTCTTTTTCCACAAAGAAATGCAGCTGCATGAGTTATTTTGCTGAACTTCATGCAGTGCACTTCTGGTGAAAGACTGAATGAGTAAGTACTGCTACAAAGAGGTTAATATATATATATATATATGTATATATATAACTTCTGTAGTATTTTGTTAGCTAATTTTATTTTTTGCATTTTTGCATATAAATTTCAAGAACAAATATTAAAGGTATAAAAAAGTTACATCTCAATAAATGTAGCAGAAGTATTGCTTACTTTAAGCAAATCACCAAATCTGTTGTCCAGATTTCTAAATCTGCATACAGATATCGGTGTTCAGCAGAGCACCTAGCACCAAAATACTTTAGCACTCAGATGAAAATCATCATATTGCAAAGCTCTTTGAAAACATGGGGAGTATTTATCCAGGCTCAAGCTTCTGATACCAAGGGAGGATACAAGCAGCTGATACTGGCTCTGTAACTACTCTAGTCTTAGAGCTAATGAAGCCTTCCACCCAGCAATGTTAGAATTTAGGTGAAGTTTTGGCTCTTCACTGGAACTAGCCATGGCAGAGGGTTGCTGTAGAGCATACTGTCACCCTTCCCTACCCCTCTGCACTGAGGAGGGGGGTGTGCAATGCAGGTGCTTCAGCAGAGCAGATCCTTTGACCATGAACACAAGACCATTACCCTTTTGCATCACTCTTACAATACTGTGCTGACACCACTCTGCTACTGAGCTAGAGGCTGTCTTGGTGTAGCAGTGCCATACCTTTGATTGCAAGAGCAAGGACTGAGGCAATGTAAACCTGGCCTCATTAAGGATCCTAGGAATATCTTGCAAGGGTTCTCCTAACATTGCTGCACACAGAGTACTTCCATGAAAGAGGCATGTCTTTGTTTTAGAAGCTAAGAGAGTGCTGCATAGATAATATTTCCTACCTCATCAGCAACCCATTCTGTACTTATCTTGGAAACTGCTCTGCTATTAGATTGGCTCATGATATGGTGTCTGCAGTCCTTGAGCAATAATTTTTGCTCATTTTTTTTGGCTCAGAACAAGGACAGCTTTCTGTAAAGTAAGTGCTGGCTCAAGCATTCTCTGCTTTTCCCCTCTGTTTGCATGTGTGTGTGGTGGATATATAATGATGTGATATCTTTGCATCTAGAGCCTGGTTATTTTCTCTCGCAGCCTATGTCAAGTCATCAGGCGTGGCTGTGTGGTGCCATGAAATAAATCTCCCTTAAAAATTGGAATATTGGTCAGGGACTGAGCTGGGCTCAACACCCATCAGTAAACAGCAGTTGGGTTATTCTGCTCTGATGAAGACTTTGCTATTCCTTCTGATACAAACACATGAACTGGGGTTTCAGGGACTGAGGTCATGTTGTGGGGTCACATTCAGCATTGTGGTTTGTTTGTGAGGCTAGAGGGAAGCCTTTATACCGGAGACCACCTGGACTGCTCTTTCATAGCAGAGACTTCATAGTTTCATGGCTACATTGCGATGTAGCTGCTTCCCTGGGTGGGGCTTTATTTGTATGCCTGGCTTTTGTTTGCAACAGTATGCAAATATGAGTGTCCTGCACCTCCAGATAAACAAGGAGTGGAGTTAATTTTTAAGGAGAAGCTGTATAAGCACGCCATAGTTAAAGTTCTTGATGTAAAGAAAGTCACCAATTCACAAAGGAATTTGATTACCTCTATCCATTATACACACACAGTGAGTGATCATGCTACTAACCATCTGTCATCTATTTCATTTGCATCATCAACACCTGCCCTGTTTATCTGCTACATTCTTTTCTTCGCTGAATTCTTACACTGCTTTAATAAAATACAGAAATGTTATTGTTAAAAACCAATTAATTTACAATCCTCCATAGAGATAGTATTACTTATAATTCAATTTAGCTTCTAATGACCTGCTTTCTTGCAAAATGACTTAATTCTAGTGTCAAAGATTAGTTATTAGACATTACCCTGCTGCACCAGTCATGTACTGCTGAGACAGGCAAAGCAGCTCTAGGTGTCCCTGGTCATTAATCAGAACTCGAAGACATTTTCCCTTTAACTCATTACAGAACCTGACTTCATCTGCCACTTTAACTCTTTGTTTTATGGAGTATTTTGAATCTGCCTTTCCTCCTCTTTTCATAATTTGGGCCTTCAGTGGGGAGAAGAGCTGGATGTCTGATTGCCTCGGAGTATACTGTCGCTGCCTGTGCTTTCTGCTGACCCTCTACCCTGGAGTTCATTCTGTGTCTCAACCGTTATGTGAACAGGGCATGAAAAGCGATGCTTTCTTTTTCCTACATCTTTTTTTGGAAATTAACACAATTGGATTTTCCACACAATTACAGTGCTGGGTGTAGTTGCCTTCTTACTACAAAAAAATGGTGTTACAAACATATATCACAGAGGCAAACTTGCTTCCATGCAAGTAGTTTGGCAAGGCAGCTATCTCCAGCCACCTCCTTCCTGGGCTTCACAAAGGGAGTGATGAAGCAAGAGGCTGAATCCAGCCAGTTCTTGAAGCATCATCTGGGCCCTTGGGCATTTGGAGGAGATGTCTGGTTTTGCACTTTGCATGAGGGTATTTTTATATGGCATATTAATGTTTCATATACAAAATACTATGCACAATCTAGGGCTGGGTCAAATTATTTTTTCTTGCTATATCCCAGGCAAGGGTTGGCTTTCCTTACTTTTTACTAGTATGGCTTCTTCTTTTTTCTCAAGTGGTGAAACACTTCAATGGGAATAATGTTATTTGTACATCGTGATATGCTAGTAAGGATGGATTCGGTCTTTGGAAAACAGCCTAAAGCACAATTCTTTGCCTTTTGGTTTCTGTGATACATGAGAGAATTACCTGCCATCAATTTAAACTCCAAATCTTTAGAGTATTTTGGCAACAAAGAACACAAAAATTGCATATATGAGTTGATTGATTTTATATAAAAATTGAACCTTTTAAACAATTTATGATGACTTAAGCTTTTTAGTAATTATATACAGGGTGTCTTAAAATGTATAACAAATTTAAAACTTAATGCTCATCAAAGTCTAATCATGGACATGGGATGAGTGGCAGGATTTAGTATGGAAAATGTTATTTCTTCCACTCCCATTCAAGTCTATATGCTGTAGAACTACATCCAATAAAATCTTATTTTTTAATGAGTTTAAGTTGTGCAGCTTAGGCTGGGTGAAGATTTTTATTTTCCCAAAATACAGACACTTCTGTCTTTTGAAAACCAAGAACCTACTGTTATAAAAGGCAAACAATGTCTCATCTGACTTCTTGACAACTGCATGCCATGCTGGAAGAATAAGAGATGCTCATTATTTTCCTAAAAGCACAGGAATTGGCTGTACAGTGTAGGCTGATGAAACTTCAACAGCTGTCTTCTAAGAAGCAGGTTTTTTTTTCAGAATAGACTATCAAGGGACATGTGAATAGTACACCAGACTAACTCTTAAACAACAGGCATTCTTGCAAATGATGAAACTCAGCTATGAGCGCCTAAGAATAACCTCCTTTGGATGGCAGGGGTGGAATGTTGCTCTTCGTGTACTGCAAGTACTAAAGCCTTACATAAAACATTTTGCTGGGTGAATGTTCTGTTTATACAGCTTATAATATTTGCAGGCAAAATCCATCTGAAACACTGATATCTTAAATACTACAAGGATCAACCCTTTGGACAATATGGTAAATCTCTTTGTATGAGAATCCTTAACAATGCTGCTTTCCAAATGATATACACTTATTGCTTCAATCAGACTAATAAATAATTCACATTTCTAAATGGTTTCTATGCAGGGTGATAGAGCAGTATGGTAGGGTAGGAAACATCCAGCTAGAGCCTAAAACATCTTCAGACATAATCCTAAAATAATCCTGTTTTCAAACGGTAAAAGTTCATGCCTCCTGCTCAGGCAGCACATCATCAGCATCCAGATCAGGAGTTATGCCAAACTAGCTGTAATCTAATATGGAAATGAGATGTTGGCCTTGATATTGTGTCATTCTTCTGAATGGGATCACCTGCACCCATATCTCCTAGGAGGAAATTTCAAACAGAGTTAGCTCCTTAAACCTTCTAATTAAAATGAGAAATCCCCAGGCTTCCATGACTCAGCCTCAGAAAAAGATTATTAGGAATTTAATAGGGAAAATATCACATCTCAGACCATCTGTGACCCAGTGCTCTGTGAGAATTTAAAGAAAACTGGAGGGAGGAGGTGCACGCTCCAAAGCACACTCTAGGAGTACTTTGTTGGAGCTGCAATAAATCAACATAGTTAGAGTACAGCCTTTTTCAGATTTAATTACTGTTACATAATTATTAGCAAAGCAGTCTCCTCTGAAACTGTAAAACTCATTACATCAAAAATCCCCAAGCTCCTGATGGAATTTATGAACTAGTTACTTTCTTCCTGGCTCTGGGAAATGCAATAGGTTGTATTCTGTTTAATCTCCAGCAGATTTTAGTGTTCTGAGCTGTTCTGTTCTTCTTAGTTCCAGGGAACTTTCCATATTTGCCTTTTTCTTAATAAATAAATAAATAAATAAATAAAATCATGTTCTTTTTCATTTGTTTGCTTTTCTGCTGCTGGCACAGAATCTAGATGTAAACAAGTAGGAACATCTCATTTCCTCCACACTGTAGTGATGCCACTGATTGAGCTAAAATATGGATTCCCTTATGGAGGTGCAAAAGAACAAAATTTTATTTATTTTTTTTTTCCCCTGAGGTTTTGCTGTGAATACACAGCTTTAAAACCTCCCAGTGATCTGGACAAGGCCTGTATCAAGTCAACCTGAGGCCAGCCCTTTCCCAACCATTGCTGCCCAGTTTGAAACCTTTGGCAGGAGCCTCCTGGCTCTCATGTAGAACAATGGAGATTGCATGATGGACAGGCTGACACTTAAATCCATAACAACATCTTATGAATAAATGTAATGAGACATCCCCTCAGAGAGCTGAATGAACAGGTGAGGAATGGCAAATGGATACTGTAAGATCCAATTATTTCAAATCTAGAAAGGCTGGGCTGAGCAGAAAACCAGGTAATAACAACTGCAGCAATCCTTACTTTCTTACTTCTTCCTTTAGCCAGGAAATTGCAGACCTTGCCCTAGCACAGCCTGGCTATCAGACCTGGGAAATATTCCTAAAGCTAAGCCTCACTTTGGCTGCTTATTAACTCAGGAGTCACACTGACACGCTGGGGTAAGTATCATAGTATTTTCAGAGGTGACTCAAAGGTAATCAATGTTTTTACCTATGTCACAAAGATGAAATTATGTTTACCTGTTGAAATTGCTGTGATAATTGCTAGAACAAAGAATTTTGTTTTGTTTCTTCTTGAAATGCTCTCCTCAGTTTGTGGCATCAGAATGTAACTGCTTTTCCTGTGTTCCTGTGTTTGCTCTTCCAAAACATAAATTTGTGGTAATATAAATTGATTTATTTTTTTTAAATGCAAAACAGTAAATCTTTATAAAAGCCCAACATTTATAGGTTCAATCCAATTTTATTTATCTATAGATATAACTCATGTCCCAGGGTTTCAACTAGTAACTTAGAAAACCTGAGGCACTGAGCTATGCTGGATCAGGAATATAGGGAAATTTGGTTTTGATCTGCATTTAATATGATTTATATTCACAGATATTTCTATTGGTAGGTATTACAGGTTACAAAATAACAAGAAATCCATGAAAGACAATAAAATTTAACTTATTTTTGCATAACATTTTACTGTGATCTTAATCCTAAAATGCTTAAAGGTGTTAAATGATACATTTATAGCACCCCAAAAGAGAGATTAAGGAAGCAAGTGAGTAAGATTCCTCTTTCCAAAAAGAGGAATACCTCGCTCAAGGATCAGTATCAGTGCTTCACGCTGTACCAGCTAAAGTGAAGTTTCCTGCACTACATTCCTGTTAGACAATAGATGAACAGATGCTTTAGAGAGGAAGAGAGAAGGATAGAAACATTTGGAACTGGATTTTTAAATAAAAGAGGGGTCAGTAGTGTTCAGTAAAAATAAGATTGTTTTTTTTTTTTTTTTTTTTTTTTTAATTTTTATTTTTCTCCAAGGAAAAAGCAGTTCATTGAAGCGTTCTGGAGTAGATCTTGGGCAGGTCAGGAGATCATAAGGAACAGAAATTACAATAGCTAAGGTAAGAGGAATGAATAGCTTAATCCTTGTTGGTGGGCTGAAGAAGAAAGAAATGTATCTAAAACAGAAGATGAAGATAGGACATAAAAATAATCTTAGTACCATCCATTAAATTCATTTGAACTGCAGGGACCTCCATATAAATCTAGGCCAGGGAGAGAAGAAATAAAAGCATCCTTGAACGCTCTTTCCTTATCTGAACAGCTCTTCCTCTAAAGCATCTCAGTGGAAAACTGTACTGAGCTTATTTTCTTGGGCACGTTATCACTTTGTGAAAGATGGGCTCAGGATGCTTATTGGCATAGAGGCAGAGAGCATGATTTGGGCAGATATGTGGGCCACTGGGTAAAGCATCAGATTGAGGTCTCAGACACTTGAGCAAGTTACCATAGCCTAATGAGTTCCTGTGTAGCAGCTGAGCTGTTGCAAATGTAGGGTAGCACACGCTAATTTAAACTATTTTTGCTGAGGCTCAGCTGATGTATGGCAACCATTAAGCCAAGGTAACTCAGTCATATGTCTGAAATCTGATTTCAAGAATGTGGGTTCAGCTCAGTTCAGGGGTTAGGTCATCGGGCTTCTGCTCACTTCATAACTTCTCTGGGCAACCATTTTATCTTAGTTTTCTTATATATATATATATGTATATGTATATATATATATATATATAATCAGCAGTAATGGTGACAGCTTACAATTATGAAGTTCTTTGGGCTAGAAGAGAGGGTAAGGTCATTGTTTTTTATCTGTTGGTGGTGGCTTTTTTTTTGTTCGTTTGTTTGCTCTGTGTGTGGGAAGAGGAATACTATGTTGCTATTTGTTGCTGGGTAGAAGTATGGAGTATATTGAACTTTCTGAATTTCATGTGAAGTTTTCCTGCTTGTCTTCATTAATACCTGAATAAAAGTGTTTAAAGGGCTTCTGCTGGTATAAATGAGGACAGGATTTTGCCATAGGGATATAGCCTTCTGTTGGTGAGCACATATAAACTCAGCTGTGATTTATCATAATTCTGGTAAGTGCTGAGGGAAGAACAGAAAAATAAGAAAATATCCTTGCTTTCTCTCCAGATTTTGCTTTTCATTTACACTCTATGATTCTTTGTTTCTATTAGGGCGTTTTGGAAAGTATCATGCACTCCTATCCTCCTATGAAAAGAGAGAAGTGCACAAATATTCACACCCCCCCTCCATTTTTTTGGATGGTATTCTTTTTTAGCATTTAATATTGAGAGTTTTGGTTTTTCCCTTGTTTGAAATGAAGGTGTTCCCCTGTGGAAGGATTTTCATTTTATCTTTGTATGGTGATCATAACATGTGGCACTCCAGACAGCTATTCTGCTCAGAGCTGAAAAACACCAAGCATTTCCTTTAATACTACCAATAAACATTTGTGTTATTTTTTTCCATAAAGTGGTACTCCAAGCATCATACCAGTTCTTCAAGTGACAGATTCTTTCAGAGGCGGAAGAAAAGTATCAGTATTTATTGGTTACTATAAGTATTTCCGAACAGTTTAAGAAGCACAAAGTCCTAAAATATTTATGCATGCATATCAGTTACAGTACTCTGCTACCATTTATTGGGCAGAATGACAAAATACATGCATCAGAGTTACGATTGCTGTGATAATTACTTGAGGGAATCACTCCATAATGAAAATTAAAAATAAAACCATGTACAGTGATTAAATATTTGTGGAATGATTTATGCTAGAGTCATGAAGGTGTTTCATATTTCAAAATATTTGATCTAGAAAATGAATGTCCTGCTGCAAAAATGGCCATCGTATTCTTGCAATAACATCTCCAAGAGTTACAAAGGACTGTGGTTCTTGTGTACTTGTAAACAATTTCCTGTCTTTCTCCTTTTGTTTCAAAAGGACTTTCAGACAACAAACTTGCAAATCACCGCAAAAACGATCAGTTATCACTCCGGTGTGTATTTAGAGTAGATGATAATGTGGAACAACAGAGCAAGAATCAAAGATCGTGGTTTGGGGGTCCTGCCTCATAAGCATAGGCAGCCTCTGCCTAGTTATTCACCAGACTAAAGATTTTCAACAGAGCTGTGCTAACCCCCTCAGCTACTGCTTCTGGGCTGGCAGTAGCAGCTGTCTCTTACCATTATGCCCCGAGGAAGCAATGGCATTTGCCAGCAACTCCCTTTGTGTCTAACTCATTTCCTACATTCTCTTATTTCATTTGCATAGTCAACTGGTCCTTATGCCTCAAGAAAATCAGGAGAGCATCTGAGGAATAAGTTGTTAGAAATGAAGTTTTTAAACATCACACCAGGAGGTGCATGCACAGACCTCATTATATTCCCAACAGGTCTGCCAGCTCATGAGAACATAACACACCAGAGAGACACTCTTTGTACTAACAGTTGACAGGGCTAAAATAAAGGAGGCATCTCTCTCCCTGCCATCTCAGAAAATCGCTGTGTAAACTCAGCAAAATATTTCTGATCCTACTTTCCATCACAACGCTCTTCCTGTGGACAGACCTTTATTGATGTCAGAAGTGCTGGAAAGAGTAGGACTTAAGTTTTAGCAGGCTGCCTGTTTCCATTGTTCTTTCCTCCATCTGTCTCCTTTCTTTCACAGTAATTTAGCCTGGGGTTGTCCCAAAAGTGTCAATTAGAAATTAGTCAAAATAACCTGAAATCCTGGAAGAGGTTAGATCAGAGGCTTGTTTTACTGAACCACTTCACAATCAGGAGTTCAGCATCGGTAGTGCTTTCATCTTTGCTGTTTTTTCCTATCTGTAGTGAGCTGGGCTGCAATGGCATGCTGATGCCTTTGCCACCCACGAGAAATCTGGTAAAGGTGCTTTCCAGGTGAGCAGCTGCATTGACACCAACCACTCTGAGCAACCAACACATACTGATGCCTCTTAGATCTCTCTGATAAATAAAAATAATCAAACTCCCCCTTCCTACTCATTTGCACAAGCCCAGGGGCTATTGGTAAATTTTACCTCCTAGTTGTGGATGGTGCTCATGACTTTGTTAGGTGCTTTCAGTAACTGAAGGCTGTTGCTTGATGTATAGTGGTCTCATGATGCGAAAGGCTCTTTTCCACCCCAGCCCTGTGCCCTCTCATTCTTAGTGTGAGCATTACTGGGGTTGTGCTAGGTATGATTTCCCGGCTATAAGAGGGACCCAGGTACAGCACAGCTGATCAGTGCTGTACCCAGCCAGCTGCTGACATCAAACAAGTGGCAAGGATTCAATCACAAGATCTATTAATGAAAATACGATATTTCTGTGATTATTCTGTGATAACCTATGATTTTGGCCTTAATCGCTGTTGACCTGGTACTGACCACTGTAATGCTGCAAATGCCAGTAGCCTGTCTGAAACAACAGGGAAAACACGCTGGGAATCTCCAACGGTATTATTAGCAAAGCCAGTCAGAGTACTTCCAACAAAGCAAAAGTGCTTCAAAATATCTTGCTTTGGTTATGAGGAAGACTTCATCAGATGGGTTTTTTTGAAGGAGGGGTAAAGGGACAGAATGAGTATTGCTGTGACCTGTGTGGGCTTGCAGCCTGGTGGCTTGAGCTGTGGTGTGGGATGCTGATATTTATAGCCCTGCTAAATTTATTCAGAAAGAGCACAGTTTAACACTTCTGCTCTCAGCCAGGCAATTGATCAATCAGACTTAAATGTAGAGGCATATATGCACTGTAACCACTCTCCAGTGGCCTTTGTTAGGCAATCAAGAACCTGGTGTGTCTGGAGTTTGGTGTGGTCTTGGTTCTTGAGGAAGATATGAGAGATGTGGCAAGGTTCCTTCAGACATGACAAGGTTCTGCCACAAGACAACTCAAAATACAATAGATGTGCAAAGCACTGCCTTTCTCTAGTTTATGTGTTCAAACTAATCACAGTGTATATTATACACATATAACTCTGTGTATGTTATGCAAAAACTCAGCAGTACATCACTAACAATCAAGGTGCATGTCACTGTCAAAATTTAGGCTCTAAAGCTGTTTTTAGTTTTTGTAGTCAATGCTGATGCTGTGTCACCTTATTACAATGCTTTGGTCCTGCTGGCTTCAAAACTGTTACTGGATAATCAGTACTTTTCAAAAATCTAACATCATGGTCAGGAGACTGAACTGGTAATAGCAGACTGACTGTGGACACCTGATTTTTAAACATCGGTTGTATCCATGGTTCTATAAACATATGTAGACATTTCTCTGTCTTACGTAAGATATGATAATCCCATATTAAGTTTGTGTGTTTGGGCTTGTTTGGACTGTTGTACCTATGTAGAAACCACCTAGAACAGCTTTTCTGCCAACAAGCATTAGCTGACTTCAGATGCCTACAGACCATTCTGCAAATGAGTCTCTGTAGTGACCAGGGATCCTAAAATTGAAGCCATATGGAAACTTACTGTGCATATTAAATTGCATGCAGCAGTGTTAACAGCATTTTGATTTGTGGCTGCAAGTAATAAATGAATTATATTAATTTTGTAGCTGCAAGCTAATTTCTCCAGAATTACTTTTTAATAACCAGCATCATGTTCACTAGTAAGATTTAAATACATTTAGGAACAAATTTGAGGATTTTTTTTTTTTTATTAAAAAAAATGCTATATTATCATTTGAGACTGAGTTTATTTAATAATTCTCTAGACACTTCAAAGTAAAATATCACATGGCAATTGAATGAACTGCAGACCAGACTACCTATACAGTGTGGGAACTGGTCAAATCACAGGCAAAATGGTAAACTAAGCAAGCAATTTGTGATGGACTCCATGTTGTGTACTGTTGTCTTCACACATATTGGGCTGCAGAAGAGAAAGGACAAGTACAAAATGGATTTAGGATGTGTGTCCCCAGGGTTATCCCTCCTTGTGTGCAGTGCTCCTTGCCAGTAACTGGTCCTTTTTGGAGGAGGAGCTGCTTCTCAGACGTATCATAGGTGACTAAGAATATGAAGCATGATTCTTGCCATCTGGGATTGGTAGAGATGTGTGTGGTCCTGTATTAAATATCTTTTATGCCTTGGTCCATTAATAACATCCCAAGTATATTAATGCTGATGTTGATGGTGTCATTTTTGCCCAGAACAATGCTGAATTTGAAGGGAGAACAGATCCCTACACACAGATGGGAAAGAGAATATGAGGAGTATGACCATGCTGTCAGTGAAATACCGTGCTCAGGCAGCTTGTATCGTTAGTCTCTCAGAGAGGCCACTAGGCACAGCTTAATTGAACGCTGAAGAGCTCTTCCATAAGGCTGTGCCTGTGGTAGAAGCCATTACTCATGGTGGAGTCACCATCTTACAGAACGCACTGACATCTGCACGAGTACCTGAGGGTATGGGGAACCCGTGATTGAGTAAGATGTGGATGTATTGTACAGCGACGTATCTGCTCTAGGGCATCTTTTGCAGGCTCAGCTGTTGTGAAGTGCCTGTTAATCCAGCATGAAGGCTGAAGTAACTGTTACAGGGTAGATGACCTGCTGTGCAAAGCAACTGTGTAGTTCAAAGTAGACATAGTTGTAGCTGGAACATGTTAGCTGTCCAGGCTGAGCACACTGGCACCCCAGCTCACACTCAACATGCCTGTCCCTGGGAAGGTAGTTCTGAGAATTTGTTGTGACCATGAAGTTGTCTTTTTCTCTCCTGGAAAGCCAGGTACTTCCTTACCTGTCTTTCCAAATGGCTGTCATGGTGCATCCTACACTAAAGTACTCTATTCACTGGGAAATCTCTGGCCATATTTCTGGTGGCATTTATTTATTTTCTTCATCACTCATTATGTCAGGGGTGTTCTTCCATGTTTGCACTATTTGTCTTTCTGATTTCTGGGTTCTTTGTCTTAAGTCATTCAGAAAGTAAGCATGACATGAGGCTTGGGGATGGCCTTGCCTTTTTAGCTGAGTTTGTATTATGTTGTTGCTCTTTAAGGGAAAAAACAGGTAATTAGAAAAAGTAGGGATATAGGAAAAGTAGGATTGGAGGAGATGTTAAGATTTTAGAGTTTGGGTATACGGGCTGAAAGTCTTTGTAGCTGAACACCTGGGGAGTGTTGGCTGGACACATTGACTGGCTATTTGTTCACTATCACACCCCTAAATTAAGTGCCCCTTTGGCATCAAAATTGGTACAGCAATGTGCATTGAGTTAAATGTTTTCCTCACTTGCTGATGGGGTTCCACAAAGTCTATTTCTCAGCATGTATAGGCATGCCTCTATGTATTATGTATGCTGATAGGTGTGAACTAACACATGTATATCTATTGTGGGGAATATACTTAGTCATTTGAAGTAATGTCCATTATCAAGACAGAAATACCAAGCCCAAGAACAGCTCTCTTCCTAAATCCAGGGATTAAGTGCTTTGCTTTGTGATTGACACAGGCTATCCCTCAGAATTTGGGGATGGAATGTCAATTGTACAATTAATAAAATTACTCAGAATTCTGATCCTGCTTCTTTCAGTGTAGGACATTGCTTTTCTTTCCCACATGGACTTCTTCTGGTATGGGGGAAGTATACACTAGCATTCATATGGGTTTTCCCCTGGATTCTGAGGAAGATCCCATCATAGCTTCTTTGTCTGCAAGCTGTCTGCCCAACAGAAATGTCACTTCAGTTGCATCTAAGCATTATGCAGCTGCTCTTGTGGCTGTAAATAAATAACATAGCGGATAAGGCTACGTTTTGCTTCCCATGTGATTTAGAATTCAATCTGGTATCTGCTGGGCTCCCATGGAACAAGAGCAGACCAAGCCCTCTCACTCTTGCTTTCAAGAATACAGAATTTATGCTAAAATCTCTGATTTAACCTGAATGCCCTTTATGTATAAGGGCCTTCATTTCAGTTGATTATTATAATTTTCATTTTGCAAACAATACCCAAGCATGCCAGAATTTATAACGTTTTATGTGTGAGTATACATATAGACCAAGAAATTTCATCAGTTTGGAAAATCTTGCTCCACATATTAAGTAACTCCAATACAGAAAGGGGGGGGGAAAAAGCCTGATTACTAATGTCCTACAGAAATGAGGAAAAAAACAATACCGGAATATCAGAACCAGGAAAGTACAATGTTCACTAGGCTGGGGGTGGGAGGTGTGCACTGAATATCCTGGAAAAATATAGGTCTGTGTATATATATATATATATACATATATATATATATATTAATATCATCCTCAACTACTTCAGAATTTCAGCTGAAGCTAGAATATGCCTTGTTTCCTTTTGGTGCATACATATGTGTGTCCTAGAATTAAATAGTGCAAGTAACGCAGTTACAGGGATAAATGTGGAAGCCTAGGGAGCCAGTGACAAAGGAAAATAGCCAAGAGAAAATAACATTTTGGTGGAAAAGGGGGAGAAAACCTCTTTACAACTCTGTAACCACCTATGTGGGTGATGTCAATGAAAAGCCAGTGGCAGATCATAGCAATATTCCTTACTCCACACTGTATGCATTAAAAAGAAATAAAATAAAAAATCCAGAGCTCTTTTCCCTGTGAATTTTGTTTCCTTCCCCTTTTTCTAGCTCATTCTTGCACATCCTCTGGGGCAAGGGGGAAGGATTTGCAGGAAAATAGGCCATCCTCTTGGCATAATGTGAAAGAATTTAGTGGGATGGCTCGTTCAGGTCATATTGTGCTGGGGAGAGGGCTTGGGAGCTCAATTCTGCGTGGCAGCCCCGTGTCTGGTAGTTAGATTTGTATCAGTGAGACACGACAGGTCTGCCCTTGAGATTCTGCAGTGGCGCAGTGCCAGCTGTTCACCGCACTGATCTGTTTCTCTCCAGAGCAAAATCACAACCTGCTGCTGTGGTTCAGCTCTGGGTCAGACCCATAGCAGCCACGTTACTGGGGATTTTTTTTTTTTTTTTTTTTTTTAAGTTTCATAGGGAGAGTTGCTTTCCTGACCAAAGAAGCGGTACCATCACTGCTACTTGTGCCTCAAATGCTGTAGGGTTTTGGTACCGAGAAAAAACCCACTTTGACCTTGATTATGGACCAGAAAGTATAACAATAGGCTTGAGTTAGGGCAGATTCACAATCTGAGAAACAAAACCGTGCAGCTACCTAATTGAGGAAAGTATTATTTGCTTTTTCAAGAAAAGATTCTGCCGTATGTTTCACTGGGATTTCACTCATCTTTATTGATGGCATTTCACTTAATTTGCTGCCATTTGAGAGCCCTACAGGCAAAGGGGAGAAGAAAAGAGGAAAGTAGGGGTAAAAATGGTGTGGGGGAGAGGGAATTGCTAGAAAAACCTGCCATCACTTGCACATCTGTGCCATCTCCATACATTTTAAAAATCTTTGTGCAGATATCTATGAAGTGAAAGAACTCAGGTGATCCCAAAGAGAGCAAAACATGTGTCCTAAAATGAGTGTATTCCTACTGTAGGGCAGAGGAGCTTTGAGAGCTCATCTGAGGTCTGGCAATACAGTGATTATCTTTTCCTCTCTGCTTGGCGTGGAGGACTTGTAGGGCTGCAGGGCAGGGGCCACTGTTGCTTAATTTTACTTCTGGTGTATTCTGAGAAGGATCCCAGAGGTACAGCCTGGCGTTACCCTATCCTTGATCACTGGTTAGCCCAGTGTTGCAAAGCAAAGAGTGCAAGCTCTCAGTATGCTGCCATGCCTCCCACCCTTTTTCCAATTCAGGCACATCCCTGTCTTCAGCAGAGCTGGCTGAAGTCCTGGAACACGACATTTAGTTTCTTTTCCAGTATTTTTATTAGTAAAACTAATATATTCTTTTTTTTTTTTTTTTTTTCCTCACTCTGTTCTGACTTTT